>NC_060129.1:28134141-28481641 GCF_021461395.2 Schistocerca americana | reverse complement strand
GCCAGTGAATGAACTCACCAAAAACATTCAGAGCTCAGTAACACTTGACGGTTTAACACACTTTTTGCTTCTTCCAGCCCGTGAGCCTCAAATGTCTGGATGGCATCTGAATGACATGTGTGATACACGTAGAGCCGATCAGCATGTGGCCATTCTAACAGTGCTCGACGGCATGTAAAAGAAGGGCACTTGACCCAACAAACCCCCAAACATCAAAATGTACAAAATTTTAGTACAAATTTCAAACAGTAATTTACATAACTTAAGTGAAGGCAGCCCATGAGTAGCTGGATGTGGTGCATTCCATGAGGCTGACATACAGAGTCAATGTTAACAGCCACAGTATGATGAGCATGCCCTGAGTCCAGGTCCAAAAGTGTGTGCTACAACATTAGAACACTGGAGCAGACTAAGGAGCATCTAAATTCCACTGTCATTCTCACTTAATGCAACCACATGACCACAGTAGTTGTGCAGATCAGTGGATTCATCAGATGATTCTCATAAAAAAAACTTGGTCTAGGGCTAAACATGGTCACACTTAAAACAGTGTTTGGGGTTGCCAAATCATCGAATCCACTGCTGAATGTGGGGAATTGGATAGCAATAACAAGCTTGCCTGGTTGCTAGACATTACCCTAACCCCTTCCAAGGCAACGCCACAAGGTATTAAGTCATGCAACACAACCCAATTCAGGCAGTTTTTCAGATGAGAAAGTTCCTTGCAGAATGTGACTTCCACAGAGAACAGCAAACACAGATAGCCAATACCACACCAATGTACTGTCTTTCATTAACACCTGTGCCTGCAACTATTAACTCGACAGAACTTTTAAAGGGCTACCAGACACTCCATTCTGTCAATTTTGGCTGAATGCCAAGTACTGTCTACGTACCCTGCATGGCTCTACCGTGCCCTATGGTGCCACAAGCTCCAAGCAAAAGAAGTGGCATACACCAGGTGCGGGTTGGGAATTCAAAGCAGCAGCCCCCCATGGCTAAGATAGTAATAATATCATTATTTGCGCTAGTATATTAGTATTATTTTAGGCAGTTAATTAATACAAAGATCAATTAATAACATGATGTTGCTGTATTCTTTCTATCTTCTGCCCAGCATCTCTCTTCAAGGCATACTTTTTGCATACACCATGTTGCTTCATTATTTTGTCGATATGCTCTTTCTTAAAGTTAAGTGGTCTACTATGTTTTTATCAGTAAGGTGATTTCCAATCAAAAATTAATCTTTGGCTGCTAATTATCTAACATCCTCAACAGATACCAATATCAGTTTAATGATTTTCTTCCTATGCTATTATTGTTTCATTTGTTCTCATTCCAGCACTTACTTACATTACTGGTTTTTCTGTCATGATATGCTGGTGCTGCTCCATGAATAATCTTTCCCGACTTTGTTTTCTTTTGAGACCAGCAAGTAAAACCCATAATTCGGATCCATAGAATAAGACTGGTTCAGCCTGTAGCCTACGCTCTTTTTTTGTACTGTCAGAAACATGCTAGTTCCACCAAAAGGAATTGATGAAATTAGAATAGTAGTAAGTAGTGTGCCAAGGTAGTGTGTGTGTATTTTTTTATAATTTTATCATAAATAAGCATTCAGTGCATCAAAGTTTTGATGATGTAACTGTTCTAGATATTTTAGGATTCTGATCATAAATGTAGTATGAGTGATGTGGCACTTGATAGTCCAGTTTCTGCTCCCCCATACGCTTTGTGTAAACTGTATTGTCATTTGATATGAACAACATTGATTTTATGAACAAGTGATTTCATTGTTTCAGGTGGTAGCTGTGTTATTTTATTTGATTACACTACCATTATATGCATATGAAGATAAGAGCTAGAAAATATGATTGAAAACAATAGCATAGGGAGAAGGCTGAAGTTGAAGATCATAATGAATTTTCAAAGGCATTGTCATTAATCAGTCTTACAATTTTTAGCTGTCTCCCATTGAAATATACCATAGTGTGAACTCGTCACACAGACATTCGAACACAAAAGAACAATACTTAACCAGAACTTCTATTTAGTTATTAAGTAGTATGACAGTTGGGCTTTATGTTTCTGATACATTTATATAATATGGGAGGACTCTGACTGCTTAAATGTACTTATTATAGTTTATTTTTACCACAGGCCCAAGTTTACCCATGCATCATGAATGTAAAAGATGAGTTGGAGGAGAATGTGAATAAAGAGGTAATTTTAAAATTTATATGGCTGCATGGAATTAATCATTGCCGAGTTGTGGTGAAAACAAAGATAGTTATCAATTGTATGTGTGTGTGTGTGTGTGTGTGTGTGTGTGTGTGTGTGTGTGTGTGTGTGTGTGTGTGTGTAGTCACTTCAGCAGTCCTGTTTTTACTTTAGGGTAAGGATGACAGTGTTACAATATTACAGTATGCTCCAGGTTGGAAACGAGGAAAGAGGTAAAAAGAATATTTTGTTACACTTTGCCCATATGGATTTAAACATTATCTTTAAGCAGATGGACTAGTTTAGCTTGTGAATTGGTAGAATTGCTTCTTTATATTATAAGCGCAAATAAGAATTAAATGAGATTGCATTGACAAAGTTATATGGTAATTGGTATCAAGATTCAAGCCATGATTTCCTGTTTTAATGGGCAGTTCCCTTAATGGTTCCTTGTATGTGTACTCCAGCACTGGGTGTTTTTATTTGCCAGGTGATACTGCTGCCACAGTCACAGAATGATTCAAAGGAAGTCTACACAAAGTAATGCAGAAAAAGCAGGCGATCGTAACGTACTGAGTAGAGACTAAGATGTCTGTGCATACATTGCAGCTGGTATGGACAGGCAATCCTGTGAAGTACTTCTGAACAGTTTTCTGAAAGCTGTCATAAGCTGCTAGTTTAACAGCCCACACAAAATTGAAATATTCTAGACCTTGTAACTATAAACAGGCTTGTCCTTACAGATGGTATCAGGACAGAGATGGGTTAGTGATCAACAATGGTAAATGAAGTTAATTAATCCTTCTAGAAGGCTAGAAGAATAGATTTGCTAGAAAGAACAGGTAAGTTATTGTTAGCATCCCATTTAGACAATGAGTGAATGTCATTTATTTCCAATATCGTTTACGTAGAGGAATATGGGCAAACATTAAATGGACTGAATAAGTATGTGGTGAGTAACTGGATTACAGACAGAAAAGACCCACTGTGGTTTAATAACAAAATTTGAAAATGCTGAGGAGGCAGACTGTTGTACAGTCAGTTCAAAAAAAGTATTTACAGTGGGGACAGGCAAGAGTTAATGGAAATTCAAGTGTATGTAAAAAAATCTGTGTGTGAAGCATTCAACTACCACCATCATACATGAGCAACACATTTTACAGAGAACACTAAACATTTCTGGTTCTACATAAAATCACTGAGTCAGACCTCTATCCAGGCAGTCATTGACCAGTCGGTGGCTTTGGAGGAAAGCAGATGAGGATCACTAACCCCTCTCTGTACTGGGTTGTAAAGTCTGTGCAGGAAGATCATACAAACATGTTGTTTCACTGCCACACAGACTCCTGTATTGGACACACAGTAATAGAGTAGAGAAGCAACTTGAAGAATTGAAAACAAAATAGTTGGCATATCCAAATGGAGTCACAAATCATTTGTCCAGAGATTACTCTACAGCATTGACCTCTTACTTAGCTTGCATTTATTGCTAGTGTCTCGCCTAGTGCAAAGACCGAGGCAGCTGGGAAAAAGTTCAGGTGGCTTCTGTATATAAGAACGGTAAAAGAACGTACCTGGAGAATTACAGACCAATGTCATAAAGCTTATTGGCTCCAGAGCTCGTGAACAAATCCTCAGTTCAGATATATTTAATTTATTGGTGACAGATCAGTTTCTATGCACAAATCAGCATGGATTTTGTGCAGTAATTATCTTGGTCTTCTGTCAAATTATATATTGTGAACCATGGATGACGAGCTGCAGGCTAGATTCCACATTCCTGCATTTCCGGAAAGCGTTTGACACACTGCCCCACTGCATTCTATTAATGGAGCTATGAGCATATGGAATAGGTTCTGCAATACGTGAAAGGCGCAAAGACCTCTCAAGTAACAGAGGCCAGTACTTTGACCTCAACAGAGAGTGTTTCTCAGAGACAAGAGTATCATCAATAGTGCACTCTCGCTGACCCCCCCCCCACCCGCACTCTCGCTGACCCCCCCCCCCCACCCGCACTCTCGCTGACCCCCCCCCCACCCGCACTCTCGCTGACCCCCCCCCCACCCGCACTCTCGCTGACCCCCCCCCCACCCGCACTCTCGCTGACCCCCCCCCCCACCCGCACTCTCGCTGACCCCCCCCCCACCCGCACTCTCGCTGACCCCCCCCCCACCAGCACTCTCGCTGACCCCCCCCCCCACCCGCACTCTCGCTGACCCCCCCCCCCCACCCGCACTCTCGCTGACCCCCCCCCCCACCCGCACTCTCGCTGACCCCCCCCCCCCCACCCGCACTCTCGCTGACCCCCCCCCCCCCCACCCGCACTCTCGCTGACCCCCCCCCCCCACCCGCACTCTCGCTGACCCCCCCCCCCCACCCGCACTCTCGCTGACCCCCCCCCCCACCCGCACTCTCGCTGACCCCCCCCCCACCCGCACTCTCGCTGACCCCCCCCCCACCCGCACTCTCGCTGACCCCCCCCCCCCACCCGCACTCTCGCTGACCCCCCCCCACCCGCACTCTCGCTGACCCCCCCCCCACCCGCACTCTCGCTGACCCCCCCCCCCACCCGCACTCTCGCTGACCCCCCCCCCCACCCGCACTCTCGCTGACCCCCCCCCCACCCGCACTCTCGCAGACCCCCCCACCCGCACTCTCGCAGACCCCCCCCCCCCCCCACCCGCACTCTCGCAGACCCCCCCCCCCCCACCCGCACTCTCGCTGACCCCCCCCCCCCCACCCGCACTCTCGCTGACCCCCCCCCCCACCCGCACTCTCGCTGACCCCCCCCCACCCGCACTCTCGCTGACCCCCCCCACCCGCACTCTCGCTGACCCCCCCCACCCGCACTCTCGCTGACCCCCCCCACCCGCACTCTCGCTGACCCCCCCCACCCGCACTCTCGCTGACCCCCCCCCACCCGCACTCTCGCTGACCCCCCCCACCCGCACTCTCGCTGACCCCCCCCACCCGCACTCTCGCTGACCCCCCCCCACCCGCACTCTCGCTGACCCCCCCCACCCGCACTCTCGCTGACCCCCCCCACCCGCACTCTCGCTGACCCCCCCCCACCCGCACTCTCGCTGACCCCCCCCCACCCGCACTCTCGCTGACCCCCCCCCACCCGCACTCTCGCTGACCCCCCCCCACCCGCACTCTCGCTGACCCCCCCACCCGCACTCTCGCTGACCCCCCCCACCCGCACTCTCGCTGACCCCCCCCACCCGCACTCTCGCTGACCCCCCCCACCCGCACTCTCGCTGACCCCCCCCACCCGCACTCTCGCTGACCCCCCCCACCCGCACTCTCGCTGACCCCCCCCACCCGCACTCTCGCTGACCCCCCCCACCCGCACTCTCGCTGACCCCCCCCACCCGCACTCTCGCTGACCCCCCCCACCCGCACTCTCGCTGACCTCCCCCCACCCGCACTCTCGCTGACCCCCCCACCCGCACTCTCGCTGACCCCCCCCCACCCCCCCCCACCCGCACTCTCGCTGACCCCCCCCCCCCCACCCGCACTCTCGCTGACCCCCCCCACCCGCACTCTCGCTGACCCCCCCCCCCCACCCGCACTCTCGCTGACCCCCCCCACCACCCGCACTCTCGCTGACCCCCCCCCCCCTCCACCCGCACTCTCGCTGACGCCCCCCCCCCCCACCCGCACTCTCGCTGACGCCCCCCCCCCCACCCGCACTCTCGCTGACCCCCACCCCCACCCCCCACCCGCACTCTCGCTGACCCCCCCCCCCACCCGCACTCTCGCTGACCCCCCCCCCCACCCGCACTCTCGCTGACCACCCCCCCCCCCACCCGCACTCTCGCTGACCCCCCCCCCCCCACCCGCACTCTCGCTGACCACCCCCCCCCCCACCCGCACTCTCGCTGACCACCCCCCCCCCCCCACCCGCACTCTCGCTGACCCCCCCCCCCCCCCACCCGCACTCTCGCTGACCACCCCCCCCCCCCACCCGCACTCTCGCTGACCACCCCCCCCCCACCCGCACTCTCGCTGACCACCCCCCCCCACCCGCACTCTCGCTGACCACCCCCCCCCCCACCCGCACTCTCGCTGACCACCCCCCCCCCCACCCGCACTCTCGCTGACCCCCCCCCCACCCGCACTCTCGCTGGCACCCCCACTCACTGTATTCCTGCTCCTGTACTCTTCTGTATGAGATATCTATGTAGGAACAAGACACAGAGGCCTTGACTTGATTACTTCATGCTTTTTTTCAGTTTCTTGAAGACCCATTAAAGGCCGACGGCCATAGTGTTTGGGTAAAGCAAGATCCCGAAATGAAACAACATGCTGATGGATCAGAGTATAATGTAAGTTTTCACACAAGCATGCTACTGTGCAGGTAGTGTAGTAAGTATGTCATGACACAAATATGAGGCATTCAATCTAAATTATCAAAGATGGTGTAAATCTGTAACCTATGGTACCAGCTACTTTCAAGAATGTATGTTGTCTTCCGGTTGACTCTAGCTAGATGTGTTAATTGTAGGTTATTACCAATAGTATTTTAACTGCACTTGTAATAAGCATATCTTTACAAACCATTATCCTTGCATTAATTTTTATTATGATTCTATGTAATGAATGCCTAAAGTGCACATTTAGTGTCAACGGAGCAAGGAAGACTTCCTCCTGGAAGTATTGCTTAATCTTGTTACATGTGTCTGTGTCACAGTGCTGTAACAGATGATGTGGAACTATATGTGGTGGGTATATATTCTAGAGTTCCCAGTCACTATTGACTGTAGTATTTACATCATTACTGAAATCCTGCATTGGCTGTATGTAATTCCTTATGATTTTCCTCAAGTACACATGAAATAAATTTGCATTTTTTACTAATGAGCAGGCACTGAAAATACATGGTGACAGAGAAAGAATCTGTGTAAATAGCATTAAATGTGGTTAACTTTGATAATGTGTGGAATGCCATAGTCATTTGATTAATCTCCAAAAAGTCCTCTTGTTTATGGGTTTACAGCAGGAAGATTATTTGCGTCCCTATATTATCCGAGTTGAATTTTGAAATGTTTCCATACACATGTATAAAGTTTGTATATGGGAGTACGACCACCCGATAGTGCCGGCGCACACGGGTCCCTGAGCTATTGCAGCTTCCTTTCCCTTCCTTTGAAGGCTGCATTACTATCCCTGTTCCTCTTCCTAATCCCCTTGCTCCTTTGTCCCTACCCCCTCTTTTTCCTCTTAGTGGACTTGTTTATGTCGACTTAGCTGTCCTTCTGGCTGTGTTTTGGTCTGTGCTATTGTTTAGTTTGCTGTTTCTGTCTCCTTTTTGGCGTTTTTGGTCCCCTTGAGGTTTGACCTCCATTTCCAAAATTTGTCCGTTTAGTGTGAGGCATTTGGGGATGAACTCACTACCTAGCTTCCATGGTGCAGGTTCCTCTTGAAATATGGCATCCCGGCTAAGACACAAGTTGAAAATATGATCACTATTTTTTATTTACTTAAATTTGCCATATTTCGTGACAGTATATATATATATATATATATAAAAACAAAGATGAGGTGACTTACCGAACAAAAGTGCTGGCAGGTCGATAGATACACAAACATACACACAAAATTCAAGCTTTCGCAACAAACTGTTGCCTCATCAGGAAAGAGGGAAGGAGAGGGGAAGACGAAAGGAAGTGGGTTTTAAGGGAGAGGGTAAGGAGTCATTCCAATCCCGGGAGCGGAAAGACTTACCTTAGGGGGAAAAAAGGACAGGTATACACTAGCACACACGCACATATCCATCCACACATACAGACACAAGCAGACATATATATATATATATATATATATATATATATATATATATATATATATATATTTACTATGATTTTTTTATTTTGTTTTTTTTCCTTATGATTTTCTTCTTTTAGTACAGCTAAAGATACATCAGTATTATCTAAATTTTTGGTTTTGAAACTTATACCTTTGCATGCATGCCTTCACCCACAGGGAAGACTTAGCTTCCAAAAATTAGAAAAATTCAGAAATGCTCACTATGAAGACTTTTTTTGTAAAAAAGTAAAAAAAATCTCTCTCTCATTCTTTGTTACATCAGTGTTTTTTTATCAGTTTCAATTAACATCTGACTTCAAATTATTAATTTATACATGCAAATATACACACTTGGTTGTACTGGTAGTTTTGTTCTAACAAGTAAATTCCAGTGGAGGACTTTTGTTTTAGATGATAATAGGTTATTTAAATTTTGAAATTATGATTTCTGTTGATATATTTTTACTCCACCATCTTTTTTCGAAACCGCTACTGGAGGATTATTATTTGCACTGATACTCCTTTCAATTATATTACATCCTTCCATCTTTTTCAGCTCTTTCTCAACAGCAGGTCTTTTTGATATTGCAATATTGTATGGTTTTATGAAAAATGGTTCATGAGGTTTTACCTGAAGCTCACACTGATAACCCTTTACCCTACCAGGTATGTCACTGAAAACATCACTGTATTCCCACAGCAGATTTTCTAACTGTTGTTTTTGCTCCCCAGATAAATTTTGTGTCTCTGAAATTTTCAAGTTTACTAAATTCCCAAATTCAACTTCATCAGTATCAAATCTATGAGTTTCAATATTCTCCAATCTATTTTCTTTTAGTAAATTGATACTGTCAAAATTTCCATTACTCTGATCACCAAGTGTGTTCACAAAATTTGTCTGAATGTATTCCCTTTCACTAGTTTCTATCAAAAGTTTTCTTCCAACCCAATCAAATGCTGTATTTACTTTTACTATCCAATTCATACCCAAAAGAAAATCCTCATTAAATTCCTCAATTACAAAACATCCATGTGTGAACAACTTGCCTTCGATTAAAAATGTCACTAAAGCCTGGCTTTTTACCAATTTACTGCTCTTCCCAGTAGCACCTTTTATCTTTACCCCAACAATTGGCATTTCAACATAATCTTTCCCCACTTTCAATTTCTTGCTTAACCTTTCACATATTCCCGAGATCTCACTTCCTGTATCAATTAAACGTTTACCAATCCATGACCCAATTTGAACTTTTATATAAGGACTGCAAAATTGATCACTTTTCTCAGAACCTGTATCCTCATGTAATAAATCACTTTCAATTTCCCCAAACCTATACTTATCAGAATCATATGGTATATCATTACATGTATTATTTGTCACAGTTACAAAATTTGCACAAGATACAAAATTGTCATTAGTACTCTCTATTATCTCAAATAGCCAAGAATTTTCATCGAAATCACATTGTATACTATTGAAGTACTTATCCTTCAACTTTTCAAAAATAAAATATCTCATCTTTTTCCACCACTCGGGACATACAGTTTTACATACATTAATAAGCATCTTTCTAAAGTTCTTGTCAAAAGAAATAGTTTCACTGTTCAGCCATACATTCATAAGAAATGTGTGTGTATCATTAGTATCTGTAAAAGTTTCACTTAGGTTAGAAGTTATACATGTGTCGTTATTTGTGTAGTCAGATTCTTTACCAACAACATCAAAATTCACACTTTCACATACATCCAGCTTGTGATCCTTATTCATCCTGGTAACATCCCTGGGAATTTCTATAATATTCTCACTATTTAATCCATTTTCAACCATGTGTATACCCAACTCCCTATTTAAACTAATGAAATACCTTTCCTCAACATCATCATCAATACCATTACCATCATTATTAACTTTAACAACAACATCATTATCATTACACATATTCAGGTCATACACATTCAAATTATCCCCCAAAATATTATTTCCCCTTTCTAAAGTTACCAGATCCCTTTCACCAACATTTTCATTCTCACAGCATGCATTCTCTCTTTCATTCACACACATCTCTGAACTACTACAAATTACATCATCTGACAAAGTGTTGTTGTTTTCTGCCCAAGTGTAAAACTCTGTTAAATTAAATGAATCACAATTACTTTTATCTACTGTATGTTCTTGTGTACTGAAAATTTTATCTTTATCAATATTATTTTCCTCTTGAAATTTTTTCAATAAGTAACAACTAATAACCTCATGTGATAGCTTAGGTTTGGAACAGTCATGTTTGGGTTTATGATAGTCACATCCATTGGTCCTTTCATCATGCTCACCTTCTGCCTCAACCTTGCGGACCTTCAAGGGGGCGTCTACTCGTTTTTTATTTCCGGTTCCTGTTTGAACTGCTGATTGTGGTTCTGCCAATGTCTCTGATCAACATTTCTGATCCCATTCCTATGCCAAACATTACCTGATTGTTGGTAGTTTCTATTGTACTGACCTCTATCAAAATTTCTGTGATTTTGATCCCTAAAGTGTTCCCTATTTTGTTTATTATTAACGCAAAAATTTTGTTCTTGTTTTGGATAAAAATTATGGTCCTTCTTTTCAAAATTGTTATATCCCCCTGAATTTTGACTGACGCCATGATAATTGTTTTGTTCCCTTTTTTGAAAGTTGTCATTTCCCCAATTTTGACCATTACCTTTCTGAGTAAACCCACTGTGTGTTCGTGTTGTTACCCTATCCAACTTTTCAATATAATTGAGAAACTGCTCTACATTACTATCAGGACAATGAACTAAACTAAACTGCATTGCTGATGGCAATCTTCTCTTCAAGGTATCAATTTTGATCAAGTCATCCAAAGGTTTTGTTAAATGAATAAGTTTTTGAAGTTCACTTTTGCAAAATTGTTTCATGTTCCCATCTGATTCTCTATAGTTTCGCCCATTTAAAAATTCATTTTTGATTCTAGTTTAAGATCATCCCAAAATTTTTCCAGAAATTTTGATTCAAATTCTGAAAAGGTCATCCCAAAGTTACAATCCGGTTTGCCCAAGTCAAAGCTTCCCCTTCCAAGAATTTTTTCACAAATTTAATTTTTATTTCATCTGGTGAGTGAGATAAAAAACAATCCTTACAATATTGCATAAAATCAAAATGGATGTAAGGGTCCATCTACCGAAAAGTGCTTCACTGGAATATTAGATACAAGATTACATGCGTTGACATTGTAATTTTTGCTTTGAAATTCAATGTCAAAACTTTCAATTTTTTCGCTAAGTTGTTTGACAGATTTTTTTGTTTTCTAAATCATAGCATTCTACTTTTTCTTCTAGAGTAACCAAACGATTGTCAGTTTTTTGTTCTACATTTTTTACTAAAACTTTTGTATTCTCATCCAAATTAATTTCCCCTTTTATCTCATTAAAATCAATTAAATTTCTTTCCCTATCTACCAGTAACTCATTTTTTACAGTATTAATTTCACCGCTCAATTTAACATCAATTTCATTTACTTTTGCTTCCACAGATTCAATTTTTTCCTCAACACTGCCAACTCTGTTCGAAAGCTCACCCACTTGGGTATTGACTGCTTGGACTTGCAACAAAATGTTATCAATTTTTTCATCCCAGTAAGTCTTATTGTCGTCAACTTATTGTTTAATCTCTTTCGTGAAATTTACAAGAAAACTTTTTAAATCAAATTGATCGGTTCTTTCTGTTTCATTTGACCTGTCCTGATGTTCAAAGTCTATTAAATTACTACTTTCTACTTTAGGCACAATACTCTCAAATCTCATAAGTCATTGTGAAGAACAAAAATTTATACACAACAATACAAAACAAGATAAAAATATTGTTTTAACAAAATACGAGGGTTTCGTGACTTATCTGGAACACTCTTCTACTGTTGCAAAACCACATTTTCCATCCATGTGATTGTTGACCAAAATTCTTGAAGTATTTTCTTCTGTCGAAAATTATATTTTTTGCCGAAACTTTTCTTCTCCAAAACTTTTACTTCCCGATGAACACAAACACTGTAACACACATTCTGAAGAAACTGGTATTAACACACAAAAATTTTCTTCCTTGTAGCACTGTTGAAGATCTTGTGAACACAATATTCCGGCTACAATCCCCAGTTGAAAAATGGCATCCCGGCTAAGACACAAGTTGAAAATATGATCACTATTTTTTATTTACTTAAATTTGCCATATTTCGTGACAGTACCTTTTCCGTTAGACGTTTGCAAGGCGATATTAGTCTTGGCTTCAGTTGTCTAAGTATGATTCCACAATACATCTATGTCAGCTGCAGAAGTGACGTGGTTCAACATGTTTCTCTCATTTTGGTGTTTCAAATACAGTTTCTTCAAATGTAGTTTCCTCTTTTTTAATTAATACAAAAATAATAGTAACATAATTCAAAATTATTTATGACTGCGACCTTCACATTGTTCTTCCGTCAGCACGCACCAAGAGTTAGCTGCCGACTGACTATAGTCAAAGACGACTCCAACATCAAAGATATTTTACACAATTCACAAGTTTCCACTTGTAATCAGTCTCTTTGCTATTCTTCGATACATTTTCTAATAGTAATCAATATGCTTTTACTCTCAAAAACAGAAGTAAATTAACATATAATAAGACAAATTATAATAAATTCTGACAAAAATATAAGAAAACATTTAAAATTCGGTATCGACAAGTACGGTAAAAAAAATAACATCTCCCAGATCCATTACACTCTCCCCCTTCCCTTTCAGTTTGCACCATGGCCCCCATCCTGCTAGGTCACCAGCACGGTAGCCCACTTGGCTGAGGCCCCTGAAACAACAGGGATCAAACTGCTAGTACCTGAGGTGTTAATGCCTCGTGTATGCCCAGGAGTCAATGCTCATCGTTTTGGGGCACCAGAACTCCCGGCAATGGCCGCCGTGCCAGATGGCCCTTGCTGTGGCTGGGTGCTGCTCACGGGGCGAGCCCCTGATCAGAGTGGGTGGTACTAGGGTGGACACCTTGCACATGAAGTGACAAAAGCTTCACCATCCTGGCCATTCTGTGGCCATGTCTAAGAGTGGTAGTAGATGTAACACTCTTTCCTCTGATCCTTCGCCTTCCCCTCCCTGTCCACTCCCTCGGAGGAGGGGCAAGCTTACTGGCTTAGGTTGAAACCTTTCCCTCGGTATTTGGTTTGTACCAAGATGGGTGGCAGTAGTTTTGCCACAACCAAGCCTTTGTTTTTCATGGAGATGATTGAAAATGAGTATGGCGATGTTGAATTGATGAGTAAAATGCAGTCTGGTGCTTTGCACATAAAGACATCTTCTGCTGCCCAAACCGATGCCCTGCGCACTTGTGACCATCTCGGTGATGTCCCAGTCTCCATCATGCCCCACCAATCTTTGAACTCAGCACATGGCATTATTTTCGAGAGAGTTGTTCTTCTGCAAACTGACAAGGAGCTCCGTGCTAACCTTGAGCGGTGAGGGGTTCATTTTATCGGCTTTGTGCAGTGAGACCCTGCAAACAATCGTATCGCTGCGGTGCCTTTATCCTGGCCATCGAGGAGGATGTCCTCCTAGAGAAGGCCAAGGTAATGGTGTATCGGTGTGATGTCAAACCTTATATTCCACTACCGATGAGATGTTTTAAATGCTTAAGATTTGGACACGTCTTCCTGCTGCACCACTGCTCCCCTCTGTGGTGACTGTGGGCGCCCCCTCCATGAGGAGAGTACTTGCACCCCCCGCCAACGTGTGTAAGTTGTAATGGACAGCATTCTCCGCGCTTGCCTACATGCCTGGTGTTTGTGAAAGAAAGGAGTATTCAAGAGTACAAAACATTAGATTGAGTCACCTACACTGAGGCTCATCAAAAATATGACCGGCTCCATCGCATGTCTATGACCTCTACTTTCACTTGAATTATGTGCATTCCCCGTCCTACCCCCTCCTCTTCCCAGCCCCACCCCATTTGCCCCATGCCTTCAGCCTCCCCCCATTCCTCCCCCCCATTCCTCCCCCCCATTCCTCCCCCCCATTCCTCCCCCCCATTCCTCCCCCCCATTCCTCCCCCCCATTCCTCCCCCCCATTCCTCCCCCCCATTCCTCCCCCCCATTCCTCCCCCCCATTCCTCCCCCCCATTCCTCCCCCCCATTCCTCCCCCCCATTCCTCCCCCCCATTCCTCCCCCCCCATTCCTCCCCCCCCATTCCTCCCCCCCCATTCCTCCCCCCCCATTCCTCCCCCCCCATTCCTCCCCCCCCATTCCTCCCCCCCCATTCCTCCCCCCCCCATTCCTCCCCCCCCCATTCCTCCCCCCCATTCCTCCCCCCCACCATTCCTCCCCCCCCTTTCCTCCCCCCCCCCCCATTCCTCCCTGTGTAATTCTGTGCCTGCCCTTCTCTTCCTTCCCAAGAGAAGAAGAAGAAATGCAGGAACAAGGGCAAGGCCCTTCTGGTACCCCCTGAGGTGCGGCCTTCCCCTCCTACAGTCAATGAACCAACTGAGTCTGACCCCACCTATATGGGTGTTACCACATCCTTATCAGTGACGGATAGTGACTCAGTGGCATGACTACCTCCGGTCCAATCGCTTCCACTGTGGACTCTGGCTTGAGGAACCTCCAGTGGAATTGTAATGGATACTTGCGTCACCTTCCAGAGTTGCAGCCCCTTCTTTCCTTCTACTCTGCCGCTTGTAGTGCACTCCAGGAGACCCATTTTGTCAATTCTTACTCACCGACCCTTTGTGGGTTTCACACATAGTCTGAACCGAATTGGCCCCTTGTGGGCCTCTGGTGGTTTTTGCACCTTAGTCTGCAAGGACATTGTTAGTAAATGGGTTCCTCTCCATACCACTCTGGAAGCCATTGCTGTTAGTGCCCATCTGGCCACTCCAATCACAATCTGTGATCTTTATCTCTCACCTGACAGGCCGCCCACATCCCATACCCTCACCACCCTTCAACAACTCCCTTCTCACTTCCTTTTATTAGTGGCTTCAATGCCCACAACCCTCTTTGGAGTAGTCATGCGACTACTGCCCTGGGCAAAATAGTTGAAGCTGGCAGAGCTTGACCTGTTTACTAAACACAGGTGCTCCCACACACTTCAGTGTGGTGCACAGCACTTTGTCAACCATTGACCTCTCCATCTGCAGTCCTGGCCTTCTTCCCTACATTGAGCTGGGCATCCATGATGACTTGTGACAGTGACGATTACCCTATTGTTTTGACCTTCCTTCAGTGTCTCTCACTCCGTCACCCTCCCAGGTGGGCCCTATCTAAGGCTGATTGGGGTACCTCTTCCTCTGCTCCCATCCCCCCAATATTGCCACACGACAGTGTTGATGAATCTACTCAGACTTTGACTGCCTCCATCCTTTCAGCAGCTGTTTCATCAATCCCTTCTTCAGGTTTCCCCTGCCAGGAGATGGTCCCTTGGTGGTCTCCGGAAATTGCTGCAGCCATAAAAGACCACCACCGTGCTCTTAAACACTTTAAGCAGCACCCTTCTACTGCTCTTCTTCTGGTCTTTAAACGATTCTGCACCAGGGCCCACTACCTAATCAAATTTCAGGAACTGATTTGCTGGGAATGATATGTAGCTGACATTGGACCCCACACCCCCACTTCACAAGTCTTGGCGAAACTCCAGCGAATTTTTGACCACCGTCCTCCCACTGGGGTTGCGGGAATTTCTGAACATGGTGTTGTTACCGATCTGGACTTTGTGGCTGAAAATTTCGCTTGACACTTTGCTCAAACCTCAGCGTCAGCTCACCACAATCCTTCTTCTGAAAGAGTGTTCAGAAAGACTGCCTTTGTCTTTTGTTACTCGCTGCTCAGAACCATATAATGCCCCATTTAGCAAGTGGGAATTTGCCAATGCCCTCACCCTTTGTCGTGACACAGCTCCTGGACCAGATTGGACACATAACCATATGCTCCAACACTTATCGGTGGCTGGCCACCATCGTATATTGACCCTCTAAACCGTCTATGGGGTGAGGGATTATTTCCTACCCAGTGGCAGGAAAGTATTGTTCCAGTGTTGGAGCCAGGGAAGCCGCCTCTTCAGTTGGATAGCTGCTGTCCAATTAGCCCTACTAACACCCTCTGCAAGCTCCTTGAGCCCATGGTGAGTTGGCGGCTGTTTTGGATCCTTGAATCCTGTGACCTTTTGTCATCGACTCGGTGGTTTTCGCTGTGGCTGGTCTATGATGGATAACTTGGTGCACCTAGAGTCTGCTAACTGGTCGGCTTTTGCCCATCAGCAACACTTCCTTGCAGTCTCTTTGATCTGCATAAGGCCTATGACACCACCTGGCACCACCACATCCTCACCACTCTTCACGAATGGGGCCTTCGTGGTGCTCTGTCCGTTTTTATCCGTAATTCTCTTTCTTATCGCTCTTTTCGGGTCTAGGTTGGCTCCTCCTACAGCTCTCCCCATCGGTAAGAAAATGGGGTTTCAGAGGGTTCCATGCTGAGCATCCGTCTCTCTCTCATAGCCATTAATGGTCTAGTGACAGCTGTTGGGCCAACAGTGTCCCCCCTCTTTGTATGCTGACGATTTTTGTATCTACCTCGCCTCCTCCATAATGGGTGCTGCAGACTGCCGTCTACAGGGGGCAATCTGTCGGGCCCACTCATGGGATCTCTCCCATGGCTTTCAGTTTTCGGCAGCCTAGACTTGTCATGCATTTGTACCATTGCTGTACAGTCTATCCCCATCCGGAACTGTTCCTTGATGGCCAGCCCCTCACGGTGGTGGACACTCATCACTTCTTGGGTCTGATCTTCGATGCCCAGTTGACATGACTCCCTCACGTTTATCAGCTGAAGAGGACATGCTAGTCCCATCTCAATGTTCTTAGGTGTCTGTGCAATACCACCTGGGGTTCAGACTGCTCTGCTCTCTTGGGATTGTATCAAGCATTGGTCCAGTCTCGTTTAGACTATGGAAGTCCTGTCTATGGTTCTGCGTCGCCTTCAACACTGCAGATATTAGACCCCGTCCACCGCTGTGGGTTCTGACTTGCGACTGGTGCCTTCTGGACTAGCCCTGTATGTAGCCTTTTCGCAGAGGCGGGGATTCCGCCACTGTGAGTTTTGTGCTAGCAACAGCTGATATCTCACGCACTCCGCATTTGCTGCACCCCAAAGCACCCTAATTATGGTCTCCTTTATCAAGAAACGGAATCACCCTGCCACAGCGGCCATCACGATGTGGACTTACTATGACTGTCCGCATTCAGTCGCTCCTTTCTGAGCTCCAGCACTTGCCTTTACCACCTGTCTTCTCCGCTCACACACATACCCCTCCATGGTGCGTCTCTCGGCCACAACTCTGTCTTGATCTCTCAATCGATTCAAAGGATTCTGTCCCTCTGATGGCTCTTCACCACCAGTTCTCCTGTCTCCTCAGTTCCTTTCAGGGTTCGGAAGTGATCTATACTGATGGCTCCATGGTCGCCAGCTGCACTGGTTTTGATTGCACCTATGCGCAATGCACGGAACTTCACTCCTTCCCAGATGGCTGTAGTGTTTTTACTGCAGAATTGGTAGCCTTCTTGTGCACACTGGAGCATATCTGCTCCTGCTCAGGACTATACTTCACTATCTGTAGTGACTCATTGAGCGGTTTGCACACAATTGGCCACTGCTTCCCTCGCCACCCATTGGTCATCGCTATCCAGGACTCCCTTTCTCTCCTCGCTCAATATGGATGCTCAGTGGTTTTCATTTGGACCGCAGGCCATGTTGGAATTCCTGGCAATGAACTTGATGATCAACTGGCTAAATTAGCTACTACCAGGCTCACTCTCGCTATTGGCATTCCAGAAAGAGACCTTTGCTCGGCATTATGTAGTCAGGTTTTGGGCCTTTGGGGTGCAGAATGGAGCACTCTTTCTTCGCCAAACAAGCTCAGGGCAATTAAGGATTCTGCAACTCCATGGCGGTCCTCCTCTCGTAAGGTGTCTGTCGTCGTCTGCCGGCTCTGCATCGGCCATACATTTTTGACTCACGGCTATCTCCTCCATTGTGAGGACCCCCCCCCCTCTCTGTCGTCGTGGATCGATGTTGACTGTGGCTCACATCTTATTGGACTGCCCCAACTTCGTCACCCTACGGCAGACTTTTAGCTTTCCATATTCGCTACCCCTGGTGTTGGCGGATCTCATTTGAAGTTTTATTCACGATGGGGGTTTTTATTGCTTTATTTAAGGGAGGGGCCTTCAACCTTATTGGTGAGTGGAGGGGATGGCAGGCTTTCATGCTCCCCCCCTTCACCCCGACTGGATTGGCTTCAACTGGGCTTGGTGGTTCACCTTGGCCCTTTACCTTCCCAGTCCTTTCCTCATGGGGTCTGTTATGCCCTGAGCATCTCTCTTGTCTCCTATGCTTCTTCCTTTGTGTCCCTGTCATTAGTCACTTTCTTTCCCTCACTTCGTCTTCTGCCCTTTTCCTTCCTTCCCTGTCAATAGCTTATCATTTTATGGATGTTGTAATTCCCTCTTCTAATGTGGGATTTTATTGGTTTTAGTTAATCGCAGGTCGGAGGGACTGACGACCGCATAGTTTGGTCCCTTCTCCAACCAACCAAAATCAGACATTAGAACTGACGTGGATGCATTCTAATACTCACTTTTGCCAATTGATAAGAATCTATGCAAAGTTGGATGATATACATGAGAAAGGAATATTGAGAACTGTGTCATACACAGAATGTTAGCAAGTAGTTGTAATTCAGATTGTTTTCTTCTTTCAGACTGTTAAAGATCCATTGGGAGTATCTTGGTCCACTGATTTTATCAAGGAGGATCCTGAACTAAATTTGGAAATGGATGTAACTGAGAATAGTGTAAGTATTTACATGTCTTACTTATTGCATGTAGTCAAGTAATAAGTCTTTTATTTATTGTGTAGAGCGAAGGATGCACTGCAGTGGAATTGTCACAGATTGTCTGGAACTTGTTGCTGTTCATAATTGTAGAGTATTCTTGTACTCCTGCATTTGACTTTCATATCACCTGTAACATGCTGACTGTTTTAAATAGAAGTGGAAGGGGACTAGTGGCTTGTATAATCCTGTTTTCTGTAGCCCTTGTTGATACCAACTATATTGTATAATGGCTGTGTGTGATGGGTACACTAAATTCACATTTATTTTAAGTGTAGGTCATTTGAAAATATTCCTCCTTTTGATAACTTCTGATCAATACAATTCAAAAGAACATTGGCTATTCTTATCTTTTGTGTGTATCGTAGTTATTCTTGAGTTTGTCCTAAAATTTTTTTAGGTTTGGAAAAAGAGAGATAAAATTGGTGTGTTGTAGATCAGCCATGATACTTTGGCCACAACCTGTTCATATTGTGACAGCTTCTCTGGTGCCTTTTTTATTAGTTATAAAATTTTCAGTAATAGAATAACTCTGTATATGGCTTTTGATGAATGATTGTACATAGATGAAGCCTCAGGCATGAAATGTTGGCTTCTTCAACACAGAAATGTGTGCTGATTATACAAGCATACAGGTGAAGGAACCAAACAATCATGCTAGGGACAGCTCACATTATGTAAAGGAGTGTAGCTGATTCACAGCTAACAGGCCAAGACTTAATGTCACAGAGACTCATGTTATGCCATTTTAAACAAATGAAAGGGATGCATTGGTGTCACAAGTAGACAGGACAGTAAGTGAAACAGTAGTGATGTTGTTCCACAAGTAGGGTTTTACAGAAATGAGAATGCCATGCATAGTAGACAGGGATGTGCAAATGAGACATTTGGCTAGAACAACGAACTGTACAGTGTCCTAGGGCATATCTGTTGTTGCCAAAGTAGCTGGCCTTGGTATGCAGCGCAAGAGATCACAGGTCGTACAAGACGCATCCATGGCAGTGGGCCCAAAGGTGCAGATAGCGTCCACTGCATTGAAAACTGCTCCCAATGCAAGTGCACAGAACAGTGTGTTGCTGGATGTGTGGCCTGGAAAACCATGTCATGTGGTTGGCACTGAAATCACTGATATGTACCTCACTTGTTACTTTGAAAATACGTAACTTAGATTAAATAGTGGTAGACATCTGAGCAAATCTACGAATAGGATGTGTGACATAAGTGATCCTGAGTAGCACATGCAGTTGTGAAGTGAACATCATAGCTCTCAGCTAGAGTGACATGCAGTCTTTGTGGTCTCGGAAGCATAAAATGCTAGGGCTTAATAATGATGATGAAAAATAAGGCTGACAATTTATATACTGGCACATGACTAGCAAGATTCTGTATTAATTGTGGAATTGGGAATTGGGAATTTTATTAGGTAACTGCATGAGAAGCTAGAGCAAGCTACCAAGATAGCAAACTAATACTTCGTTGGAGAAGCAATTCAGTGGCAGGCTGCTACATCTGTTACTGGTATGTTCAAACAACACACAGGTGTTATGGAGATGCTTCAGGAACTCAAATGAGAATTCCCAGAGGGAAAGTAATGTTCTTTCAAGGAACGCTATTGAGAAAATTTAGAGAACAGCCATTTGAAGCCGACTGCTGAACAATTTTTTTATTTCCAACATACATTGCACATACGGACTATGAAGATAAAATTTGGGAAATCAAGGCTGATATGGAGGCACACATAGTCTTTTTCCCTTATATTTGCAAGTGGAATGGGAAAGGAAATGACCAGCAGGGCTATGGGGTACTATTCACCACACACCATTAGGTGGATAGCAGAGTATCCGTGTATTTGGAGATGCTAGGTAAAATAAGTAGCTGACTAATGTACCATGAACAACAGTGATATTGTTCATAGTAGTAAATGTACATATACATACATACAAAGTAATCTGTTAGCAGTTCCCATAATTAGTGTGACATTAGCACTAGTCACAAGCAGCTGGTTGTCAGTAAACTTCAGAGGTAATTCTTGTGGGAGCTTCTGCCTTCAGATTTGCAGCCTGGCTCATCCCACATCCATCCACATCTTCATTTATGGAGTGCAATGTGTAAAACAAAGAATGAACGAATGAATTATGTTCACGACCAATCTCTAGCCAGAGCAGAGGTTATGGTGTAGAAAACAAAGTTAATTTATTGAAAACAATTCTGAAACATTCAGTAATAGATTAAACTCTTAAAGACAAATCATGATTATCATATTTTGCTGAAAGAAGTTATACCTGTATAAGCAATTCCTCAGGATCTTTAAAATCATCAGATTTCACAAGGCTATAACTTTGTCATAAATAAAAGTACAGAATTATGGTCAGATTTTTATTTCTATACATGCCTTCAAAGCCTTTATTTTCCCATTGCTTACAGTTTATAAGTTCTCACATACAACATTAAGGTGTTTTTCACAGCTGTATTTAGGATCACATTCGTCATGTACTGATCACAAATAACAAAATTCTTTTCAACACATTTAAGCATCCAGGTGATAGGCTGGATCCATGCATTTGCAAGCATGTCAGTTTAGGAAACACTGCTGTTGCCATGTAGCATCATAGTTCATCCAAAGTTGTTGGTAGATGATGCACATAGGTGGAGCCTTTCACAAACTCCTACCAATAAAAAAGATACCATACTGTGAGATGAAGCAAATTTAAAGGTCAGATCTGCAGCCCCTTAGAGCTAATAAATCCCTCAGGCAGCTTACTGTTCAGAAGAGCTGTTTTGTGCAGGTTCCAATGCAGTGGTACACCATCGGTATGAACAATTACATTTCTGATAATTTTCAATCTCTTCTGTTTTTGGTCCATCTATGTGTTTTCTAATATCATCCACTTCCTTCAGTTTGTTAAAGAATTCCGTACTCTTCAGATTCAGTTCAGTGTTAATCTCATTACATTACGTAAGTTGAATAATAAATCATGATCACTACCAACAAACGTCCTGTCCCATAACGCACAGCACATTACCCTTATTAATGCTGCAGCTACCAGTTCATGTCATACCTTGAAGACTCATTTTATAAGATGTAAAGCAATCAAAAATGACCTGCTACTGGAAGTAGACATTACTGGTCACACACTAAATGAAACATACTGTGTACAATTCCTTGGTGTCTGCTTGGATTTCAATTGAAATGGGGTCAACAAATTGGTAAACTTGTCAGGTTGAGGCCCTCAGTATTACTCACCCAGAGACAGTTATGATGGCTTCTTTAGGATTTTTCATTTGTTTTTGGAATTATCTTCTGGGACAGCCAACTGGAAATAAATAAAATATTTATAGTTTATTTAATGTAAAAACCAATAGGGAGTTCCATTGTGACATGTAGGTGCAAGATTCCCTAGGTCAGTGAAGAGCTTTATGCAAAGTGTCAACATCACATCACATTCCTGCTACTAGGTTGTATCAGATAAATACTAATTTGCTCATAGCTGCTATGCCCTATAAGATTATCCTATAAGATTATCCTATAGGATAGTACTGAGTGAAAGCATGCTAGGAAGCATTTCTGCCAGTTGACACTGGAGGAAGATCCATTAATTGCAAGGCAGAGAGATATGAATGTTTTGGTTAAATTAGGCATGCAATAATCGTATCTAAACCTTAACGATAAAAGTAAAAAACTAATTGCATTTGGGACTCCATAGATTCTACACACACCCGCCCACGCGCGCGCGCCCACACACACACATGATTTATGTATAGTTTTAGTTCTTTTGGAGCATCAAAAATTTGATTATGAATGACACTGTGTGAGCGCACGTGCGCACACACACACACACACACACACACACACACACACACACACACACACACACACACACACACACACAGTGTCATTCATAATCAAATTTTTGATGCTCCAAAAAACTAAAACTATACATAAATCATATTATTTAAATACATAAGGCTTTGTTTTCCATTATATTACATTTTCTTATCAAAAAGCAAGATTGATCTGGCAACACAGTCACAGGTCTGAATTCTTAAGACATAAGTAGTATCTGTTGCTTTTTAAATAATAATTGGTTAATTTATTAATGTTCAAATTTGTTCAGTTGTAACAAAAACTGCTGTCACTTTTGTATCTGTGAAAAAATTGTAGCCTTGGGAATGGGGTTCAAAAACATTACCATAGCTTCTGCATTTTCAGAGTTGCTATAGAAATTGTTTTATACCTCTTTCATTTCAAATTTCAACAGTAACAAACAATCCAGGATTTATCAGATAAACATGCACATACTTGCCAGCATCTGTTACAATTGTCTTCACCTGCAGCATTTGATCCTTGCAAGAATCATTTTACACTTCTGAACACCCAGCACATCTTCGATGGGTTGCATCCTCAGATATGGGAAGGTTTGGTTTTTTCAAGCTTCAGGATTGTTCTGACAACAATATTATGATAGCTTAAGGTAAAAAGTAATATTAGTTTTGAATATGAGCAAAATGTTTGACCTGAATGTAAGTTACGCTCACTCAGTTGTCCACAAACCATATTCCAGTACCATAAAACATTGTTTTTTACTTGAATCTGAGTTTATGCACATTTATAAAAATCTGTAGCTCAACCAGCATACCATTTTCTGTATTTCGTCTGGTTACACACTACTCCTCTCATTGTACCACCAATAGCATCCATGACAACTTTACCATGTGCTGCAGCAAAGAATAACACAGTCGATTTCCACTTCAAATACTTACGAACACAAAGTATATAATGTGTACCCATTTTCAAATAGAGAAGTACAGCCATCTCTGTAAATTGTAAACTTTTTTGAGACATCAGATCTTCCAAATCCTCTTTACATCAGCTGTTGTTTATATGACAACACAGCAGCAGATACTGTTTCTTGTGTTAGGTCTCATTGGTGATGGTGGCATGATAAAATATTCCTGCAGCATCCAGGTGCAACTTGTTAAGACTGTGCTTGTTCATGCGATGAATGAGCACATTGACTTTTGCCTTCATTAACCAGAGAAACATTATCTACAAAGTCTGTCTGTAGATTTCCAGATTTGAGGGATCCATTTTGCACATACCCCCAATTCAGCAGATTGTGAGTTTCTAATGAAGCAGTGAAATATTAAATACAAAATTTGCTCATCAATTTCTGACACTACATCAGCAATGGTACCATTAACATCTGCATATTTTAGTTGCCTGTCAACATCAATCCATTTTTTCCCTTTTACTACTTTGTCAGTCAACTTCATTATTTAATGTGGAGTGAAGTTCAGAAGTTACAGTTTTTACACTATATACATGAGTTCGTAGTACTCATGAATTAACAGTAGACTACGTGTTCCAGTAACTCCTTATCTTATGAAAAAAATGCTCTTTTCATTGTCATTTTTCAGTGCATTCACCAGATAGTTGGCATACACACATTGGGGTGCATTCAAAACCAACAACATGTGTAATGAAAGAAAGTATTTGTTTTATTTGCCCCATTTCCGTGTCTGCCTAAAATTGCTTATAACCTCCCTAAGCTGAAAATACTATGTAGTGTTTTTGCAAAACTCTGTGCATCTTAGTCTTTGGGTCTTTAAATAACATAGTATCCCATCTGTCAGCTGCTTGACAGATTGTCATCCCTGCTGTAAAAAAAAAAAAAAAAAAGGAACTGTTTGCTTCTCTTTTTCTCAAATCTTGTTATTCAGTTTGTGTTGTTAATATTTGCTTAAACACTCTGGAAGTTGTTGCACTGGAACAATTAATTTGTTTGTTATTGCATATTTCTAAGTTGGGCTGTCTGGATGTAGCTATTCTGATCATTCCACTGTTTTTCCTTAAGTTTATGGGATTAGTATGAACCTAAATAGGGTTCTGAAGATAACACTCCAGTGACATGAGTCATTGTGCATTTACTGTCTTTGTATATACTTTCACAACTCTTTCTTCCACTTTTCCTGTACTTTAAATCTAGACATTTGCTAAGTTGTCTCTTTCCTTTCTTCTGAAGTGTTGTGATATTTTCTTGCCTTTTTCTCTACATTGAACTAAATGTAATTGATTTGCTTATAGTTTTGCAAAATTCCTCTCTCTCTCTCTCTCTCTCTCTCTCTCTCTCTCTCTCTCTCTCTCTCTCTCCAATTTATTATCCATTATGTTTAACAGAAAGCTAGTATTAATAATGTGTAACAATGCACCAGACTTCATATACAGATGTATTACTGTGTTAATTATTCTTCAAATTATACTTTCATTGTTTCATCCACAACAGAATTCCCCCATAAATTCTTTGCTTTACACAACATTTTTTAAAAAAATGTTTAGGTTAATGTTAACTAACACAATGTAAACTTACTTCTTGACCTACCATCTGTGTACTAAGAAGCCCTGATGTTAAATTCTTCTTTGGATATCACAACTTAATCAGTATTTTTAGTTGCATATCTGGCAGCAAACATGATGAATTTAAACTTAAAATGCCACTAACACTGTAGCCAAACAAAATGTACTTTTTAACATGGTCTATGCAGTTCAAATCAGCACACAGGAAGTGTCATACTGATAAGTATGTCAGGTATGTAATGTGAAGACAAAGATTCTTCATGTCATTGTAACCTCTCCTCCTGGCTTTTAAAAAATAGATGTGGGAAATTATTTACATTTTCCTCCTCAGGCAGGAAAATGGATACTAAGGTATACCCTGTTGCAAAAGCAAAGATAAGGTTCAGAAAATTATATTCTACTCTCATGCTCACATTTTGGAATGTCTCAAAACTACAAATTGGTCAAACAAAATGGCTGACCTTCACTTAACTTCAGAAGGTGAAATAGCTAGTACTGACAATACAGGCACACAAAAGTACAAGAAACTTCACTAGCTTTTGGAATTATTAGTTCCTTCATCTGGAAAGAGTTAGTAATAGATACAGGAAGGTTAGGAAAGAAGGGCAGGTCACTGAGACCTAAAGAGTGTTACCCACAAGTAAACATCAATTTGACCTTATATTTTAGAGAGAGCAAAAGCATACCATATTTCATGGAGTACAACACTTTTCCCTTTAAAAAATTTCCTACAATTTTGAGGTGTGTCTTATATTTAAAATCAATGTAAAAATGTACAATGTTTGATTTCAAATTCCTGCCAGACTTAAAAAAAGTCATATATTCAATACTGTGGGGAACCCACCTCTATCTGGCAACACTGGATTCAACTGGCAGCAGCAGTGCACTGATGCAATGAACATGAGTTGTGGAACTTCACAAGCTTGCTAACACTGTCCCCCTCCTGCCCTGCCATCACAAACCCAGAGCACTGTCTAGCCTATGATGTGTCACTGCAGTCTACAGTGCCAGTGAACTTGAACTGAAAGTGATTTGTGTTATCGGTAACACAAAAGTATTTTCTTTACTAGTTGGTTGTGACGACAGTTCACCGAGACTGAAACTGTATCCCAAAGTCCAGAGCAGAGTTGACCACATGTTACTTCAGAAGAGAGGACTGTTATTTGGCTGTACGGTCCCAAGAGACCACCTTAGTACTGCACGGCTACTGGCATATGAGCTCACAGCATCTGCTGGACGTGTTGTATAAAGGTAAACTGTGTGCAGATGGCTTTGGCAGTGGCCTTTATTGTTGGAGACCAGCTGCATGTCTACTGTTGACACATCTTCACAGAAGGCAATGTCTAGAGTGAGCAGGTAGCTTGCTTGTGACTCAGGGCAGGTTGCCCAATCTTGTGTTCGAATGGTGGATCCTATGCTGCATTCCAGGATGTCATTGTGGGTGTCACAGGCATGTGGCATAGGCTGTGATAGTGGGACAAGAATCATGTAGTATATGAACCGCTGAGTGCTTCTATGCTCCACATTGTACGTTTAGGGTTTAAGGCATGTATTATAAATACTACTCTGGTAGCAAGTGATGAAAAGCTTCCATCTTTTATGGTCGATTCACTGCATTGACCTTCTTTTTATCAAGACTCTGTCCCTCAGATTGACCAATCAATACTAGCCATTGCATCAGAATTACTGGCGACCAGTATTTCCGGCCATATTTCGCCTCTTTTAGTATCATTCTAGCAATTTGTTTCCTTAACCCTTTCACTGAATCTTACACATTTCCATAGGACCCCTTGCCCTGCACCTTAACTCAAACACCATGGAACTAATTTCATTACTATGCTTCTTGCACAGTTTTTTTCTAACACTCCACTCCCCACATAAAAGCGAAAATAAATCGATTATATTTCATACTATATCACTGTGCTTTCTGCTGTTTTTATGCTTGGGTTATCCAACCCAGTGGAATCTGAACTATGACTGGGTCCAAACTGGGTCATGTTCTTTGTCTTTTATGTACCAGAACACCACCAGGCTCAGCAGAGCAAGTGCTGCTGTGGTGGTTGGTATGACAATAGTCATTGTTGTCTCTTTCTGGTGCTGATTTTCACAATATGAATTTACATGCTGCAATATGGTTTCCAGGGAGATTGGTCGCTCCATTAGTTCTGACCCTAGAGTTTGATTTAAGCTGGTTAGGTTGGTAGCAGGTGGCACTTCCATGGGCTCCTCTGGCCAGTACAATACAAATGCAGCTGGGAAATATTCAAGTGAGTTATCCCTGCAGTCGTGGTGGACAGGCAGAAAGAAGGTCCCATTATGCTGCACACTGTTCCATTTAATAAGAAAGCATTCGCCGTTCATTCTACCCTTGTTGCTGATGTACCCCTCCACTTCTTGAAACAACTAGCCGCTACTACCACCTTGTCAAAGCTAGGGTACAACCCATGTGCCTTGACCTACTTAAAGTAAAATTCTGGCTGGACCACTTCTTTATTGCATGGTCTTTCCTCCTTTGTCCCATTAGCAATTTCACTGCTCAGAAATCCTGCCTCACTCTTATTACCATATTCGTGGTTTTCTCTCTGTGGCATTTTTGTAACTTTGCTTCCTCCATTTCTACATATCTTGTTCTGTCTTTTGCAGTTACTCATACAAATTTCTTTATTCTCCACTTGATGAGTTATACACGAACTATGTACCACTCATGATGTGCTTGTTTCCCTGTTACTGTTATAGAAATGGAAACTTTCCTTCGATCATTTCCAACTGATGTTGTGGCTACTCCAAATTATAGGGCAAGTATCTGTGCTCAGGTTCTGAAACCAACCTCAACTCCAGTGATAGATCTTTCTGTACTTTACTTAGACCCTTTAAATACTGCTCTTCTTGCAACAAATTTACCTCTAGCTGAAACATTATCTTCTACGGACTGCAACTATTGTAATAACTACTTTCCTATCTACGACTTCTACTTGGGTTTGTAGTTCCCTGATATTCTCAGTAATATGTAATACTGCTGCTGTTCTACTTCAGCAATCTGTGTTTCCATGATGCTTCTCAGTTTTGTGCATAAGTTCAAAATCAAATTCTCTGTCTTGCAGCCCATCGTGTCAACCTATTGGGAAGGATTCTATAACCCTAACAACCATTTTAATGCCACATGATCTGTTATTACTCTGAATGTTTTACCGTACAGATAAAATTTGAAATATGTGAATCAATATACAAGGTTAACATCCCATTCTCCTTTGTGGAATAATTTCATTCTGCAGAATTCGGTTGCCTGGAGTGTATGCTACTGGATGTTCTACACATTCCACCTCTTCTAATAAGACAGCCTGGTGCATGGTTCTATGCATAACATAATAAAACAAATTCTCTATAAAAATCTGAAACTGCCACAATTGGACTTGATGTTAAAGCTTCTTTTAACTCCTCAAAAGCATGCTAGTACTGTTGTGACTACACAAATTTAGTACCCTTCCTTCAACAATTGCATAACCTTCTGGCAATATCCGCACATCCTTTTATCAATCAGTGGTAATAGTTCACAAGTTCAGAATGATTGCAACTCTTTGACAGATTATGGTACAGGAAATTCACATACACTCCAATTAACCTTGGGTCTGTCTTAACTCCATCTTGTGATATGTCCTAGGTATTCTACCTATTCCATAGCAAAATCACACTTTTCTGTACTCAGTGTGAACTTCATTGCTTTTAACCTTGGGAATAATTACTGTAATCACTGCATAGGCTATTTGATATCATTTCCATAGATGATTATGTCATCAAGATACACAGCATTGCCATGGTTTCAGAAGTCTGAATATTGCATCTAACAATCTCTTAAATGTTACAGGTTCATTTTTTAATGAAGATGGCATGCTTCTGATTTGGTAGAGTTTCCAGTGTGCCAGAAATGCTGTTTTGTCAGTCCTGTGGTGCAGGCTCTATCTGGTGACAACCACTCTTCAAATTCATTTTAAAAAATATTACCATAACTCTAAATGATCCATAGTTTCTGTGGTGTTTGGGAAAGGGTAGGCACCCATCATAGTTTTCACATTTAGGTGTCTGTAATCAAACCAAAATCTTTATTTTTGGCACAACTATTCCTGCCTACCATTGACTATTGTATTCTTCAATTATTCCATCTTTCAGCTGTTGTTCTATTAATAACTCAAAAATTGGGTGAGAGTTGATAGCTATTTTGTATGGTTTGTGGTAGACTGATGATTGATTTTGTTTTGGAATGCAGTGTTGTGTAATATGTGTATATGCTAACGCTCCTTTTGGAAAAATAAATGATTGATTTCCAAAAGTAGTTTTTTCATCTGTTCCATATTGCTTCTCTCTAGGTGTTTCACCTTTGCTTCTCATACAGTTTCAGTGATATCTGGCAATTCTACATGGGTAACACCCCACATACCCCATTCTTTTTCCTCCAAGATATTCATGTTAGCAATTAACAACTGGTTGGTTAATCACATGCCCTCTGTGCTGAAATGGTACATAGAAACAGGTATCTGCATGATATGTCTGTTAAATAAACAACCCACCTGATCTAATGGTTCCAACACACACACAATTCCTACCGGCAAGCTAGACTCAACACTGACCCAAAGTAATTTCCCAGTACCCTTAGATACATAATCATGCGAAACAAGTCTTAGTATGGCTGTTCATGGTTTAATTGGTTCATCTTTGGCAACAGAATCTCCTTGCCACCTTTCTACCATGACTTAACCTGACTTAAGCATTTTTCTGCTACGTTCCACCCTACGTAGCTGGAAGTTGATTATGGCACAATGCTTATAAAAGAAATCTAATCTAAGAATCATGTTGTAGTCCTCAACTGTGTGTGGCACAATCTCTAATTATTGTTTAAATTAAGCCATATCCAGATGAATGCCTATGTCCACCGTCCTAATGGTGTGACATCTTTATTCCTACTCCATGCAGTCTGTACTGTGGTGGGTCCAATTATTACATTTCACCAGAACACTACTGGAGACTGAAACACTCTCCCCTGTGTCCAATATCATCGTGGAATGCTTTTTTTTCTACTATTCTTATCGCATACATTTCTTATTGCATCCGCTTCTGCATACAGTTTTGTGGCATCTAGTCGCACTGGGAATCACCATAGGTGGACCAGGGGTCCCAACTAGATTTTAATACCTTATTCCTCACTGCTTCTCTACTTTTGAAACTGTTAAGTCTTATTACTTTTTTCACATCACTCTGAGGCTGGCGACACTTCATCTTTACATGGCCTGTTTATCCAAACATGAAATACCTTATATTAGCTGCAAACACAATCTGTCAAACGCCCTGTCCACACACATTTTGACATTTCTGCATGCAGCTCTCTTAAAAAAGCAATGAAGACCCTCTGCTCTGCTCCTTGTGAAATAATGTTGTTGACTTCAGCATTGTGTCCCAATGCTCGGGTTGTTGTTGTTGTTGTTGTGGTCTTCAGTCCTGAGACTGGTTTGATGCAGCTCTCCATGCTACTCTATCCTGTGCAAGCTTCTTCATCTCCCAGTACCTACTGCAACCTACATCCTTCTCAATCTGCCTAGTGTATTCATCTCTTGGTCTCCCTCTACGATTTGTACCCTCCACGCTGCCCTCCAATACTAAATTGGTGATCCCTTGATGCCTCAGAACATGTCCTACCAACCGATCCCTTCTTCTGGTCAAGTTGTGCCACAGGCTTCTCTTCTCCCCAATCCTATTCAATACTTCCTCATTAGTTATGTGATCTACCCATCTAATCTTTAGCATTCTTATGTAGCACCACATTTTGAAAGCTTCTATTCTCTTCTTGTCCAAACTATTTATCGTCCATGTTTCACTTCCATACATGGCTACACTCCATACAAATACTTTCAGAAACGACTTCCCGACACTTAAATCTATACTCGATGTTAACAAATTTCTCTTCTTCAGAAAGGTTTTCCTTGCCATTGCCAGTCTACATTTTATATCCTCTCTACTTCGACCATCATCAGTTATTTTGCTCCCCAAATAGCAAAACTCCTTTACTACTTTCAGTGTCTCATTTCCTAATCTAATTCCCTCAGCATCACCCGACTTAATTCGACTACATTCCATTATCCTCGTTTTGCTTTTGTTGATGTTCATCTTATATCCTCCTTTCAAGACACTGTCCATTCCATTCAACTGCTCTTCCAAGTCCTTTGCTGTCTCTGACAGAATTACAATGTCATCGGCGAACCTCAAAGTTTTTATTTCTTCTCCATGGATTTTAATACCTACTCCGAACTTTTCTTTTGTTTCCTTTACTGCTTGCTCAATATACAGATTGAACAACATCGAGGAGAGGCTACAACCCTGTCTCACTCCCTTCCCAACCCCTGCTTCCCTTTCATGCCCCTCGACTCTTATAACTGCCATCTGGTTTCTGTACGAATTGTAAATAGCCTTTCGCTCCCTGTATTTTACCCCTGCCACCTTCAGAATTTGAAAGAGTGTATTCCAGTCAACATTGTCAAAAGCTTTCTCTAAGTCTACATATGCTAGAAACATAGGTTTGCCTTTCCTTAATCTTTCTTCTAAGATAAGTCGTAAGGTCAGTATTGCCTCACGTGTTCCAGTGTTTCTAAGGAATCCAAACTGATCTTCCCCGAGGTTGGCTTCTACTAGTTTTTCCATTCATCTGTAAAGAATTCGTGTTGGTATTTTGCAGCTGTGACTTATTAAACTGATAGTTCGGTAATTTTCACATCTGTCAACACCTGCTTTCTTTGGGATTGGAATTATTATATTCTTCTTGAAGTCTGTGGGTATTTCGCCTGTCTCATACATCTTGCTCACCAGATGGTAGAGTTTTGTCATGACTGGCTCTCCCAAGGCCATCAGTAGTTCTAATGGAATGTTGTCTATTCACGGGGCCTTGTTTCGACTCAGGTCTTTCAGTGCTCTGTCAAATTCTTCACGCAGTATCGTATCTCCCATTTCGTCTTCAACTACATTCTCTTCCATTTCCATAATATTGTCCTCAAGTACATCGCCCTTGTATAAACCCTCTATATACTCCTTCCACCTTTCTGCCTTCCCTTCTTTGCTTAGAACTGGGTTTCCGTCTGAGCTCTTTATATTCGTACAAGTGGCTCTCTTATCTCCAAAGGTCTCTTTAATTTTCCTGTAGGCAGTATCGATCTTACCCCTAGTGAGATAGGCCTCTACATCCTTACATTTCTCCTCTAGCCATCCCTGCTTAGCCATTTTGCACTTCCTGTCGATGTCATTTTTGAGACGTTTGTATTCCTTTTTGCCTGCTTCATTTACTGCATTTTTATATTTTCTCCTTTCATCAATTAAATTCAATATTTCTTCTGTTACCCAAGGATTTCTACTAGCCCTCGTCTTTTTACCTACTTGGTCCTCTGCTGCCTTCACTACTTCATCCCTCAAAGCTACCCATTCTTCTTCTACTGTATTTCTTTCTCTCATTTCTGTCAATTGTTCCCTTATGCTCTCCCTGAAACTCTGTACAATCTCTGGTTCTTTCAGTTTATCCAGGTCCCATCCCCTTAAATTCCCATCTTTTTGCAGTTTCTTCAGTTCTAATCTACAGGTCATAACCAATAGATTGTGGTCAGAGTCCACATCTGCCCCTGGAAATGTCTTACAATTTAAAACCTGGTTCCTAAATCTCTGTCTTACCATTATATAATCTATCTGAAACCTTTTAGTATCTCCAGGGTTCTTCCATGTATACAACCTTCTTTCATGATTCTTAAACCAAGTGTTAGCTATGATTATGTTATGCTCTGTGCAAAATTCTACCAGGCGGCTTCCTCTTTCATTTCTTATCCCCAATCCATATTCACCAACTACGTTTCCTTCTCTCACTTTTCCTACACTCGAATTCCAGTCACCCATGACTATTAAATTTTCGTCTCCCTTCACTATCTGAAAAATTTCTTTTATTTCATCATACAGTTCTTCAATTTCTTCGTCATTTGCAGAGGTAGTTGTCATATAAACTTGTACTACTGTAGTAGGTGAGGGGTTCGTATCTATCTTGGCCACAATAATGCGTTCAGTATGCTGTTTGTAGTAGCTTACCCGCATACCTATTTTGCTATTCATTATTAAACCTACTCCTGCATTACCCCTATTTGATTTTGTGTTTATAACTCTGTAGTCACCTGACCAGAAGGGTTGTTCATCCTGCCACCGAACTTCACTAATTCCCACTATATCTAACTTTAACCTATCCATTTCCCTCTTCTAAATTTTCTAACCTACCTGCCCGATTAAGGGATCTGACATTCCACGCTCCGATCCGTAGAATGCCAGTTTTCTTTCTCCTGATAACAACATCCTCTTGAGTAGTTCCCGCCCGGAGATCCGAATGGGGAACTATTTTACCTCCGGAATATTTTACACAAGAGGACACCATCATCATTTAATCATACAGTAAAGCTGCATGCCCTTGGGAAAAATTACGGCTGTAGTTTCCCCTTGCTTTCAGCCGTTCGCAGTACCAGCACAGCAAGGCCGTTTTGGTTATTGTTACAAGGCCAGATCGGTCAATCATCCAGACTGTTGCCCTTGCTACTACTGAAAAGGCTGCTGCCCCTCTTCAGGAACCACACATTTGTCTGGCCTCTCAACAGATACCCCTCCGTTGTGGTTGCACCTATGGTACGGCTATCTGTATCGCTGAGGCACGCAAGCCTCCCCACCAACGGCAAGGTCCATGGTTCATGCTTGGGTATGTCCATTAATTTTCCTTATCCTCTCTGCAAATTCTTCAACAGTTTTTGTATTTTTCTTAGTTATTACCGTTAATAGTTCCCTATAGTGTCTGGCACTATTTTGAGCTGTATATCTTTGAATCAACCCTTCTTTAAATTCTTCAAATGTTGTGGCTCTCTTCAGAGCTCCTTTGTTTGCTGTTGTTGTTCTTGTCTTCAGTTGTGAGACTGGTTTGATTCAGCTGTCGATGCTACTGTATCCTTTGCAAGCTTCATCATCTCCCAGTACCTACTGCAACCTACATACTTCTGAACCTGCTTAGTGTATTCATCTCTTGGTCTCCCTCTATGATTTTTACCCTCCACACTGCCCTCCAATACTAAATTGGTGATCCCTTGATGCCTCAGAATATGTCCTACTAACTGATCCCTTCTTCTAGTGAAGTTGTGCCATGAACTCCTCTTCTCCCCAATTCTGTTCAATACCTCCTCATTAGTTCTGTGATCTACCCATCTAATCTTCAGCATTCTTCTGTAGCACCACATTTTGAAAGCTTCTATTCTCTTCTTGTCTAAACTATTTATCGTCCACGTTTAACTTCCATATATGGCTACACTTCATACAAATACTTTCAGAAACGACTTCCTGACACTTAAATCTATACTCGATGTTAACAAATTTCTCTTCTTCAGAAAGGCTTTCCTTGCCATTGCCAGTCTACATTTTATATCATCTCTACTTCGACCATTATCAGTTATTTTGTTCCCCAAATAGCAAAACTCCTTTACTACTTTAAGTGTCTCATTTCCTAATCTAATTCCCTCAGCATAACCCGACTTAATTCGACTACATTCCATTATCCTTGTTTTGCTTTTGTTGATGTTCATCTTATACCCTCCTTTCAAGACACTGTCCATTCCGTTCACCTGCTCTTCCAAGTCCTTTGCTGTCTCTTACAAAATTACAATGTCATCGGCGAACCTCACAGTTTTTATTTCTTCTGCTTGGATTTTATTACCTACTCCGAACTTTTCTTTTGTTTCCTTTACTGCTTGCTCAATATACAGATTGAATAACATCGGGGAGAGACTACAACCCTGTCTCACTCCCTTCCCAACCCCTGCTTCCCTTTCATGCCCCTCGACTCTTATAACTGCCATCTGGTCTCTGTACAAATTGCAAATAGCCTTTCGCTCCCTGTATTTTACCCCTGCCACCTTCAGAATTTGAAAGAGAATATTCCAGTCAATATTGTCAAAAGCTTTCTCTAAGTCTACAAATGCTAGAAACGTAGGTTTGCCTTTCCTTAATCTTTCTTCTAAGATAAGTCGTAGGGTCAGTATTGCCTCACGTGTTCCAACATTTCTACAGAATCCAAACTGATCTTCCCCGAGATCGGCTTCTACCAGTTTTTCCATTCATCTGTAAAGAATTCACATTAGTATTTTGCAGCTGTGACTTATTAAACTGATAGTTTGGTAATTTTCACATCTCTCAACACCTGCTTTCTTTGGGATTATAATTATTATAGGCTTCTTGAAGTCTGAGGGAATTTCGCCCGTCTCATACATCTTGCTTACCAGGTGGTAGAGTTTTGTCAGGAATGGCTCTCCCAAGGCTGTCAGTAGTTCTAATGGAATGTTGTCTACTCCCAGGGCCTTGTTTCAACTTAGGTCTTTCAGTGCCCTGTCAAACTCTTCATGCAGTATCATATCCCCCATTTCGTCTTCATCTACCTCCTCTTCCATTTCCATAATATTGTCCTCAAGAACATCGCCCTTGTATAGACCCTCTATATACTCCTTCCACTCCCCCTGCGGGTTCGGGGGTACGAATAGGCCCGCGGTATTCCTGCCTGTCGTAAGAGGCGACTAAAAGGAGTCTCAAACGTTTCGGCCCTCTGTGATGGTCCCCTCTTGGGTTTGACCTATTTTTTTCCAAATTTCCGTTGTCAGTGCGTGCCATTTGGGGAAGGACACCTTACGTGGTGTTTTTCTATTGGTCCATCATGCTCCGCCATCTTGCATGTTACCTATTGTCGTGTGGGGGGGGGGGGGACTACGCCCAACATCTTCTGGGTTGTCTCCTTCTCGCCTTGTGCGCACTCTTCTTCTTAGCGCCTACGACAACTGTGGACCCTTTCAACACCTAAAATCCAGCACGGTAGCCAGTCCGTTGTGGTGGGGTCGTCATGTACCCTCTTGGTGGTAGCCCCCTGACCACGCAGGGATCGCACTACAGATGCCAGAGCTGATTCCTCCCCATGCATGCCAAGGAGTATGTGCCCATCTAGTCTGGGGCACGGGGACTCCGGGCAACGGGATATCGGCCAGGTACCCGTTGCTTTGGCTGGGTGGCGCCCTTGGGGAGAGCCCTCGTTCGGAGTAGGTGGCATCTGGGCGGATGTGGCGCAATGAAGCGCAATAAATCACACCAAGCTGGTGGTCGCACGGCCACCAGCGTCTCTAAGCAAGGTAGAGTCGACTTCGATGCTGCGCAATATGACCCTCAGACGTTCCCCTCGTTGGCTGCGCCGTGGGAGGGACGCCGATCTAGTGCCAAGCGGGAGCCTTACGTACCGCAATACCTTGTCTGCAGCAGGACTGATGGTGACTCCTTTCTTCTGACGAAGCCTATGTTTTTTGTGGAACACCTGGAGGATAAGTTTGGGGAAGTGGCGGGGTTGTCAAAAATGAGGAATGGGTCCATCCTCCTCAAGACGTCCTCCCCAGCCCAGTCACGAGCGTTGCTCTTGTGTGATAAGCTGGGTGACGTCCCTGTTACCGTCACTCCCCACAGTAGCTTAAATATGGTCCAGGGGATTATTTACCATCGTGACCTCTTGTTGCAATCCGATGTAGAGCTGAGAGCCGACTTGGAACGACGTGGTGTGCATTTTGTCCGTCGTGTCCATCGAGGACCCAAGACAAACAGGGTGGCCACCGGTGCCTTTATCTTGGCCTTCGAGGGTGATGTCTTGCCCGAGAAGGTCAAGGTGATGGTTTACCGTTGCAACGTCAAGCCATACGTGCCTCCCCCGATGCGGTGCTTCCAGTGCTGGAAGTTTGGGCATATGTCCTCCCGTTGCCCATCCAGCGCTACATGTCGAGATTGCGGGCGCCCCTCTCATCCTGATTCTCCATGTGCGCCTCCGCCTGTATGTGTCAACTGTGGGGAGCACCACTCTCCATGCTCGCCGGATTGCCCTGTTCTTCATAAGGAGCGGAAGATAATGGAATTTAAGACCCTGGACCGGCTTACTTATCGAGAGGCTAAACAGAAATATGAGAGGTTGTATCCAGCTTCCATTCGAACATCTTATGCTGCAGCCACGTTATCGTCGCCCACGCGAGCGACGGTTGTCGCTTCATCTGTGCCGCCTTCAGTGGGCCCTCGGGGCCATGTATCTCTGTCTGCCCCCCTCGTGCCTGGGGGCAAGCCTTCCTCTGTTGCCCCCTTAGCAGTTGGGGGCAAACCCTCTTCTGTCGTTCCCCCCACGCTTACTTCGGGAGTGACATCTGCTCCACAACCGGGAGGCTCGATTCCTCCCCCTCCTTCTCCGCCGGTGTTGCCTCCGCCGGTTCCTCTCTCGCGGAAGGGGTCCCTCGGGGCTCTCCCTTCCTCCGTTTCTTCTCCTCCCAGCCAGATGTCAGCCAGTGGCTGAAGGTTCCGCCACCTGCTGGTCGTAGGGCTTCTGCGTCGTCGTCAGCCTCCGACGCTCCTTCAGAGAAGCTCTCCCAGCCCTCTCACCCTAAGGGCCGACGTGAGAAGAAGGAACGGTATGTGTCCAAGAAGAAGGACATTCCGGCGGTTTCAGCACCGCCTGCTGTACATAGTCCTGGCTCCGGGGATGAGGTGGAGATCCTCGCCTCTGCTGCGGATCTCTCCCTCACGGAACCCTTGGGGGCCTCTCCTATGGACTCAGCTGACTCTCCCCCAGTGGCGACGGTTGGCTCTGAAGCGCTGTCTGCCTCTTAGTCGCATTCACGCCCTCCCAGTCCCTTCCTGCTTCCATTCTCCAATGGAACAGCAGCGGTTATTTCCGCCACCTGCCTGAGCTCCGGATGCTTCTGAGTGATTCCCCCATTCTCTGCATTGCTCTGCAGGAAACTTGGTTTCCTGCACTGCGGACCCCCGCCCTTCGTGGTTATCGGGGATACTATAAGAACCGTGCTGCCTGTCAACGAGCGTCAGGTGGGGTTTGCCTCTTTGTTCACCACTCTGTCTGTAGCTAGCCAGTACCCCTTCAGACGCCTTTAGAGGCAGTTGCTGCCAGGGTTGAGCTCTCGCCAGCTATTACTATTTGCTCTGTTTACATTCCTCCGGATGGGGAGCTCCCCCGACATGTCTTGGCTACGCTGCTGGTTCAACTCCCGCCACCATTGCTGCTTCTGGGCGATTTCAATGCCCACAACCCTCTCTGGGGTGGGACTGTCTCTGATGACCGCGGTCGGGCCATGGAGCATTTGTTGGCTCAGCTCGACCTTCGCCTCTTGAACACCGGTGCTCCCACGCATTTCAGTGTTGCCCATGGCTTGTTCTCGGCCATCGATCTCTCTCTTTGCAGCCCCGGACTTGTCCCATCCCTCCACTGGAGGGTGCACCCTGACCTGTGCGGTAGTGACCATTTTCCCATGTATTTGTCACTACCCCAGTGTCGTTCTTCTGGGCGCCTGCCCCACTGGGCTCTCCACAGGGCAGATTGGCCGGCTTTTACTTCTGCTGCAGCCATTGAGTCTCCCCCACAGGGTGACGTTGACGAGGTGGTCCGTGTTTTAACCACGTCCATCATTTCAGCGGCCGAGGCTGCCATCCCCCGATCTGGCCTCCCTCGGAGGAAGGCTGTACCCTGGTGGTCGCCGGAGATTGCTGAGGCTATTCGCGACCGTCGGCGGGCTCTCCAGCGTCATAGGCGGCACCCGTCTCTCGAGACCCTCATCGCCTTTAAGAGGCTCCGTGACTTGGCCCGTCGTCTTATTGCACGGCGTAAGCAGGAGTGCTGGGAGAGGTATGTCTCATCCTTGGGCTCCCATGTCTCCCCCTCACTCGTGTGGTCCCGGATCCGGCGGATTTATGGATACCAGACCCCTATGGGTGTCCCTGGGCTCTCCTTGGACGGCGCTGTCTGCACGGACGCTGCCGCCATTGCTGAACGGCTTGCCGCGCACTTTGCTCAGAGCTCTGCGACTGCATCTTATCCCCCCGCCTTTCGCTCTCTAAAGGAGCGAGCCGAGCGGACGCCGTTCTCATTCCACACGCGTCGTTCTGAAACATACAATGCTCCTTTCAGCGAGAGGCAATTCCTCGCTGCCCTCGCCGATTGCCCTGATACAGCACCAGGCCCAGACTGCATCCACGCGCAGATCCTGAAGCATCTCTCCAGGGACTGCCAGAGACACATTCTCGCGCTATTTAATCGCATTTAGAGCGAAGGCGTGTTCCCGTCGCAATGGTGAGAGGGTGTTATTGTCCCCATCTTGAAGCCCGGTGCGGACCCACTGGTGGTGGACAGCTATCGTCCCATTACCCTCACCAACGTTTTGTGCAAATTGCTCGGCGTTTGTGTTGGGTCCTTGAGTCGCGCGGTCTCCTCGCTCCGTCCCAGGGTGGCTTCCGTCGGGGCCGGTCTGCAGTGGACAATTTGGTGCGGCTGGAATCTGCTGTCCGTACGGCCTTTGCCCGACGTCAGCATCTCGTTGCTGTATTTTTCGATCTGCGGAAGGCGTATGACACCACATGGAGGCATCACATCCTCGCCACGTTGCATGAGTGGGGTCTTCGTGGTCGGCTCCCGGCTTTTCTTCAAAGCTTTTTATTGCGCCGCTCTTTCCGGGTGCAAGTCGGTGCCACCTCTAGTTCATCTTATATACAGGAAAATGGGGTCCCGCAGGGCTCAGTGTTGAGCGTCTCCTTATTTCTAGTGGCCATTAATGGTCTGGCTGCAGCAGTGGGGTCGTCGGTGTCTCCTTCTTTGTATGCCGACGACTTCTGCATCTCATTTAGCTCCACGACTACGGGAGTCGCCGACCGCAGGCTGCAAGTCGCCGTTCGCAAGGCAGCATCATGGGCTCTGACTCATGGTTTTCAGTTCTCTGCACCCAAGACTCGAGTTATGCACTTCTGCAGGCGTCGGACGGTCCACCCTCATCCTGAACTTTACCTCGACGGCCACCTACTTGCAGTGGTGGACACTTGCCGCTTCTTAGGTCTCATGTTTGATACCCGGCTCACCTGGGTTCCTCATATTACTCAGCTGAAGCAAAAGTGCTGGCGGCACCTCAACGCCCTCCACTGCCTCAGCCACACATCTTGGGGTGTGGATCGCTGCACGCTGTTGTGATTGTACAGAGCCCTTGTGCAGTCCAGGCTTGATTATGGGAGCCTGGCCTATGGGTCTGCCTCACCCTCAGTGTTGAAGTTGTTGGACCCCATCCATCACTGTGGGGTTCGGCTTGCAACTGGCGCATTTCGTACGACCCCGTGGATAGTCCACTGGTCGAGGCCGGGGTTCCCCCGCTGCGGATTCGCTGCCGTCGACTGCTCGCCGACTATGCTGTCCACGTTCATTGCTCGCCAGGCCATCCCAATCGTCGCCTGCTTTTCCCTGTCACGGTCCTCCATCTGCCCGAACGGCGACCTTGGTCTCGGCTTTCCATAGCTCTCCGCGTCCAGTCCCTGCTGTCCGAACTGGGGTCATTCCCTCTTCTGCCTCCCTTCCGGGTCCGTGCACCTACGCCTCCCTGATGTTTGCCCCGGCCGGCCGTCCGTCTGGACTTGGCACAGGGACCCAAGGACTGGGTTCCGCCTGTGGCCCTCCGTCGCCGTTTTCTTGCGCTCCTCGCCTTATTTCCGGGCTGTGAGCCTGTCTACACTGATGGTTCCCTGGTTGATGGTCGCACTGCCTACGCTTTTGCTCATGCTGCCCATGTTGAACAGCGCTCCTTGCCAGCTGGCTGTAGTGTTTTTACTGCAGAGCTGGTGGCCATTTTTCGCGCTCTTGAGCATATGCGTTCCTGCTCAGGTGTGTCCATCGTCATCTGCAGTGACTCCCTGAGCAGCCTCCAGGCCATCGACCGCTGCTATCCCTCTTCTCCTCTGGTGTCCTCTATTCGGGAGTCTATTTCCACCATTAGCCACTCTGGTCGTTCGGTGGTTTTTGTTTGGACGCCAGGTCACGTTGGCATCCCGGGGAACGAACGTGTTGACAGGCTGGCCAAAGGGGCGATGGACGCCCCAGCTTTGGAGATCGGCCTTGCGGCTCGCGACCAGCAGCTGGTGTTGCGCCGTAAGGTGCTTGGGATGTGGGCTGCTGAGTGGCGTGGCATGACAGCCCCGAATAAACTGCGGGCTGTCAAGGAGACGACCGCTGTGTGGCGTTCCTCCCTGCGGGCTTCACGCAGGGACTCGGTGGTCCTGTGTCGGCTGCGCATCGGCCATAGGTACCTGACGCACGGCCATCTGTTGCGTCGGGAGGATCCCCCCCTGTGTCGGTGTGGGTCCCGGCTGACGGTCGGCCACATTTTGCTGGAGTGTCCTCGACTGCGCACACTCCGACAATCTTTTAATCTCCCGGGCACTTTGGCTTTGGTTTTATCCGACGATGCCTCCATGGCTGATGACGTTTTAAATTTTATCCGTGGTAGTCCGTTTTATGGTTCGATTTAGGGAAGTCCTGCACCTTTCCCTTTCTGTGTCTTTTGTCCTTGTGTCTGTTGCTGTTCTTGTGTGCCGTGAGATGGTTGACTCTTTCCCTTTTTTGTTCTCGTGGTCAGTCAACCAGTCTCCGGCCATCTTCCTTTCTTCCGTTTCTTTCTGTCTGGTGTTCCTCTGTCCTGTTCTTGTCTGTAGTGTTTGTTGCTGCATTTGTGTTCTTTTAGCGCCTGGGGGGACGTCTCCTCCCCCTTTGGTTTTTACCTGCTCAGTAGATTTTCGGCTCGCCTGATTTTGGAATGGGGGACTGATGACCTTCGCTGTTTAGTCCCCCTTAAACATCCCAACAACCACCACCTACTCCTTCCACCTTTCTGCTTTGCCTTCTTTGCTTAGAACTGGGTTTCCATCTGAGTTCTTGATATTCATGCAAGTGGTTCTCTTTTCTCCAAAGGTCTGTTTAATTTTCCTGTAGGCAGTATATATCTTACCCCTCGTGAGATAAGCCTCTACATCCTTACATTTGTCCTCTAGCCATCCATGCTTAGCCATTTTGCACTTCCTGTCGATCTCATTTTTGAGACGTTTGTATTCCTTTTTGCCTGCTTCACTTACTGTATTTTTGTATTTTTTCTCCTTTCATCAATTAAATTCAGTATCTGTTCTCTTACCCAAGGATTTCTACTAGCCGTTGTCTTTTTACTTACTTGATCATCTGCTGCCTTCACCATTTCATTCCTCAAAGCTACCCATTCTTCTTCTACTGTATTTCTTTCTCCCATTCCTGTCAATTGTTCCCTTTTGCTCGCCCTGAAACTCTGTACAACCTCTGGTTCTTTCAGTTTATCCAGGTCCCATCTCCTTAAATTCCCACCTTTTTGCGGTTTCTTCAGTTTTAATCAACAGTTCATAACCAATAGATTGTGGTCAGAGTCCACATCTGCCCCTGGAAATGTCTTACAATTTAAAATCTAGTTCCTAAATCTCTGTCTTACCATTATGTAATCTATCTGAAACCTTCTAGTATCTCCAGGGTTCTTCCATGTATACAACCTTCTTTCATGATTCTTAAACCAAGTGTTAGCTATGATTATGTGATGCTCTGTGCAAAATTCTACCAGGCGGCTTCCTCTTTCATTTCTTAGCCCCAATCCATATTCACCTACTACGTTTCCTTCTCTCCCTTTTCCTACACTCGAATTCCAGTCACCCATGACTATTAAATTTTCGTCTCCCTTCACTATCTGAATAATTTCTTTTATTTCATCATACATTTCTTCAATTTCTTCGTCATTTGCAGAGGTAGTTGTCATATGAACTTGTACTACTGTAGTAGGTGTGGGCTTCGTATCTATCTTGGCCACAATAATGCGTTCAGTATGCTGTTTGTAGTAGCTTACCCGCATACCTATTTTGCTATTCATTATTAAACCTACTCCTGCATTACCCCTATTTGATTTTGTATTTATAACCCTGTAGTCACCTGACGAAAAGTCTTGTTCCTCCTGCCACTGAACTTCACTAATTCTCACTATATCTAACTTTAACCTATCCATGTCAATTTTTAATTTTCTAACCTACCTGCCCAATTAAGGGATCTGACATTCCACATCCCAATTCGTAGAATGCCAGTTTTCTTTCTCCTGATAACAACGTCCTCTTCAGTATTCCCCACCCAGAGATCCGAATGGGAGACTATTTTACCTCCAGAATATTTTACCCAAGAGGACACCATCGTCATTTAATCGTACAGTAAAGCTGCATGTCCTCGGGAAAAATTATGGCTGTAGTTTCCAGATCAGTGAATCATCCAGACTGTTGCCCCTGCAATTATTGAAAAGGCTGCTGCCCCTCTTCAGGAACCACATGTTTGTCTGGCCTCTCAAGAGATAACCCCCCCCCCCCCATTGTGGTTGCACCTACAGTACGGCTATCTGTATCGTTGAGGCACGCGAGACTCCCCACCAACAGCAAGGTCCGTGGTTCATGGAGGATGTCAGAGCTCCTGTATACCCTAAATACGTTTTTACGTCCCCCTGTTAGTCTCTTTTGTAACTGTCAATAATACTTCATTAGACTAATCTTGCATCTGAGCCAGATACCGAAGGTGAAGACCTGCTCATTGTTAGTTGCTTTACCAGAACAAGTAGCAGTTAAACTTTTGTCTGACGAGTTTACGCTCTGTTTAACACTTGTGATACTGTCAACCCACAAAGTTCATTATTTTCTGCTGGTAATTGTTCTACATTTTCTAACAATATGCATACTGCTTCTGGTTATGGCACACCAGGTGTCTCTGGTTCTGTTGAAGTTTTATCCTTGACAACACTCGCTTTGAGAACCAACATTCACATGACAGGAAGACAAAATACATTAACTTAATTCTTACATGTAATTATGAGCCATAATGACTGCCAGCACTGCCTAACCATATGGCCCAAATGATGACATGTCACATTTTTCTAGAAGTGATGTCATACATGGCACTGGGTGACACTTGAGGTTACACTGTGCACATCTAACAGTCACTGACTGATCTTGCTGTCCATTACCTTTAAGGGTAGAAAACTCCACTGGGACTCTATTTGCAATAAAATCTACTTTATAAAATTCACAGCTGTCAGATGTCTTTTCCATGACAAAAATGTAAGAATTTTATTTTTTTTTAATTTTTGATTTACTGTAACATAGGGTGTGGGTTCAAACATTGTTCTATGAAGGAGATGGCAAAGTTCTGACATCAGTGTTGCATGACCCTTGGATTGTCACACGTGGAGAGTGAAATGAGAGGTCAGGGTGACTGCAGATATGTTTAATTGCTTTCTTTTTACCAGCCCTCAGCCATAACACATCAGGAATACCTTGGTGGAGGCTTCCAGTTGCCTCTCATGTGAAACAGTAGATTTCTGGCACTGCTGACAGTGCAAGGAGCAAGGCTAAATATGGGATCACTCAATGCTGCTGTCAGCGACAGTGGTGAAACGACAGTGGTGCAGCTGATGATGACTGTGAACTTTCTCCAGTGAGCAGCCAGCTCCCTCGTGCCTCACGGCAGGCTACCCTGTCTAATGGCAAACCCCATACTGCATTCTAGGATGTCACTCTGGGTGTCATAGGTTTGAGGGTGTTGTTGGCTCCGATATTGAGACAAGAATCATTCAGTACATGAATGGTGGGATGTTGATACGTTCCAGACTATGTATGTTGAGGGCTTCAGGAAAATATTGTTAACGCTTCTGTGGTGGCAGGTAAGGAAAGGCTCCTGACCTTCTGCTAATGTTCTGCAGCATTGGCTGTTGCTATACCATGCCCAAGTGACTCAGCTTCGCAACATCAGACGGTTGTGTTTTGCTGTGCAGCATGTAATATTCCCACCCATCTGTGGCTGACTCTGTTTCGGCTCACTTCTGTTGTATTTTCTCACCTAATTCAGTTAACATGCTTCAGATGAAACCCAAAAAGGATTCACACCAGAGAGAGGACTGAAATGATTTACATTCAAACAAGTGTGTCAGTGGAAAAAAGTTGTGCCCTAGAGTAAAAGAAGACATTATGGTCAGATCTTTCAAGAAATGTAGCATAATTAATGCTCTGGCGGGCAGTGAAGACTATCTCTTATATGACAAATACAGTGGTCATGAACGAGAAGTTTAGTTTTGATATTCAGGGTCCTTTACGTCAGTTCGGTTGTATACACTAAGAATTTTTTTTAGCCGGGTTTTGCAGTCTAATACTGAAAATTGTAAAAATGTTAATTTTTAAAAAAATGGTTAAAAGTGAAAGTGTGCCTTATAGCCCGTAGCATCTTACAGTCTGTAAAATATACTGAGGGTCTCACTGAAGCCTTCATCGATCATAATTATCCTCCCAATCTTGTACAAAAACGAATCTCTCACCTTATCTTTCCAATCTCCCATTGTCTGGCCACCAGGAGTAACTGAATTACATACTCCACCAGGGTTACGACTACCTCTCATTGTGCCCTGAAGTGACAAATGTTCTGCCCACTATCCTTCCCAAAACTCCCACAGTGGTATTCCACCATCCACCAAACCTACACAACCTACACAATCTGCTCGTCTATCCCTACACAACCCCTGCTCCATTCATGGCTCATACCGCTGTAATAGAACTAAATGCAAGACCTGTCTCATACCTCACCTATCCCATCTAAGACAGGGCTACCTGTGAAGCCAGTCATGTGATCTAAAAGCTAAGCTGCAACCACTGTGCTGCATTCTATGTGGACATGGCAACCAACTAGCCATCTGTCCGCATGGATGGCCACCGAAAAAAGTGGGCCATGTGGTTGCTGAGCATGCTTTAACTCATTCACAGTCTGTGCCATATGGATCCTTCCCACTAACACCAGCTTTTGTGAATTGTGCAGGTGGTAACTTTCCCTACATTCACATAACCCTCCTGGCCTCAACCTTTGTTACTCATTGTCCTCACCCTTCCAGCCTCCTGTTCCATTCCAGCACCAGACTGACTTCATTCCATCATTGCACTCAGTGTTTTTACTTCCCTCCTTTCCTGGTAGCCCCCTCCCCATCTCTCCCCTTCCCATCATCTAACCGCCTGATAGTACGTAGCTGCCATACCCTCTTTCCACCTCATCCTTGCGTGCTCCCCAGCAGCACTACCCTACTATCCCTCCCCACCCCAGCCTCCTCGTTAGCCCTGCCTAGTCGCCACTCCCATCATGCAATGGTGCTGCTGCTCACAGTGTGGCTACAGTTGCCTGAGACTGCAGTCGTGTGTGTGTGTGTGTGTGTGTGTGTGTGTGTGTGTGTGTGTGTGATTTATTTATTTTTGATTAAGGGCTTATGGGCCAAAAGTTTTATTTGTGACAGTCTTTTTTTGTTCCTATCTGCAACTTAGCATCTCTGCGATATGGTGAGTGTCAACTTTGCTTCCCACTTCTGGTCCATGGGTTAGAATAGGCTCGAGGTATCCCTGCCTGTTGTAAGAGGTGACTAAAAGGAGTCTCACTTTTCAGTCCTACAAGTTCAGGTCTAATTTTATGGTTTGACCTGCCACTTTCCAAATTCTACAGAAGTGCGGGCCATATGGGGAAGGACACCTTACGTGGTGCATAGTTATCCATAGTGCCCTTAGATTCAATTTTGTGAGCCTCTTGTCTTGGCTTTGCATCTCCACCTGCAATTCAACTATTTGGATGAGGACACTTTTCGGGATGTCATCTTCTTCAGTTTTCTCCTGTACTCTTTCGCCCCCATGACCGTATTGGAGTTCTCTGCATCCAATCTCCATCATGGTAACCATTCTGTTGTGGTGAGGCCATCGTGTACCCATTTGGTGGTAGTCCCCTGACAACACAGGGATCGCACTGCTGATGCCCGAGCTGTAAACTCCGCATGTATGCCAGACAGTAGATGCCTGTCTTCCTGAGGCAGCAGGACTCCCGGCAACAGCCATCATGCCAGGTGGCCTTTGCAGTAGCTGGGTGGCGCCTGGGAGGTGGGGGGGGGGTGGGGGGGAAGAGCCCATGTTCTGAGTGGGTGGCATCAGGGCAGATGACTCACAATGAAGTGGACTAAATCATATCTTGCTGGTGACTGTATGGCGCCAGCAGTCTCTAAGAAGGGCAAGATCGAGTACAGTGCTGACAGATATGATCGTAAATCGTTTCTCTCTGTTGCTGCACCATGGGAGGAATGTAGAGCCACAGAAAGAAGAAAACCTATATTCGCCTCTGTATTTAGCGTGTAGCAGAATGGACAGGGACTCTTTTCTACCAATGAAGACTCAATTTTTTTGTTGAACACCTTGAGGATAAGTTTGGGGAAGTGACAGCACTGTCCAAGATGAGTAGTGCTGCGGTCTCGATTCAGACAGCATCCTCAGCCCAATCCCAGTCATTACTCACTTGTAACCAGCTGGGTGATACTCCTGTTTCTGTCGCTCCCCATAAAAGCCTCAACATGGTCCAAGGGATTATTTTCCATCACGACCTCTTCTTGCAGTCCTATGACAAGCTCTGTGACCATCTAAAATGGTGGGGTGTTCATTTCATGTAGCGCATTTACAGGGGACCCAAAGACAACAGGGTCACTACCGGTGCTTTCATCTTGGCCTTTGAGACTGATTCATTGCCTGTGAAAAGGTCAAGGTGATAATTTACCACTGTGATGTTACACCATACGTCCCTCCCCTTATGCGGTGCTCTAAGTGCTGGAAATTTGGGCATATGTCTTCCCGCAGCACTTCTAACGCTACATGTCAAGACTGCAGATGTCCACCGCATCCAGATATTCCCTGTGTGCCTCCTCCCACTTGTATCAACTGCGAAGAGCTGCACTCCCTCAGCTCACCAGACTGCACAGTACTCCAAAAGGAGCAGAAAATCATAGAGTAAAAGACCTGGACCGGTTGACTTACCAAGCGGCTAAACATTAATTTGAACGATTACACTCCATTTGGTTGATGTCCACATATGCTGCAGCTACATTACCATCACCATCACAAGTATCTACTTTGGGAGCAAGGATCACCCAAACACAGGGGACATTGATCCCCTCCTTACAGCCGGAGAAGCAAACAGCCTTGTTCAGCTCATCTCGTGCGAAAGAGGTCCCTTGGGACCCTCTCTCCCAAGGTCTCCACTAATTCCACAGTGAACACTAACCAGTGGCTAAAGCGGCCAAAAGCTGCTGGACAAAGAGCTTCACAGTCTCCCTCCACGCCTGAAGCTACTTCAGAGAAGTCCTCCCAGCAAGCCCCTAAAGAGAAGTGAGAGGGCAAACAAACAAAGTAGTCTGCTAAGAAAAAGAATCCTCCAGTGGCCTCAACACCACCACCACTACCTACCAATTCTGCACCTGCGGATGAGGTGGAAATCTCAGCATCTTCTGAGGACCTGGATCTCACTGGCGCCTCATCCACAATACGAATGGATACAAATACTCAATTGGTAGTATCAGGTGACCCTGAGGCATAACCTGCCTCCTTGTATGCTTAATGGCTTCCTAGCCTCACAATAAGGTCGCCCTCCTGTGGAACATGTGTGGTTTTTCCCATCACCTGGCTGAGGTATGGCAATTGTTTAGCTTTACACCTGCTTTCTGCACTGCCCTACAGGAAACGTGGGTCTTGGCAATGTGGACCCCTGCCCTTCGTGGCTATAGGGGTTATTAAAAGAACAGCAGTGACAATAATAGTGTCAGGTGGAGTTCGTGTCTGTGTCCTAAGTACAGTATATAGTGAACCTGGGCCCCTTCAAACCACTCTTGAAGCTGTGGCTGTCAGGATAAGGACAAAGCAGGAAATAACTGTCTGCAACGTATATCTTCCTCCAGATAGTGCAGTAACCCAGAACACATTGGATGCACTGATATTAACTCCCTAAACTTTTCCTCTTTCTGGGAGATTTTAACATCCATAACCCCTTGTGGGGTGGCACTGTGCTTACTGGCCGAGGTAGAGATGTCGAAAGTTCACTGTTTCATTTCGACCTCTGCCTCTTTAAATACTGGGGGTGCCCCATATGTTTCAGTGTGGCTCACGGAACTTACTCGGCTATTGATTTATCCCACTGAATCCCAGGACTTCTCTCATTTGTCCACTGGAGACCCCACGATAACTGGTGTGGTAGTGACCACTTTCCCATCTTCCTGTCACTCTCCCAGCACCATTCCCTTGGATGTCTACCAAGATGGTATTCAAACAAGGCAGACTGGGAAGCTTTCACCTCTGCTGTCACCACTGGAAGTCCCCCCACATGGTACCATTGATGTGGTAGTTCAGCAGGTCACTAGAACGATCGTTTCTTTAGGGTGCCCCCCGGCTCCGGAAATCGCTGAGGCCATTAAAGAGCGTCGGCGAGCTCTACAGCAACATAAGCAGCACCTTTACCTAGAGCAGCTAATAGCTTTTAAAGGACTAGTGCCCGCATTTGCCAGCTTGTAAGAAGACTGAAGCAGGCGTGTTGAGAGAAGTACGTCTCGACCATTGGGTGCCACATGTCACCTTCCCAAGTTTGGACAAAGATCAGACGTGTTTGTGGATACCACACGCCAACAGGTGTTACTGGCATTAACATCAATGGCGTGTTAGCTAGTGATGCAATCAAAATTGCCGAGCACTTTGCTGAGCACTATGGTTGGGCCTCCATGTCAGAGAATTATCCCTCAGCATTTTGCACCCTCAAACGGCAGATGGAAAGGAAAGCCCTCTAGTTCAGTGAAGGTCTCATTGAACCCTATAGTGCTCCATTTACAGACTGGGAGCTCCTCAGCGGGCTTGCACATTACCCTGACACCGCTCCTGGGCCTGATAGGATCCACAGTCAGATGATCAAACATCTCGTTCGACTACAAGTGACATCTCCTTATCATCTTCAACTGGATGTGGTGCGATTGCGTCTTTCCATCACAGTAGTGGGAGAGCACCATTATTCCAGTGCTCAAAAGCTATCGGCCCATCCACCTCAACGTTCTTTGTAAGGTGTTAAAACATATGGTAAGTTGTTGATTGTGTTGAGTCCTGGAGTCACGTGGCCTACTTCCCCCATGCCAGGGCAGTTCTCGCCAGGGTCACTCTACCATTGATAATCTAGTTTCCCTCGAGGCATCCATCTGAACAGCCTTTTCCAGACGCCAGCATGGGGTTGCCATCTGTTCTGATTTACGAAAAGCTTAAGACACAACCTGGCAACATCATATCCTTGCCACATTATGAGTGTTGTCTCCGGGGCCCGTTCCAGATTTTTATCCAAAATTGCCTATCGCTGCGTACTTTCCGTGTCCAAGGTGGTGCCTCCCAGATTCCCCCATATCTGGGATAATGAGGTCCTGCAGGGCTCTATGTTGAGTGTATCTCTATTTTTAGTGGCCATTAACAGTCTTGCAGCAGCTGTCAGGTCATCGGTCTGACCTTCTCTGTATGCAGACGACTTCTGCATCTCATACTGCTCCCTAGTACTGGTGTTTCTGAGCAGCGCCTACAGGGAACCATTCACAAGGCATAGTAATGGGCTCTAGCCCCCGGCTTCCAGTTTTCAGCTGCAAAGTCATGTGTCACGCACTTCTGTCTGAATCATACTGTTCATCCAGAACCAGAACTGCACCTTAATGACAATCCACTCGCTGTAATGGAGATGTATCGAATCTTATGACTAGATTTCGACGCCCGATTGACATGGCTTCCTCATCTTCGTAAGCTGAAGCGGAATGCCCTCCACTGCCTGAGCAACATCCAGCTGGGGTGCAGATCACTCTACGCTGCTGCAGCTCTACAGAGCCCTCATTCAATCCCATCTTGACTGTAGGAATCTGGTTTATTGTTAGGCGGTGCCCTCAGCATTATGTTTACTCGACCCAGTGCACCACTGTGGTGTTAGCCTGGCAACAGGTGGTTTCAGGACGAGTCCAGTGACCAGGCCAGAGTCACTCCATTGAAGGTTAGGCGTGCACAGCTGCTCGCCAGTTCCATTGCATACATCATAGTTGTCTTGAACATCCGAATTACTGTCTGCTTTTCCCGTGCACGGCATTTCATCTCCTGCATCGGAGACTGAGGTCAGGGCTTCAGATTGCGGTTCACATACGATCTCTTCTGTCTAAAGTTGAGCCCTTGCTTTTACCACCTGTGCTGAAGGTCCTTTCACGTACAGCTCCATGGTGCACCCCAAAGCTGAATCTTCACCTGCACCTCTCACAGGGCCTTAAGGACTCAGTTAACCCTGCAGCTCTCTGCTGCCACTTCCTTTTGATTCTTGACATGTACCGGGACCATGAGGTGGTTTACACTGACAGCTCGATTGGTGATTGTCACGTTGGCTTTTTGTGTGTTCATAGAGGACATATTGAACAGTACTACTTGCCAGACGGCTGCAGTGTTTTGACTGCAGAGCTGGCGTCCACTTCTCGTGGTCTTGAGTGCATGCACTCATGCCCTAGCGAGTCGTTTCTTTTCTGTACTGACTCCTTGAGCAGCCTACAAACTATCGACTAGTACTACCACCACCATCCTTTGGTAGTGACCATCCAGGAGTCCATCTGTGCCCTGGAAGAGTATAGTCATTCTGTGTTGTTTGTGTGTACCCCAGACCACGTCGGAATTCCAGGAAATGAAGTTTCTGACAAGCTGGCCAAACAGGCTACGTGGAAACCACTTTCGGAGATCGGCATCCCTGTAACTGCCCTTCGATCATTATTATGCCATAAGGTTTTTCAGGCTTGGGAGACTGAATGACATAATCGTAGTATGCACAACAAACTGCTTCCCCTTAAGGAGACTACGAATGTGTGGAAGACCTCCATGCGAGCCTCTCGCAGGGACTCTGTGGGTTCTCTGCTGGCTCCGCACTTGCCATACATGCCTAACACATGGCTCGCTCCTCTGTTGCGAGGACCCACCTCGGTTTCACTGTGGCTCACATGTGACTGTCATCCACATCTTGCTGGACTGCTCACTTTTAGCCACTCCAGCAGACTTTTAACCTTCCCAGCACCATACCCTCAGTATTTGTGAACAATTCTTCAACAGCAGATTTAGTTTTACGTTTTATTCGTGAGGGGAGTTCTATCGTACCATCTAGGGGTGAGCATTTAGCATTCTCTCTGAGGTCGCTACCCTCCCTCCATTGTAACTCTGTTGTACTTTCTTTGCATTTGTTTGTCTTCGTGGTTGTCTTTTCCCTACATATGTTCATCTTGCCTTGTCTTTTTGGGGTGGACATATTAATGTGTTGTAGAGTGGCTGGCTCATCCTCTTTTATTATTTTGATCAGCCAGCCCAGACCATATTCAATATGGTTTTAATACCTTCTTCTACTTTCCCCATTTGTTGTTCATTCCATTCATTTTCTTTTTAGGTGTGGTGCTGAGTGTTTTTGTACCTTGAGCTTTGCTTCTGTCAGGAAAAAGGGAATGATGACCCTGTAGTTTGGTGCCTTTGTGCCCAAAACCAATCAGCCAATCATCTTTGCTCTTCATAATATTGTTACATTCCATCCAGGAATTTCCATTACTTCAGTCTATAAAGTATGATGCTTGCAAGACATCAATGCTCTAGTTGATCCGACATTGAAATTTGGCCTGTAATTCTAATACTTTGCAGTTATGACCAACTGAAGGTACAGCTTTTAAAGATGCATATGCACAAGTCATCTGTTACTCCACCCCACTGGAGCCACATAATGCCTGAGCAACAAGTACTACACTGTTGAGTGGGTAAAGTGTTTGTGAAATACTGTTTTGGTGTTGCTTTTATGTTTCATTCATTGTGTAAAAGTGTGTGGTTTCTACCATGTAACTGGAGAGAGATCTCTTTACTTCAAATACTCGTACGTTCCAATTCACAGATATGGTGTAAATGAATGAAGGTCATGTTGTAGTAGTATAGCTCTGCACTGTTCTTAACATAATTGGCATGATCAAAATGTAGATCAAATATAGGTAACATAATTTCATAATAATTCTGAAGTTGGCTAGGTTACTTATTGTCATTTTGCGGTGTGTATATGTAGCTCCAGAATATGGACACAGTAATACTGTTAAAATACAGGGTATACATAAAGTCCAGGAAGACTTTCAATTATTTATTGCACAAGAACTAAACATTGTACAGATATCATACATATTGCATTTTGAAAAGAAACTCTGAAAGTCTTTCTTATAAACACTCAATATGCGAACCACGAGTGACCCAGCAGACATCAATATGCTAATCGAATTCTTGCCATATCCATCCCAGCATGTCTCTCATATGTGCTCCATATTCACTTCACTCACACTAGGATGTCCTCTTCTCTTTGCGGGGCACAAGCAACCAGTCGTAACGAATTGTTGTCAGTGGTAAATGGGCTTCCTTGTTGGTGGCTTCTTACTGTACTTGGTTGTAAAATTTGTTGAACAGCTGTAGCAAACTTGTTTTTGTCAAACTCCAACACGCAGAAAACTCGCTCAGCACCTCAACTTGTCATGTTTGCAACTAGTGCCAACTATCGGCAAATTACCAAACAATAGCTGTGGTGGTATAAATCAAAAATACATTTTGGGGTTTCTCTTTAAAATGACGTACGTATGATATCTGTAAAATGTTTGGTTCTTATGCAATAAATAATGGAAAATTTTCCCAGACTTTATGTACTCCCTGTAATACACTACTGTTTCTAAAAAGTAACACATTCAGAAGCAGTGGTCTGCACCATGCCACGTTAAGAGGACTATAGAACAGCATAAACATAATATGTGATTTAAATGGCAGAGAGGTTGTGTGCACATAGGCCCAGTATTGCCATTTTTTGTGTGATAGGACAGGTCAGTGTTACACAGCACACAGTGCAGATATGTCATATGAAATAGCAACATGTAATTAAGTGCCACTATTCTCTGCCACTTCCACAAGTTGGAATATTGGTGTGTGTGTGTGGGGGGGGGGGGGGCAGAATTATTGGTCATTCTGTCATGTTTTGGCTCACACAAGGAAAGCAGCATTAACAGTTGCAGCAGATGCGGAACCAGTGGAGACAGGGTACTGGAGGACACGATGTGACCACAGTTTGATATGACCACCATCTTGTCTGCTTGCAAGATGTTACAAGAATTGCATAGTGTAGCAAGGTGACGCTTACAGCAAATGCAAATAATGCACAGAAAAAGAAAATTAACTTAGGGTAATTGGCAGGATATTAAGAGAAAGAGGCTTCATGGTGGTGGATTGTAACATAAATCACAAAAGGAAAGGTAGTTCCAGCGCAACAGCCACAAACGCAAGTGAGTGGAATAATGCTGGATTGGTTTGATTGGTTTTGTAAAAGGACATATGTTTATGGAATAATATGTGTCCTGAACAGCAGCATGTATGCCCTGTAGAGTACATGGCTCTAACAACATACCTTATGTGCATCTTCTGACAGTATTACAGTAAAAGTAAGTAACATGGATGAAAATAACTACAGTTCTTTCATTATTATTGATGAAAAAGTAGAATACACACTGCTAATTATTAAATGACAATGTGGGGTATGATACTTCAGTTGAATATTGGGTGGTAATATTGACAGCATGATACAGGATCATGTACGCAATACTGAATTGTGTTCAAAAGGAGGATTCTAGGAGATTTAAGTATGTAAATTAAATTAAAGCTGTACAAAGATTACCATGCCTTCATGTACAATGAAAAGTCAGTTTACTTGATAAACTCCATGCAAATAGGTGTACGAGGCAGAAAAAAAAGGAAAGTAAGACAGACAGTACTTCATGGAAACAAGCTACATTCAGATATGAAGTCCAGTCAAAGTAAGGGTGTCAAAAACATTGCTTGACATATTTTGTGTAATCCAGCAATGAAAACTCTCTCTTCAACATCAACTGGAAAGTGGAGTGACCACTCCTGAAGATGATTGAGGAAAATATTTCTGTAGGCCACATGCCGTATCAAATGATGACAGGTCTCTGATTCGGGAACTCAGTTTGAGTTTCTCAAAGTAGGAATAAATCTCTGAAAGAATGTGTGTACCACACTCTCAATCTGTTCAGAATGTATCGATTCTTTATGGTCACAGATTCAGATGAAATACAAATGCACAACATAGAATTTAAGTCAGTTGTGTCGTGCAAAAGCAGAAAGAACATACAAACTGTTGAACACAATACAGAAATGGCTACAAAGGAACAACAATATATATGTTACATGTGTGGACCTAAAACAGATTCTACTTTGTCATACATTGTCACATTCCATGGTATTCTGCCATAGACAGCTGCCATCATATAATTCCATAGTTCATGACATTGGTACTTACGTAATACAGTAAATTTAGGGGATGGATCTGATGCAAGGTCCTGTCTCAAAGTTTGCAATGCTTGAAGTATGGAACACAAACTAATTATATGGTCTGACCACCATGTTGGGCTGAACAATAACTGGAGAGTTTTAGCACTACATTTCTATCTGGTCAACTGAAAGTACTGTGGAGAAATACATAAAGTTTTTATGTTAGTCATAGTTTCCTACCTTGTGACAGGAACTTCACAATGATTGAAAAGAGAAAGTGTCAAATGTTATGGCTCCTTTAGAATGGAAGCATGTCATAGCTTAGGCCTCTGTAGAATCTTCAAAACTGACCATTCAGGGGATGATGGAAGACCTCAAGGGCTTAGGATCTGTTGAGCTGGTTGTCAAAACACCATCTGCTTCGAAAATTACTGGTGTGCTCTGGTTGAAGTTATGCAGTGACGATCCTTGAGGCATAAGCATACTTCACCCATGTGAAAGACATTTTATTGTAAAACATGCTGGTGAACACAAATTAAAAATTGTTAAATTATTGATTGATATTTGTTATCTTCAGTTTGTGTGCCAGTAGGGTCACTGATGGTGATATCAGTCCAGCCTTCTGATTTTTGGTTGCTCTACAATTGGCTACTGAAACTTGTAAGAGAAGAAAAGTGTTCTATTGCCCACAACAAAATACATGGAATCAAAATGCAGGCATTTTATGAAAATTCAGTATGCCAACTGAGTGTAATGTGCCAGTTTTGGGTCTCAACTTGATAACAAACTAATGTTCTGTTACTTTTTAAGACCAAATTAATAAGTTTACAGTAAATGTTAGTTTGTATCTTGTTACAGTTTCCTTATTTAAAACTTTCAGATTCTAGGCAACCTTATCATTACAACAGAATACAGAGTGATCTGCAGTAATGCTGTAAATCAGTTGCTATACACTGTTTTTTTTCATTTTAATAGTTCTGTATTTTCTAAAACCTATCCTTAGCACAATTTTAAAAAGCACAACCAACTATTTTCAACAGTCTGCATCTGCAAACGACACATATCTGCTATTACATTATTATTAACAGTTTTTGTCGATTTGCTAAAAACTCGAAAATGTACCATACAACATTATTCCTGCACATGCTTAATTTTGCTATGATTATGTGCATATATCAGGTGACACTAATTGAGAATATGATTGATTGGCGCCTTCTTCCAATCACCAGGAAGTTTTCATGGCCTCAGAGACGTTTAATAAGCTGCTGTTAGAGAAGGAACAAGTTACTGTATTACAAGTGATACTGTATAGCCATCTCATATGGTCCAGGTGCCTTTTTTCTATTAAGTGGTTGCACAGTAGAAAGTCAGCAGTTATTGATCATCTCAAAATCTGTCATTTTGATTTTGATGCTGGTACTGAAAGGAAGAACCCCGTTACAATATTGCGTGATGAAATAAATTTGGATGAGCAAATGTAATATTTTGGCCTTATGTTGGTTATCTTCAGTTTGTGTGCCAGTAGGGTCACTGATAGTGATATCAGTCCAGCTACTGACACTCTGAGCTGATTGCTTACTGTGAAAATTCAATCAAGATGCGTAATGTTAATGTTTTGAAATTGGTCCTATGATGTATTAAGTTTCAGGTTAGTGAACAAATCTGATGCGGAATGTACCTCTACAGTCCCATGCATGGGTCAACGCCATACATCACTGAGTATCTACCCTGTTAAAATCACCAGCTGTCTACACTAGATTTTGTCAGTCAAGCAACATCTAAAAGTATTGAGTTAAGTATATATTGCAATAATTAATGTATACTTAAACAAGTTGTTTAAACTGAATTTAAAGGTAGTGAAAACTAAATAAGTAAAAGTAAAGCCAGTGGCAGGGTTAAGTTGAATGGTGTATACTGTCAATGTAAGACACAAAAATATAAATGACCATACTTAAAATCATTAAATTGAATTACATAGGTTCACATTCCAAGGTTGAACACTTCAGATTGAAGGTCAGTGCAGTTCAGCTATGTGAATAATTAAGAATATTTGACAGATCTCCCAGTTACATAAGCTACTGTGAAATCAGAACCAAAATCTAAGTTCCAACTATGTGTTAATATAAGTTCATCTTTGATGCTGTATAACTGTCTATCACACTTAAGCATAAAACAAAACTATCAGTTGCACAAAGTGAAAGTTTGCCAGTCACATAAAACAGTTGAATGTAATGAGAAGCTGCAAAAATCCTCACATTTTGCTCAAAATCCTATCATCCATACAATTTTACAGAGTTGAAATGGCACAACTGGTTGGCTGCCCAGAGACTTCCATTGAGCTACTGTCAAACCCTACCCACACACAACAGTAACTGTTCACTGGCCCAAACTATGTGAGAAACAAACATATATTACCAAAGACCATGAGGCACAGCAGTACTGCTTATTTAAAACCTCAAGAAACCTTACAATACGTCATCTGCAAAGCATCTTACAAAAGTAAATTAAAATAACAATGATGGAAAGTACATTGTTTTTATTGAAGCTAAACTACTTGAAATAAGCACTTTCCTATGCTGGCCACTTTAGAAGCTTACCAAACATTCTAAGATAAATATTACATTTAATATAAGTGAAAACATGATAAACTGCCATCACATGCAACTGTTAAAATAAGCATGTCAGATGAGATCATAATTTCCTGCTCATTTACATGGTGCTTTAGGTTACTATGTAGCACATACCAAGTTTGAATTACAATCATTGAACTGGACCCATCTTGATCACACTGCATAATAGTTAATTTGTCAAAAAATATCTAAATTCAGATTCACTAAGAATGATTGATTTGATTTTGGCAGGGAGGCTAAAACAGCTTTGGTCTAACCTGGAACTTCCTGCACTGAAACAGTTTACTGTGTGGTATTGTTCGTTGTATATCTAGTAAAGCCAACCAGTGCCCTTGGATATTGCAAGGAGTCCCTTTACCAGATCTTTGTTAGACACAATTTCTTCACTTCTAATTGTGCCAAAAATTCTGTCTCTCTCGTTCTCCTCAGGCAAATGTCGGGATGGTTCCTTTGAAAGGGCACGGCCGATTTCCTTCCCAATCCTTCCCTAACCCGAGCTTGCGCTCCGTCTCTAATGACCTCGTTGTCGACGGGACATTAAACACTAACCACCACCACCATCTCTCGCTCTCCAATGCCGTGCATTCAACGATTAGGTGTGATACAGTTTCTTCACTCTCATCACAGATGATACATTTAGGGTCTTTTCCATTATACCCGTTGTATATAGGTATTTTTTGAAATTCCCATGGCTGGTCATCAGTCCAACCAAGAGTTTAATCTCTTGGCTGTTCAGGCCTAGGATTACAGAGCTTCTTTTAAAACTGGTCATACCAGGGCCAAGGATATGAGATCAATCACACGCATCAACCAGGTAAATCACCGGAGAAAGCTTTCCGTCAATTTGTTGGGAGGGCGGAGAAAGCCCTTTGCTTTCAAGAAAGAGCCCACTCCATCTTCCTGGACATTGAGGGAGCTTTTTGTAAGGCAACCGTTGATTCCATGGTTAGGGCAGCAGAGATGCATGGCTTAGTTACCACTATATGTAGGTGGACTAAGGCCATGCTTAGTAGGAGGAGGGTAGAGGCCACCATGTTGAATGAAGAGATTGTAAGTAACACCACTAGAGGTTGTCCACAAGGAGGAATTTTATCCACATTATTGTGGAATGTAGTGGTGAACAAACTCATTGATGAACTAGATTCCAGACAATGATTTTGTGAAGGGTATGCAGATGACCTTGTCATAGTAATACTTGGCAAATTTACAGACACAGTTAGGAATATGGCACAAGGTGCACTGCACATTGTGCAAGACCAGTGCATTAAATAGAACCTAAGGGTTAATCCTAAGAAGACTGTTGTGGTACCAATCACGAAGAAGCATATCCAACACTGAAGTTGGAATCTAAAGCTTTACGATGAAACTCAACCTGTGAAGAAGCGGATAGTGAAAGATCTAGGGGATACCCTTAGATGAGAAACTAACATGGACCCCTTACATTAACCCTTAACTACAGTCGCGCTAGTTTTCATACCCCTCTTTCTAGGAACGCTATTGACCTTGAAGAGCTGGGTGGCAGTAGCTTCCTTATTCTCAGTCTGCTGCTTGTTGCCACGGCAGTCATTGTTGCAATTGCTGTGTTTGCTTTTGTTTCATCGAAACGACGTCCATGGGACCGCACAACTGTGTTAGTGTAAGTCAGTGACTGACTGAGCATTTTTCCTTTTCGTTGTGGTTGTTTTGTTATTTGCATCTGTGTCGGTGACAATAACTTTGGAACTATGTCAGGTAACCCTGGTCCTTCGTTTGTGCGAACAGACGATCCAAATTTTGAAGAAAAACTTTCAAGAATTAGTGATGAAGTGGGGAGTGATGTATCCGATTTTGACTTTTCTAATGTGGAGGATGGTGATTTTATACATAGTGAACATGATTCGGAATCCAGTGTGTCTGGCGAGAGTGAAAATGACAAGGAAACGTCTGAAGGAGAATGAGATAGTGATGGAGATGAGGAACGTGCTAAGAAATATTTCTATGGTGGAAATAGGTTCAAGTGGTCGGCACTAGAACCAAACAGTCATGTCAGAATTCCAGCTCATAATATATTGAAGATACCAGCACTTCTACACGAACTCAGAGGACAATCAGAGATCGACCCATTGACTGCTTGGAGCTATATTTTCAGTGATGATATGGTGAAAGAAATACTCACATGGACAAATGAGAAACTTGAAAAAATTCGTGGAAAATAAACGAATACGGAGAGAACAGAAGTCAGACCTTGTACAACGTCTGAAACGAAGAGTTTCATCGGCCTTCTTATATACACTTCAGTACTCAAATTGAATGACTAAGACATACGTTCTCTTTTGTATTGATGGGACTGTCTGTGCTATTTTCCATATCACTATGTCATCAGCAAGATTTGCTGCAATTATCAACTGCCTGAGATTTGATGCGCAGATGACAGGGAGTTACGTAAGGTTTCTGATCCAGCAGCTGCTATAACAAACATTCTACTTAAATTCAACGAAAATTCACAGCGATCCTATATTTTTGTGGCTAATGCTACAGCTGATGAAATGCTAATCAGTTTCAGAGGACACTGTAAATTCAAAATGTATATTCCATCTAAACTGGCAAAGTATGGCCTGAAGCTTCAATGCGTAGCTGACTCCAGGACTAACTACATCTTCAGCACCTATCTCTACTGTGGAAAAGGTACTGATGGAGCAGGACTTTCTCCAGACGAGAAGAAATACGCCATTATCACTCAGGCTGTCCTCAGACTGTGCAAGCCAATACCACATACTAACCGAAACAACACTACTGATAACTGGTATGCATCAATTGAACTTGCAGATGTGCTACAGAAAAATGGTTTGACAACAGTGAGAACAATGCGGAAGAACCGAAAGGAAATTCCTGCATCTTTCTTGCCTTCCTGTAGACATGAAGTTGGAACAACATTGTATGGATTTACCAAACACATCACGCTCATTTTGCATGTGCCTAAGAAAGGAAGAGCAGTAATTCTTATGTCAACAATGCATCACTCCATAGAAGATCACGTGGAAAGTAAAAAACCTTTAATAATAGCCCACTATAACAAAGGGTGCTGTTGATACTGTAGACAAAAAGTGTGCCAAATATTGTTAAAGTCGCCGCACACAATGTTGGACCATGGCCGTGTTTTTCCATATTCTTGACATGAGTGTTGTCAGAGCATATGTTGCTCATCAGTCATTCAAGGTAAGAACTGTGCTTACCAGGATGAACTTCATGAAAACCCTAGCGAAAGAACTGATCGAACATTCACTGCACGAAAGGATAGTGATTAGATGCCTCCCACAAGAATTGAGATTTTCTATCATTCTAGTTCTAGGAACTGAAGTACATCTCCATGAAGAGCTGGAAAAGGAGGACAAACTACCTAGGGATGGAAGGAAGACATGCCTCATTTGTCCACCAAAAAAGAAGAGAGAGACAAGTTACTTGTGTCGCAAGTGCAAGGTCCCAATTTGTTTGGAATGCTCTTGTAAGGTGTGTCTGCAGTGCATGTAAGGTGGTGCGTAATGTGGCCACTTTCAGTAGTGCAGATTTTTTCTGTTTCATTTGCTGTCAAGAATACTCATTAAATTTAACACTGATGGTACTTGATCAACATTAACCTGCAACAACCAAGTTTCAAGTAACGAACTACTTCTAGATATTTGGATATTTGTCAATCACTGTAAATTTCAATGAGAATTTAGAGCGCAATATGAATAGGTCTTTTTCACAGCATCGAAACAATATTTTGTTCATAAGTTACCATTTATGTATAATTGAAGAATAAATATGTAGTACTAAATTCAAAAAGTAGCTCTATATTGGTGATTTTTTTACGTATTTTTCCTGCCTTCTGAACGCAGTCCACGGGACTGCACGACTGTAGTTGCGTGAGAAGTACTCAAGACTGTGATTAGGGGTTAAGAGCATCTGCTCCAGGGCGAAAGGTACTCTAGTGAATACCAGAAGGACTTGTGGCAAAAAAACTAGGGCCTAAGACCCTGAGGTATGCATTGGATATACAGTACGGTGGTTAGACTTAGGATCTCCTATGAGGTCATAGTGTCATAGGAGAAGGTAGAACAGCAGGTTGCAGCTAAGAAGCTTGCTAAGGTGCAGAGACTGGCCTGCTTCACCATAACAGGCAGAATTAGTAGCACGCCAACTGCTGGCATGGAAGCCATGCTGGAAATGCCTCCCCTACACCTTTGGGTGTGAGTTTAATCTCTTGGCTGTTCAAGCCCAGGATTACAGAGCTTCTTTTAAAACACGGCTTTGGCATCATTACCTTACCATGTTTTTGGTTATCGACCTTGGCCAGTATTCTATGTGCTGTCTTCTAAGCCAGTTCTGTAGTTCTAGTTTGAGCATAGCCTTAGTGATTGTCAGGACAGGTTCCAGTCCAATGAATGGAGTCTCTGCCCCCAATGTGTCGGCTTGTACTTTGCCACTGATCCCTGAGTGGCCAAGGACCAATATTGGTTTTACCCAATTGCTTCCCCCTAGCTCCACCAGAGCCCTGTGACATTCTACAATAATTTTAGATCTTGTTGCAGGAGTTTGCTAATGATTTAAGGTCTGTCTGGCTGTCTGAGTAGATGTAGATGCTACAGTCCTTCTAGCACCTATGTATATTCTCCTCTACACACACCCTGATAGCAGTAATTTCAGCTTGGAATACCGAGGCCAGTTGTCCTAGAGAGACGATGCCCTCCAGTCTTCACTGAATCCCATACACCATGGCCCCAGCACTTTGGTCTGATTTTGACCAATCAGTGAACCAGACAATGTCGCCAGTATGGCGTCAAACTGTTTTTTCTCACTGTTCCCAACTTCAAATTATTATATTGTCAAACTTGTTGAAGCAGTTGGGAGTTGTTATATAGTTGGCCGGCATTTCCCCAGCCATTCCTATATTTGCGTCACTCACTATATTAGTGTCTGAGTCTGGATATCCCAATGAGATCCAGTTTTGAGTCTGTATGCACCAGCTGCTGCCCAAAGGTTTAGTGGAGGCATGCCCAGCATGGCTTCCACCCCAGTGGTTGGTGTGCTACTAATTCTGCCTCTTATGGTGAAGCAGGCCAGGCTCAGCGCCTTAGCAAGCTTCTTAGCTGCAACCTGCTGTTCTACCTTCTTCCAGGACACTGAGGCCCCATGGGAGATTCTAAGTCTAACCACCGTGCTGTATATCCAGTGCATACCTCAGGGTCTTAGGCCCTAGTTTTTTTTTGCCACAAGTCCTTTTGGTACTCACTAGAGTACCTTTCGCCCTGGAGCAGATGCTCTTAATGTGAGGAATCCATGTTAGTTTCTCATCTAAGGGTACCCCCTAGATCTTTCACTATCCCCTTCACAGATCGAGTTTTATCGAAAAGCTTTAGATTCCAACTTCAGTGTTGGATATGTTTCTTCATGATTGGTACCACAACAGTCTTTGTAGCATTAACCCTTAGGTTCTATTTAATGCACTGGTCTTGCACAACGTGCAGCGCACCTTGTGGCATATTCCTAACTGTGTCAGTAAATGTGCCAAGTATTACTATGACAAGGTCATCTGTGTATCCTACACAAAATCATTGCCTGGAATCTAGTTTCTCAATGAGTTTGTTCACCACCAGCTTCCACAATAAAGTGGACAAAACTCCTCCTTGTGGACAATCTCTAGTGGTTACTTACAATCTCTTCATTCAACATGGTGGCCTCTACCCTCCTTCTACTAAGCATGGCCTTAGTCCACCTACATATAGTGGTAACTAGGCCATGCATCTCTGCTGCCCTAACCATGGAATCAACAGTTGTCCTACAAAAAGTTCCCTCAATGTCCAGGAAGATGGAATGGGCCCTTCCTTGAAAGCAAAGGGCTTTCTCCACCCTCCCAACAAATTGACGGGAAGCTTTCTCTGGTGATTTACCTGGTTGATGATGTGTGTGTTGGTTTGAATATAGATGAGCCATAGTTAGCCTCCTCTCCCCAACATGTACATTAACCAGACTGATCGATCTCATATCCTTGGCCCTGGTATGATCAGTTTACCCTGGCTTTGAAATAAAGACAACTATCACTGCCCTTAGGCATTGGGAATGACTCTCGCTGCTAGGCTGACCCTGAATAACCTGCACAGCACTCTTACAAGATTCTCTCCTGCTCGTTTCAAGAGAGCTGGAGGGAGTCCATCTGGGCCAGGTGACTTGACCTGTTAGAATGTTCCCACTGCCCATTGGATTTTACTGAAATCGACACATGCCTTGGCCAGTCGCAGTCCTCTCTTTGAGTGGCTGAGAAGCATTGTCTTTCAGGGGTTGCATTCTGGCCTATGTTATCCGCCAGAGCATATTGAGGAAAATGAGTTTTGAGGAGCAATTCCAGTGTCTCACATGCTGTTTTTGTATTTTCCCCATCCTCCTTCCTCAACGTACCTTCTGGATTAGTTGGTACCCTAGTGAGGAGTTTGTGAAGCCTGGCTTGAGTTAAGCACCTCCCCGTGCTTGTCACTTTAAAACCTTATGAAATATTCTAAGATAAATATTAGTGAAAACATGATAAACTGCCATCATGCAACTGTTAAGATAAGTAAACACAAAGGAGTATTTTTATGCAAACAAGTGCGTCTTATCAGTTTAGATCATAATTTCCTGTTTATTTACATGGTGCTTTATGCTACTATGTAGCACATACCAAGTTTGAATTACAACCAATTGAACTGGACATATCTTGATCACACTGCATAATAGTTAATTTTTCAAAAACGTGCCAACACATACTGACCAAGGATAAAGGTAAGGGTGTAGTGTAAGTTTTAGTCAAATTTTAGATACCCTGGATACAGTTGAGTTCCAGATAAACTGTACAGTTTGATGTGTGGTTTGTGCTTGTGGCAGTTTTGGCTTACCAATAGTAAAATTCAGTGTTATTGTAATCAGTGTTTATAAAAATTAATTAAAGAAAAACTATACAGTGCTATATTTAACTCCTGAAGTTCAGATGCACAGTTTGATATAATACCGTTGAATTCAGTTTTAGTGTTTCTCTATATAATACTTGTGCATAATGTTCTATAGCCGGAAAGTGACAAATTAGCGGTTGGCTATGCATTTGATTTTTTGAGAGATCATTCAGCAGAGGTAGAATATTTGATATGTTGAATCATTTGCTTATTGCTGTTCGTCACTTACTTTGGCTGCATTCATCTTTTGTTTGTCAATGGGTTGATGAGTATGTTTAAATGTGTGACAAATTCTACTTGCCATCATAGCATTGACCTTGGAAATGCCCGAAACTTCCTCAAAGATACTACTGCAAAAGTTGTATGAATGTGAATTTAAATACTGCCTCACAGTTGTCGACTCTCTCTCACAGGAAAGTATTCCCAATGGATAGCCGGTTAATGGTATTTCTCTTGGCTTGGGAGGAACATAGTTCACCAGAGCAAAATATTAAATGTATATCTGTTTGTGTTTCAATGTTAAATGACAAATGTTCAGTGTCAATCAATCCTGTACATTTGATGATACTCACATTACTATCTCACTTGTAGTATTTGAAAGTTTGAATGCATGAAAAATTTTAAGTTACCTTAATTATTTGTTCAAATTAATTTCCAGTGGTACTTACAGAGACTTGATACCATACATTACAGATTATAAAACTCATTTGTTTGTTCAAAAAAGTGCCTTCAAAGTCGAGGTGTGTTATACTCGAATTTAATATAACAAGTCCAGTGTTGGTGTCAAAATTCCTGGTTGCCTTAAAATTTGCCACATATTCAATACTGCAGGAAATCTATTTCTATCTAGCAACTTTGGATTCAATTGCACCAATGCATCGAACATGAGTTAATGGGATTCACAAGATTGCTAACAGTGTCTCCCTCATGCCCCACAATCACAAACCAAGAGCACTGTCTAGCCTGTGATGTGTCATTGCAGTCTACAATGCCAGCGAGCTTGAATTGAAAGTGATTTGTGTTATTGGTAACAGAAGAATATTTTCTTTAGTAGCTAGCTTCACAATGGAAAAAATAAAAGCTACTCATATGACGTAGGCTATAAATAGAAAGTAAAAGCATATGCAGAACAATGTGGAAACACAGCAGCCAAGCAGCATTCCAGTCCTCCAGCAACAGAAAAAAAATTTGCTGTTGGCAGGCTAGTAAAGAAGAACAGAAAAACATGAGGAAGGCCAAATGTGCAAATAAGGGACTGATTACAAAATGACGAAAACTAGAAGATGATGTACTGAAATGGATTCAAGCACACCATCCAAATGGTATTAAAATTACTACAAAAATGTCTCGAATACATGCTTGTAAGCTAGTGCTACAGTGGAACTTAACAGATACTAAGTGTGAAAATGTTTGGTGCTACAGGTTTATAAAGTGTCATGGACATAGCATGTGAACCAACAGCAAAACATCTCATAAAATTTCACAAGAGTATGAAGAGAGTATTACCTTTCCATCACATTATAATACAACATAGAAAGAAAACCAGTGTGGAACTAAGTTAAATAGTGCATAAAGACTTGATGTGCCAAGAAACAAAATTGTTGCCATGAAAAGTGCTAAAACGGTAACTATTAAAACACTACACCGTTGTTCTTTCGTGTTGTGTTGATGGCACTAAACTTAATCCAGTGATCATTTTCAAGTGCTAAAAAACGTCAAAACATTGTGGAATACTGGCAGGTGTTGTTCATGTATGTGACAAGGGTTGGATGGATGAGGCTGGTATGAAATTGTGGATTAACAGAAGCAAAGGAAAGTCACTTCGTTGAGGATGAGTTCTCTTCTTGTGCTAGATCACTTCAGTAGTCATTTGTAAAATTCTGTGAAAGAGAAATGGAGACAATTAAATCCAAAGCTTGTTGTTATTGCAGGAGGACTTACTTCACAATTGCAACTTCTTGAAGTCTTGACAAATACACTACACTGAAAAGCCAAATAAGCTGGTACACCTGCGTAATATCATGTAGAGCCCCAGTGAGCATGCAGAAGTGCTGCAACACAACATGGCATTTACTCAGCTAATGTCTGAAGTACTGCAGGGGAAGAATTGACACCAAGAATCTTGCAGGGCTGACCATAAATCAGAAAGAGTATGAGGGACTGGAGATCTTTTCTGAAGAGCATGTCGTGAGACATCCCAGTTTTGTTCAGTAATGTTAATGCCAGGGGAATTTGGTGGCCAGCAGAAGTGTTTCTCAGCAGAGTGTTCATGGAGCCATTCTGTGGCAATTCTACTGGTATTGCCCAAGTCTGTCAGATTGTACAATGGACATGAATGGCTGCAGGTGATCAGACAGGATACTTATGTACGTGTGACCTGTGAGTCATATCCAAATGTATCAGGTGTCCCATATCACTCCAGCACACGCCCCACACCGTTACAGAGCCTCTACCACCTTGAACAGTTCCCTGCTGACAAGAAGGGTCCATAGATTCACGAGGCTATCTCCATACCTTTACACATCCATCTGCTCAATACAATTTGAAATGACTCATCTGACCAGGCAACATGTTTGCAGTCTCAACAGTCCAATGCTGGTGTTGACAGGCCAAGTTGAGGTGTAATGCTTTGTGTAGTGCAGTAATCAAGGGTGAACGAGTGGGCCTTTGGCTCCAAAAGCCCATATCAGTGATGTTTTGTTGAATGGTTTGCACGCTGATACTTTTTGATGGCCCAGTATTCAAACCTGCAGCAATTTGTGGAAGGATTGCACATCCATCACGCTGAGTGATTCTCTTCATTTCTTGGTAGTCCCTTTCTTGCAGTATCCTTCTCTGGCCACAGCAATGTCAGAAATTTTATATTTTAATGGATTCCTGATACTCACTGTACACTCATGAAATCGCCATACAGGAGTATCCCCACTTCATAGTTATCTCAGAAATGCTGTCCCATCACTCGTTCACTGGCTAAAACGTCACATTCAGACTCAATTAAATCTTAATTACCTGCCATTGTTGAAGCAGTAACTGATAAAACAGCTGTGCCAGTCACTTCTTGTTTTATATAGGCATTGCAGACTGCAGTGTCATATCCTGCTTGTTGACATACCTCTATCTTTGAATACGCATGCTTATACCAGTTTCTATGGCATTTCAGTGTATTTAAATTGTATATGGAAGAGGATTGGAACAAATGGATGATGGATTGAGCCCAACATGAATTCATGACAAAGGGAGTTCTAAAATGATCTACAAACAAACAAGTGTGTCCATCAGTAAAGCAGTTGCGATGTAGGGTGAGAGAAAATATCATTGTTAAAACTTAGATACTCGTAATGGTAGTGAAGACCATCTTATATATAGACAACAATGATGCTGAGGAAAGTTGAGATAATGAATGTCAGTGATCTTACAAGGTCATTTTGGTTTTATAAACTAAGAAATTTTTAGGCTGACTTTGCAATCTAATAAAAAAATGGTAAAAATGTACTTTCCTTAAAAATTGCTTGAAAATTAAGGTGCACCTTACAGTCTGTAAAATATGGTGGTTGTTTCCTTCGAATACATTTTGATTTGATCTGATGAGCTCACATCAATGTACATAAGGATTGTTGCTCCTGTCCAGATAGTCATCAGATTGCATATAGTGATCTGCAGAACAAAACAGTATTTGTACTCTGCCACTGTTCTTTACTATCTCCTTCTTTCATCTTACCATGGATCTTAATACAGTCCTATTACAGTAGCACTCAAAAATGTTTTATAGAAAGCATTAGTTACAATTACATAAACATAAGTGTGTAATACAAAAAATTGCCATTGGGTAATTGAAGAATATGAAATTGTAATCTATTTATTACAAGTCTGCATATCTATTTGCATGAGGTATGAGAGACAGTTGTCAGAGCACGTGTTTCCATAAGTGCTGATGTGATAAGAAATACCACTCCAGCCATGGTAAGAAGATCGCAGCACTGCATTGATACCAATTGTCATCACTTCGAACACCTTCTGTAAATGGATGTTCAAGCCACCTTTTTGACCTTCATTGACCTTCAAAGATGTTAGTGTTAAACATCATTGGATTCATCTCCATAGCTGCTATCAGAAAATAAGTATCAAACTGCAGCATCCCATTTCAAAAGCAAAGTTGATCTTTATATATCTGAAGCAACAATTAACCAATTTCATACTGTGGCCCCTGTTGTACCATGCAACTTTTGTCCCACAAACCTCTCAACTCCTATCATACTTTAAGAGTTACTCTTGGTGGCAATAGTTAGTGACTCACCCTGTATACTCCACACCATCAGAAAAAATGTTAAATTTGTTTTTGTCACTCCATAAAACCTTAAATCCGTCTTTGGCATTCCAAGTTCAGGGTTTCCTTGGAAAGTCTATCCTGTCCCTAGTTTTTGAATTTATGAGCTGGTTTATTTCATTTGTCATGTAAATCGCCTGTTACTAAGTGACTTTTTATGGTAGACGTGCGTGAGCTCAGTCCATTATGTTGCTTCAGATCATCCCTGATTTGTTGAGGTGTTTCTCTTGGAGCTGCAGCTGATTGCCTACAAATCATTCTGTCCTTAGCACAAACCATTTCAGATGAGAATAGCTCGAGGTGTACCGAGACCTTCTCATTTGAAATACATAGAAATAGGCCATTATCAGCCAACGTGCTACTGAGACTATATTATACTTCCAAATACAGCATTTTCTTTCGCTGCACTCATTGTATTACATATTCTTTTCATTTATTTTTCTTTGACATGTGCATTATATAAATTACATTCTCATCAACTAGGTAGTAACAAATTGTATGGAACCACTTTAAGAGCAGTTCTAGACACTTCAGTCCGGAACCTCACGACTCCTACAGTCGCAGGTTTGAATCCTGCCTTGGGCATGGATGTGTGTGATGTCCTTAGGTTGGTTAGGTTTAAGTAGTTCTAGGGGACTGATGACCTCAGATGTTAAGTTCCATAGTGCTCAGAGCCATTTGAACCATTTTAACAATTGTTAAGCATTGCATTCGCTGTAACCTAAGAGAAATCTTTATATATTATTTTCTTCATATTATTTTTTAAAAAAAGCATAGCAACTGTATACCAATAAGATTGTAACAGTGAGAAGTCTTTGCCGGTAGATTCAGAAGCGTGTGACCCACCTTAAATTTCAAGGTGGTGGGTTACTCTGTACTGTTAATGAAATAAAATAAATCAATGTCCTTCATCCTTGCTCTTCATAAAGGATGATCGGACCTTAGGTTATTGGTTACTGTTACTTGCTGTTCATACCAATGACTTTGCACACTTGTTAGTTGTTGCGATATGCCATACTCTGTAGCAGGGCTAGACTGTTACCTCCCAGTCTTGAAGACATGCCAAATAGTTTGTTTCACATCAAGCAAGTGTTCCATTTTGTTATACTTCTAGTTCTCTACAAGTAAACATTCACTGAGTGAATACCTGAGTTATAGTGGTTAATGAATACCATACCATCAAGGCAAGTTACATACTTTTGTGGTGAAAGAATATATACTTATATTGTTGTATGATTTTGCTCATTTACTAGATATGTAACCACAGCAGCATGAAGCGCTTGATGGAGTGTCACTTACATGAATTGCTCTTCTATGACTTCATGCAAGCAGTACTGACAGCATAACAATGCAACTGAAAAATACTTCTGAGCATTGCTGTAGCCTAACAAAACACTCCAAATACTGTTATCTGCATATTTGCAGAGACTTTTTGACCTCCTTGCTGTAGTTCATTTGCAGTACATACAGCACCACTATGCTGTACTGCGAAGGTATTACAAATGAGAAACAAGTTTCTTTGTTCTGCTCAGTTACAGGCCAGCTAAGGTTTTACATTTCTTTATGCTACTCCGTCATCTGTACATGTATTTCTCTCCACTCACTTTATGTCTAGTTTCCATCTTGTCTTTTTGGAACTATTTTGTTGTGGAGAATTTATCAACTCAATTCTGTTTCTGTATTTGCTTTGGTTTTCAATTTCTTGCTTATTTATACAAGTTTCTTGTAGGTCTTTGTGCACTTCTGTAAGCCAATGAGTTTTTTAATAAAAAAAGATTCAGTACTGCTGCGCAGTTTTTCTTTTCAGTATGCTAAGACTCATTACCCTTCTTTGCCAAATTTTGGCCCCAGTTATTTCCCTACATATTTATGTATACTTGTCTATTGTTTCTGAATTAAAATGTTTGTACTGGTGTTCTGTTTCCTGATATCTTTTCTTTTTTCGTAATTTTCACTATCATTTGTTAAATCTGAAATCAGTGTTTATGATGCAGATGTGTATTCTGGCCAAATGACTGCCTTGCGATTCATAGGTTCTGCAATTTTGGAGAATGAATTTTTACTATGAACTTCTTCTGTTTACTGTAATGCAAAGACCATCTTTCATAGTCATCCTCTTGTGGCTCCATTTTCTCCACCATTTGGCTATATGACTTATCATAGATCCTTAAATTTGTCTTCCCCTGATACTCCCATACTCAGTATTTGAGTGGGATTTTGCAGCATTGCTGTTCCCCATTGCTGCTTCTTATCAGAGGAGATGAGTAGTCATGCTTTTCCTATTGTTTTTATTTCTCTCTGTTTTGTACTTTCTCTACACCATCAATATTGCTAAATTATCTACAAAAGTATAACAGACAATTTTGACATCCATTTTCTAACCAAGTAGTATTCAACTTCTGGTATTACGTTCGGACAAGTGCTCCATCTGTTCAATGTTCATTTTTCTAGTATGGTCTGAAAGAAGAATGGAGTTAGTCCATTGCCTTGGCTAAAGTCTGTTCTTATATCAAATGAAGCTGAAGTTCTTTTAAAAGGACTCGTGTTGTCTTCTGCATGTCAGATTTTTTAAGAATTTTGAATAAAAGCAGTCGTGCTTTATAATCATAAGCCTTCTAAAATTTTACAAATGTGTTCCAACAGTATTTTGCCACTTTAGTCCTTCATCAATCTGCCCATCACAGGACCTTTCCTGTCATAAGCCATCCCTGATATATCTTGTATTTTAGAATTTCTGCTGTTGTTTTCTCCTTGAACTTTTCATGGAATTTCTTTGAATCTTCTGTGAACATGGTTATCAGTTATTCTAGGCCAGGAACCACTTTTATTAATCAGTGGTAATGGTCAATTTCAACAGGTATCTATGTCTGACTGTGAAATTTATCAAGGTCTGGGAATTGTGCTTTGTTATTGGCACATAAGCTATGTGATATTCTCAAATCATATTAGTGTTGATTGCATATCTTTTTAGTGATTTAGTGATATATATGTGGGGTGGGGGGATGGTTATCTGCCAACAATTTAGCTAACTGTCTTTTTCTTACCATTTATCCTTTTTTCTTACATCCACGGTCAGGCAGACATTTATAAATGAAAACATTTTATCCCTGAACTGTTATGGTACATATTTATTCAAAATTAATTTGGCAGCTGTACGATTCTCAAGTGGTAAGTCAGTGTGATGTCTGAAACCTTTATAATTCCTTTTGAGGTAGTACTTTCCTTGTGTTAACCGTGTTTGCAAATTCCATAGTCATTAAAAGACTGGAGTCTTCATAATTTGTATGTCCAGACAATGTTAGTACTTAATGTACTAATTTCTGTCAGTCATATCATACTGCACATCTTTATATCCACTCCCCAATGACTAGGCATGACATGTAATAACTTCGACATAGTTCATAGTAAGCTGTCGCCTGAGAATGGCTTAAGTCAAAATTCCAGTTGTGAATAAATACATTTAATAGCAGTTTGGGCATAAAATGTTATTCCATTGTGCACCAGTCTGAGGATAAAAATTTAATAAAGTTCTTACATTTTCCTCTGGCACTTCATCAGATGCTTCTCAACATTGTTCTCACGACTGTTTTGCTTTCTGCATTGTTCTTGTTAACGTGATTTATTGATGCATGTGCATCAATTATTGTGTACCTCTCATCTAAATATTGGATTATTGCAGGGAGAGAGTCTGTCTGGAGGCAATGGAAAAATTTGGTACTGATTGCAACATAGATTTGACGTTTATGAATGCAGAGCCTAGTTCTGGGATAGTTTCGCGAATTTCTTCCCTGTGTTCTCTGTAAAAATCTACAGTTCTCTGAATGTGGTATTTCTTCATCTGTGAGTGTACTGTTTTGTAATACCAATTTTGTTATGCATTTACAGTGTCTGAAAGTATTTTGAGTTTGCCAATATTTAATAATGTTTGTATATTTAGTGGTCCAGGTCTGTATGTAGTTCTGAATGTGAACTTAAGGTTGGTTTTAGAAGTCGCTCCTCACTTCTGCAAGTTAATCTGGGCTGCCCAGAGCACAAAGGCCCAAATGTGTCATTTATGATAATCGATTCTTCTGTCAGTGAATGGCAGTTTTCATATTAAAAAAAGTGAACGAACATTTTACACAAGGTGTAAGTGCATGGAAGGTTAAAGATGTTTTTGGTCACTTTTCTTTGTGAAGTGTCTAGTAGGAAGTATGGCTACAACCAAATTACTAGCTTGTGTAGTTATTTACAGTACTGAAGACAAAGTGAGAAAATGGAAAGTGAATTCTTACTAATATTCTGTTTCATTAACTGCAACAGTTTATTATGTCCTCTTTAATGATATTTTCAAGCTTCACTTACAGCGTTTGGTGGACCAATCACATGTTGGTGGGTGTTAATAGAAATTTATTTATTTACTGTCCCATCAGTTGTAAATCACTGGCCATTTCTTGAAATATTTCAGGTAGAAGCCTCAACAAGATATGCATCTGATAGCGCAAGGTAAGTTTTCATAATTCACTGCAGAACTTTTTGAGAAATATTAATTTTCATTTATTGTGAGAGTACTTCAGATATGAAATGCACTACTGTAATTATTCAGAATTACCAATAAGCACAAACATTACAAGGCAGTATGGTCAGTAATGCTGTTCTGTGCAACAACCATTATGTGACTGTTCCTAGATAAATAGAGCACATGTCTAATATCTGTACAGGAAGACAAAAGTTCAGGTGGTATATCAGCAGCTATATTGTGTTTAATCCAGAACATCAGTTGAAAATCACTGAAATTCAACAGATTATTCTTGATAGCCACAAGCTAATGTCATACTGCAGTAGAACAAGAAAGGGTGAGTGGCTATAAATCAAAAAATTGGAGCTGATTCCCAGCTTTTCAGATCAATGAATATAGTGTCGGAGAACTCTTTCAATGCTGTGCCACAGTGGTGCTCAGGAAACACACAAGCTTGTAGTGGTGACAGTTTACGGGCCATGATCAAGAAGAATTGTGAGTAGCTGGTGCCAGTTTCAGTAAGGTTGTGAAGACTTAGCTGGTAAATCCTCATTCTCTTTGTTCCTCCATCATCCTGGTGTGATCCTGAAGGCTGGCTCATTCATTAGACACATTACAGGTGACAAGGTAATGTATAATTCCTAGCTCTGGGTCAACAGTAGGGTTCACACACACCCTCTGATACAGGCCAGGCCCAGAGAGTGGTGACTGTTACTTTCCCAAATGCCAGTTGGTCCCTCTGTCAGGAGTTCGGGAGGTGTGAACAGTCATTTACGGTGCGTGAATCCCACTCTGAGGGGGCACCCAATTGGAAGGAGCATGCCAGAGGAGATGTTGGCAATCATGGGGATTTTTTGCAGTGGCTCAATCAATGTCTTCGGGTGTGTCCACTAAACATAAACAGAATGAGGCTAAAGATTTCAAGGCCGTCCCAGCTGCACATCAGTTCCTCATGGTATCATGTACCGGAGGTGGTCAGTCCTTTGCTATGGTTAATGCATGCGTTATTCTGAAAGGTGTTGTTGCAGTTGCAGGCCCTGTGAAATTTTGTCATTTATGTAATACAACTTCTGAAGATGTATTGTGATTTTCAAGCCCAACAACTGCTTACAGCAGCACTCCTCCAGAGTTAGCCTGTTTGTGTTGAGGACTATCATTCACTGAAGTCTTCACATGGTGTTCTTTGCATTCTGATGCTAGATGGCCTCACCAAGGGAGAAATCCACACTTCCCTCTAATCATGGCATCACTATGGCCCATTGAGTAATGAAAAAGATGGATGCAAACTTAAAGCCCACATGCACTCTTTTTCTACCATTTGCTCAAGTAGTGTTTGCCTCAAAGATTAAGGCAGGCTATGAAGTCATCACGGTCCAACCATACATAACAAACAAAATGAGTTCAACATTATAATAAAACACATATCCTGTCAAAACATGACCAAATGTGACATCTTGGGTTGTCGGGTGTTCTGCCGGATATCAGCGTCGTACTTGCATGACATTTCGGTCACGTAGCTCAAGACCTTCATCAGGTGCGACCTGAGACTGCTGTACAGAACTTGTTCAGTCATACACTGACATCCACGTATTTCCTGTACAGAAACCAATATTACGAGCAAACTGAAGGTGTAGCTATGGGCAGCCCACTGTCCCCTGTGGTTGCCAACATGTTTATGGAGACTTTTGAGGAGAGGGCATTGGAGACAGCCACATTTAAACCAACATGCTTTTTTAGGTATGTGGATGACACCTTCGTGATCTGGCCACATGGGATGGACAGGCTCAATGAGTTTCTTGAACATCTTAACTCATGCCACCCTAATATCAAGTTCACCATGGAACTGGAGAAGAATGGCCAGCTGTCATTGCTGGATGTACTAGTCCAGAGGAAAGCAGATGGATCAATTGGCCACAGTGTGTACCGAAAACCTACACACACTGATTTATATCTGCAGGCCAGCAGTTGTCACCACCCTGCACAGAAGAATGGGGTTCTGAAGACTTTAGTCCACAGAGCACGTGCCCTATCAGACCAAGAGAATCTACCCATAGAGATAGAATGTCTCAAAACAGTTTTCTCCAAGAATGGATACATGGACAGACAAATTGAGAGGGCACTCCGACCAGCCACTATACCACAGGTTCCTAAAGAAGACCAAGATGAAGCAAGGAAGGTGGCATATCTGCCCTATGCTGGCTCTATTTCTGCCAGAATCAGTAGGATCCTGCGTAAACACAATATCAAGTGTGTTTTCTGTCCATCCAACAAGATCGGGGGATTGCTGGGGAGTGTCAAAGACGACCTGGGGTTACGAAAACCAGGGATTTACAATATACCTTGTCAATGTGGCATGTCCTACATTGGCCAGACGACAAGAACTGTGGAGATCAGGTGCAAAGAACATCAGAGGCACACTAGATTAAGACAGGTGACTAAGTCAGCCATTGCTGAACACTGTCTAGAACTAGATCATGCCATGAAGTATGAGGATACCAAGATTCTAGCACAAACACCCAGATTTTGGGACAGTGTTATAAGAGAATCGATTGAGATTAAAATGGCTGACGATCTTATGAATCGTGACACAGGGTACCAGCTAAGCAGAGCCTGGGATCGGGCTCTGGAATTGTTAAAGGAGCAACGGGGCCAGCTGCAACACTACACAAACAGAAGAACCAGAGACATGGAGATGGTAAACGAGCCCCTGAGGACTGCCAGGAGCACCAGACCGAAGATGGAACATCCAGAAGTGGGACTGGTGGGCGCGGACCGCAGAGGGAACATCCAGAGCCACAGCAGACGAAAAACGGGGCGGCAACGCTCCAATAGGTCGTGGTGAGCGGGCGCGGACCGCAGGGGGAACGCCTGGTACCCCAGACCGTAGATGAAACCCCCAGGAGCGGGTTTGGTGGGCGCGGACCGCAGAGGGAACACCTAGAACCGCAGGGGACGGAAAACGGAGCAGCAACACTCCAGCAGGTCACAGGGAATGGGCGCGGACCACAGAGGAAGCGCCTGCAGCCGTTGGTGGAGGGGGAGGGCCATAGGCATAAATACTGGACCAGGTCCACTCGAGGAGCAGTCTCAGGTCGCACCTGATGAAGGTCTCGAGCTACGTGACCGAAATATCGTGCAAGTACGATGCTGATATCCGGCAGAACACCCGACAACCCAAGATGTCATTAGATCGCCGGGAAAGCCTGAAGAGTTACACGGCCAAATGTGTTACTCTTGGCAGAGATACTCACGAGGGCAGCTGTTTGCATCCTCTCTGCTGTATCAGCTGTAATCCCATGAATGTCCCATGTGTCTTAATGAGTGAGCCATCCAGGAGATCTGAGTTAAGGACATCAAACTCCACCTTGTCACTCGCAGTTGTTTGCTAGTCAAGATCCTTGCATTTTACCATCTGGCATTTACAATATCATTTTTGCTATGCCATGCATAACGGAGAATATGCTCACCCAGACTTGCAACTTCAAGTTCAGTATTGCAGTAGTGAAATCACTCAGGTCACAGCAGCATCCCCTTCTCCTCCTGCAGCTGCACAACAAGCCTTCAGATCCTTGCCCCTGATGGCGAAATCACCTGCTACACAACTATCAGGCTGGAAGGACAAAAGCAGTACTCCTGCAAATACTTTCTACAGCTAAAAATGTAGTCTCATCTGCCAACTAGAAAGTTCTAAGAAATCAAACAAAAACGAACGGTTTTCTCTTTCCCTGACATAAAAATCCCCTTCAGTGCTATTGGCACATATACCCTCACCTGGCTGACCTCCATTTTGCTGGTGCCCACTGCCTACCTACCGATTTTCTGCTATGGAATTCACAGGCTGACCCAAGGTGAATGACAAAATGTTTGTAGATCTCATGGAACAGGATTCTCCAGCCTCTACCCCTGTAGCAGTGAATTTTTGAAGGCTGGTACTCAGCAACCACCAAGGTGACTAACCTTCATTTGTTCCCTCCTCCCCAATCCCCATTATGACTCTTCTCCAATGGAACATTTGTGGTGCTAGATCCAACAAGGAGGAATTACAGCTGCTCTTGGAATTGCAGTGTTCGCTTGTTTTCTGCTTCCAAGAAAAAAATTGTCCTCACAACCCCTTTGACCTCTCATGTTTCGTTCCGGCCCTGTGTGACCTTTCCTCAAAGGACTCATTCCACCTCATGGAGCCATGCTGGCTATCCATCTCATTTAAAATGCGACTGCTATCTGTTGCAGTCTGCTTTTTCCTCCTTCATTTCACCTTTTCTCTTTGTAACATCTACACCCCTCTGTTATTTGCTGTTACCAAGTCAGACTTACTCCAGCCCATTGGTCAGCTCCTTCACTCCTTTTTGCTGCTTGGTGACTTCAGTTCCCACCATCTGCTTTGAGGCTCCCGGAGAACCTGTCCAAGAGGTTACCTCTTAGCTGACCTTCTGAATCATCCCTCTTAGCACTGGAGCACCCATGTTTCTTTCAGATTCCATGCACATTTATTACCATTTGGACCTCTCGTTCTGCACTGTCCAGCTCACCCATCATCTTGAATGGCCCGCTCCCTCTGACACATACTCAAGTGATCTCTGTGTGCTATCCATTTTCCGACTTCTACCCCACCTGAGGGCAAACCCAGTTGGCAGGTTTCTGAGGCCGACTGGAGGCTTTACTCCTCCCTCACGACCTTCACATAGCTGTGACGATCAAGTAAAGCATCTTCTGAACTTTATCCTTTCATTGCAGAACGTTCCGTACCATGCACTTCAAGTTTACTGTAGCATGTCCTGGTCCCTGGTGGACTGAGACGTGCAGGAATGTGATTCGCTTGTGGAGATGTGCTCTCCACATTTTGAACCATCATCCTGATACATCTGTTTGTATGGTTTGGCTTTGTCACACACATTTATCTGAGTATCATTGTCTTTGCTATCCCCATTAACCATATTATGGATTCTCCCACCAGCCATCTCACCTTCCTTTTCGTCAAGGATTTTACGATCTGTTGCAGTTCTTTATCAACTTGTCTTCTTGAGCAGTGTCTTCAGCGTCGTTCCTATCGTCTTTTCTCGTGAAGCTTGAGCAGTGGCTTTCACTTTCCACTGCCAAAACCTTTTGTATGAATATTTATCTGTGAAATGAGTTTCTTACACCATTCTACATCTTGCGCCTTTTGTTCTTCCATTCGCTGAAACTAGAAAATTCCTGAGGCTCATGTCTGATACGAAACTTCCTTGGCCGTCCCATGCATTCTTACTTGGCTCTACATAGTACCTAGTTCCTCAGTGTCTTACATCTCCTAAGTGGTACTTCCAGGTGAGTTGATCAGACCACCCTGCTCCGTTTTCTTTATCCCATGTCCATTCATATCTAGACTGTGGGTGTTTAGTTTATTCCTCTGCACCTCTGTCCATCATATGGTGTCTTAACACACTCCGCCACCACGGAATACGTTTTGCCACTGGTGGCTTTTTCACTAGCCCAGTTGAGTGTCTGTGCAGAGGATGCTGAACTACTGGTCATACTGGCATGATGTCCCCCTCAGTGGATAAGCATGTTGTATCTCTCTCACGTGTGGACACTCATCCTATTTCCTCATATTTGAGGACTCCCTTGCCTGCCAGTACGGGACACACCATTCTTCTATTACCTCCCCGAGTACACTTTTGGCTGTTGCCTAACTTCACGGTACCTGCCACATTCCTGATGGTTGTGAACCCTTCGCCACCTTGGCTTCATGTAGCAGCCCATGTTCATTGTGGACTTCATTTTCTTCACTTTTATAAGCAGGACCCACTGTAGGAAAAAATGCATAAATAGTATGCACTAATCTGTCATCAAGGTTCAAAATTCGTTGCAATATTATGCTCTACACGAATTGTATTGACTGACAGTATGGCCACCAGATGATAACTCAAAAATTTTATCACTATTATACACCATCACTTGACCCTTTGAGAAACGTAGTAGCCATCCTATTGAATATTTGTGACTGAAGTCCGCAATGTGTTTCGTTTTTATCTCTGATTTAAACATATTAACGTTTACATGTACCTCAAATCCTTCAACAAAACATTTCAAGTATACATATGAATTGACAATGTCGCAAGAGCGAGGAGGTATTGCCACAACTTCCCCATTCCCTAGACGCAATTTATTATTAATTCAGTGACGTTAGCTATGCTTTTGTGTGTTTCCAGACCAGTCGATTCTGTACATCACTAATCCCTGCTCATCTATTGGAGAAAAGTAGTTTGCTTTCAATTTATACCAATTATCATTAGAGTGTACGTAATTACATTGCAGCCTCAAATGATGTGGAGACTTGCATACTGCTTGTTTTTATGCAATTTTCTGGAAAAATATCATGCAGAAATATCCTCAGAGGTATGAACTGAAGTTATGGTAGTGTCGAACATTGTACAACAGCTGGTTCCTATTGGTAAAGTGACAACACAATCTTTCAAGTGGCCTTAAATCACAAAGAGCTCCATACCCTGAACAACAGACCGATGACCACGCTGTCTGGTCTCCTTCCCCAAACCAACCAACCAACCCTGAACAACATCTAAATTGACAGTTCCACGTTTCTTGGGTTTCCACACTGTCTCAGGCAATGTATCGTACATAAACACGCTGTAAGATATCGCGATTTTAAATTTTCTGATGAGTTTAAGCGGATCTATGTTTTTAATCCTTCTTTCCAGTACCACTGCTGTGAGCTTTTTCTTAAATGTACAACCCAAGCTCTTTCCTGTATTGTAAATATAAGCCTTTACCTAAAGCAATGGCCTCCATGGTCATATTATGCCTTTTAGCTGCTTGTAATTACTTTTCGCATTTAATGTTTGAAATATATCAGATCTCCTAGCTAATGAAACCAGTGGCTGACAGCTCAGCAAATGGAGGTATCATAAGCAGAATTGTTCCACCAGATGTCTCTGGTATTGGTAGCAACCTACGCGTATTAACACATCGTTTGCTTCATTCTTTCTGCCTCTAGGCTCCTTTTGCCGCTGTCACGAATTTTTTAAACATCACATAGGTTCTTGTTTAGTATGCAATGAGCTGCATTCAGTATTGCTTGAAGGTTAGTCCAGTACCCAATTTAAGTTCGAGCAAACATGCCTTATCAACCACATATGCAGACATAGGTTGTCCTACATGAATATCCATCTCTTGACATACCTGCGCAACCTCATCAATGAATATTTGGTCTGCAATATGGTGGTCTTTGTTTGTAGTGTAGGCGATCGTGTGCTCTTTGCGTACATTGTCCAAAGCATCAAAGCCCTTAACACCATAAGCTAGGTGCTATTTCAATTTTGCTCCAACTCCGCAGAAATTGTATCCAGAGACACAAACTTCTGATCGCAGCTTCTCGAGAATACCACCACCAACTTTTACACGTTTCCTAGCACTCATATCACACTACTGCATGGTTTGAGCTTTGCTTTTCGTATAACATAGCAAAATGAGAGTGTTCACCCAGCTGTAGACCTTTGATGAGAAACTAAGCCACTTCGTCAATGCCCTGCTCCCTCAACATCTTGCAATGATATGTGGCTGTAAGTTCAGACATTTGCACGTACGTTAAAGATTAAATTGCTTCCACATTCGGTTTCTAATTGTCCAGTTCAACCATTTGGCAATACTAGTTTCCAAATGAGAGAATGTTGAATAGTGATTTATCCCACATTGTTCCGGTTCTGCTTTGAAATGCCTGTCGTAAAATTCACTTCCATCATATGCCTCAAGTCTGTTGGGCAGTCGTTTTAGTCCTGTGTGCAACAATTATTCGGAAACCTCTGTGCCTGTGACCGTGTGTGACTGTGAGAATGTAGTTGAAACCATTATTTGATTGTAAGTAATCTAGCGTGTCTGAGAGATCAGCCTGCCATGCATAATCCATTCCTCGTATTATCAGATATATTCTGCATGCAGGTCTGTAAAGCTCGTGAACAACTCTCTCCACAATTACTCGACGATGCATATTTTTCTAAGCTCAGGTAAGATCGATAATATTTTGTTCAAGTAATCTGCATTCTCTTCCCCAACTGAAGCTGTAAACAGTCGTAATCGAGCTATGATTTCATTCAGTTACCATAATTTATATACTTCAGAGATAGATTGTTTAGTCTCTCTTGCTGAACTTCGACTTTTACCTACACTATGTGGAGCTGCTACTGCTGCTTTAGTTACAGTCCTGTATTTGTCGCTCTATGAGACATCCATTCATCCTTTTGGGGTTTTACATGCGTTGGTCATGCTTAATATTGGACCACATGTTTTTATAGTTTCAGGGTATATTTTTAACATTCGCCATTTTTAAAATTATTAACTGTAACAGCCTAGGCAATCTTCCAAATTCCTTGTTAACAATTCTTATTGCCTTCCTGGTTAAACATATTGAGTGCTTACCTAACAAATATGGTTTTGCCCTGATGACCCCATATGTTCTGTCTTAGCTCAGCATGCCTCCTCCTCTTATTTCTGCTTCTATCCATAGTCCATGACAACTCTTTCAGCTTGTCATTTACTGGCTTAAATATTACTGAGAGATAATGGTCTCGTTGCAGTTGACCTAACTTTTACCAAAGTAGCTTCGGTCAAATTGCCAGTTTTTATCTTTACACTTTCTCGTCAACATGTTGCTGTAAACTAAGCCAGTGCTGGCCGTTGTGGCCGAGCGGTTCTAGGTGCTTCAGTCTGGAACCATGCGACCTCTACAGTCGCAGGTTAGAATCCTGCCTCGGGCGTGAATGTTTGTGATGCCCTTAGGTTGGTTAGGTTTAAGTAGTTCTATGTTCTAGGGGACTGATGACCTCAGATGTTGAGTCCCATAGGGCTCAGAACCATTAGAACCATTTTTGAACTAAGCCATTTTTGAGACTGTTTACAACTTAAGTTTACTTTGAGACAATTGGTGGTGATGGGCATGAAGTGCCTTAGCTATCACATCGATATTTCACACATACATTAGATTTATACTTACTCCTTTAATTTTCTCGTTGACACACAGTTCATATTACAACACCTCAACATTCATAGGCACCTCTCTTAACAAGACCTTCAGTTCCATTAATTTAGTGTTGATTGCCTCCATTTTTTGTCAAACGAACGTGCTTTGCGTCCTCTTAATGAAAGTGCAACACATCTGCAAATTTGTACATAATGTACAATATACTGACACATGCGAGTTTATGTGCATTGCCTTTTTGAAGATCTTGTTCAAGTTCTGTTTGTATTGACTCTCATTCATTTTACTAGTTTTATCTGTAACCAGCAAGCTATGCTGAGAGTTAATCCAGCAATCCTTACATATAACGAATTCATTGAGTGACCTGTCAGTTCCTACATGTGCTTCGAAAATATGCTTTAATTCAGTTTGCCTGTTCAAAAGTTACAAGGTTGGTGCATTCCAGACCAACAGCTTTTGGATGCTTAAGTATGTCTCACTGAAATAAAATATATTGACTTGCATGTGGCGAGCAAAGCAGAAATATCTGCACATACCCTGATTTCCCACAGAGATGTTGCCAAATAAGAATGTGCTGTTTTGTTTTACTTTTTCAGATGGTGGAATATCACTGCCTGTTAGTCCCTTAATTCCGTGCAGAATCTCCTGCAGTAGCTGATATTTTAACTGAAACAGTATTTTTGAAAAATATATACATGCTCTAAGTGGACTCCCACAGGATGCGTCAACTGTGTAAAAATTTGATTATTTTCCGCAGCATGAAGCCCCAATAACCAAAGCATTTCTAATATCAGGAAGTAATGATCCATTCATCTCGTTCTTCTGATTTATACATTCATCGTTGCAGGACTAGTCATTTAAAGACCCTTGGGGTGAGACTGTTTCGTCCACTTGGTAATGGTGGTAACTGTTTATTTACGTTGAAATAGAGGGGTTTTATAAACTCTTACTTACAGCTGGGCATACAAACAAACTTAAATAAGATCGTAATTCAGTGCCCACATCTGGTAATGTTGAATCATACATTTACACTTACCTCAATGCACAGAATGCAAATGTTAAAAATCAGCTCTTGTAGATCTGTGCTCCCTCTGTTGTTAAATATTTTAACTATACCGACCGAATCCCCTACAGAGATGGTATGATCACTTTGTAACATCAGGGGAGAGCAAACTTTTCTGTGGAACAAGGCTGAAATCTGCGTTGACACACTGCATGGTCAATGTCATTCATCCAAGGAGAATATCTTTGTTGTTGTTGTTGTTGTTGTCTTCAGCCCAGGGAGTGGTTTGATGCAGCTCTCCATGCTACTCTATCGTGTGCAAGCTTCATCATTTACAAGTAACGACTGCAACCTAAATCCTCCTGAATCTGCTTAGTGTACTCATCTCTTGGTCTCCCTCTACGATTTTTTCCCTCCATGCTGCCTTCCAGTACTAAATTGGTGATCCCTTGATGCTCCAGAATATGTCCCACCAACCGATCCCTTCTCCTAGACAAGTTGTGCCACATTCCTTTTCTCCCCAATTCTAATCAGTACCTCCTCATAAGTTACATGATCTACCCATTTAATCTACAACCTTCTACTGTAGCACCACATTTCGAAAGCTTCTATTCTTTTCTTGTCCTAACTATTTATCGTCCATGTTTCACAACCATACATAGCTAAACCCCATACAAATACCCCAATAAAAAAATATTTTAACAAGATTGCCATCAAGACTGTTTTAAATTTTAATTTCAACCCTCAGAATCACCTGATTTAATTAGACTACATTCCATTATCCTCGTTTTGCTTTTGTTGTTCATCTTATAGCCTCCTTTCAAGACACTGTGTGTTCCTTTCAACTGCTCTTCTAGGTTCTTTGCTGTCTCTGACAGAATTACAGTCTCGTCGGCAAACCTCAAAGTTTTTATTTCTTCACCATAGATTTTAATTCCTATTCCAAATTTTTCTTTAGTTTCCTTTACTGCTTGCTGTGGGGATAGGCTACAACCCTGTCTCACTCCCTTCCCAACCACTGCTTCCCTTTCATACCCCTCGACTCTTATTACTAGCATCTGCTTTCTGTACAAATTGTAAATGGCATTTTGCTCCCTGTATTTGTTCCCTGCCACCTTCAGAATTTGAAAGAAAGTATTCCAGTCAACATTGTCAAAAGCTTTCTGTAAGTGTACAAATACCTTTCCTTACTGTATCTTTGAAGATAAGTCGTAGGGTCAGTATTGCTTCACGTGTTCCAACATATTAACGGAATCCAAATTCATTTTCCCCAAGGTCGGCATCCACCAGTTTTTCCGTTGGTCTGTAAGGAATTCGTGTTCGTGTTTTGCAGCTGTGACTTTTTAAACTGATGGTTTGGTAATTTTCACACATGCCAGAAACACTTGCTTTCTTTGAGATTGGAACTGTAATATTCTTCTTGAAGTGTTTTGAGGGTATTTCGCCTGTCTCATACATCTTGCTCACCAGATGGTATAGTTTTGTCAGCGCTGGATCTCCCAAGGCTATCAGTAGTTCTAATGGAATGTTGTCTACTCCTGGGGCCTTGTTCCGACTTAAATCTGTCAGTGTTCAGTCAAACTCTTCACGCAGTATCATATCTCCCATTTCATCTTCATCTGCATCCATTTTCATTTCCATAATATTGTACTCAGGTACATCGCCCTTATATAGACCCTCTGTATATTCCTTCCACCTTTCTGCTTTCCCTTCTTTGCTTAGAACTGGGTTTCCATCTGAGCTCTTGATATTCATACAAGTCGTTCTCTCTACTCCAAAGGTCTCTCTAATTTTCCTGTAGGCAGTATCTATCTTACCCCCTAGTGATATATGCATCTACATTTTTATATTTGTCTTTTAGCCATCCCTGCTTAGCCATTTTGCACTTCCTGTCGATCTCATTTTTGAGACGTTTGTATTCCTTCTTGCCTGCTTCATTTACTACATTTTTATATTTTCACCTTTCATCAGTTAAGTTCAGTATCTCTTCTGTTACCCAAAGATTTCTTCTAGCCCTCGCCTCTTTACCTACTTCATCCTCCGCTGCCTTCACTATTTTATTCCTCAAAGCTACCCATTCTTCTTCTACTGTATTTCTTTCTCCCATTCCTGTCAATTGTTCCCTTATGCTCTCCCTGAAACTCTGTACAACCTCTGGTTCTTTCAGTTTATCCAGGTCCCATCTGCTTAAATTCCCATCTTTTTGCAGTTTCTTCAGTTTTAATCAACAGTTCATAACCAATAGATTGTGGTCAGAGTCCACATCTGCCCCTGGAAATGTCTTACAATTTAAAATCTAGTTCCTAAATCTCTGTCTTACCATTATGTAATCTATCTGAAACCTTCTAGTATCTCCAGAGTTCTTCCATGTATACAACCTTCTTTCATAATTCTTGAACCAAGTGCTAGCTATGATTAAGTTATGCTCTCTGCAAAATTCTACCAGGTGGCTTCCTCTTTCATTTCTTAGCCCCAATCCATATTCACCTACTATTGAATTCCAGTTTCCCACGCCTATTTAATTTTCGTCTCCCTTCATTACCTGAATAATTTCTTTTATCTCATATTGCATTCCTTCAATTTCTTCACCTGTGAAGCAAGTTAGCATATAAACTTGTATTACTGTGGTAGGTGTGGGCTTCGTGTTTATTTTGGCTAAAACAATGTGTTCACTGTGCTGTTTGTAGTAAGTTACCCATGATGCTACTTTTTTTATTCATTATTAAACCTACTCCTGCATTACCTCTATTTGATTTTGTATTTATAACCGTGTATTCGCCTGACCCAAAGCCTTGTTCCTCATGCCACCGAACTTCACTAATTCCCACTATATCTAGTTTTAACCTATCCATTTCCCTTTTTGAATTACCTAACGTACCTGCACAACATGGCACACTCCTATATGTAGAACGCCAGTCTTGTTTCTCCTGATGAGAACGTCCTCCTGAGTAGTCTCCGCCCAGAGATCTGAATGGGGGACTATTTTACCCAAGAGGACGCCATCATCATTTAACCATACAGTAAAGCTGCATGCCCTAAAGAAAAATTACAACTGTAGTTCCCCCTTGCTTTCAGCCGTTCACAGTACCAGCATAGCAATGCCATTTTGGTTAATGTTACAAGTCAATCATTCAGACTGCAATTACTGAAAAGCCTGCTGCCCTTCTTCAGGAACCACACGTTTGTCTGACCTCTCAACAGATAACCCTCCATTGTGGTTGCACCTGTGGTATGGCTATCTGTATCGCTGAGGCACACAAGCCTCCCCACCAACGGCAAGGTGCATGGTCCATTGGGGGGGGGGGGGAGATATTACTTTGTCATCACTAAATTGATGGTTATCAAGTAATACCACTTATTAGAACTCCCTTTTCGATATTACACTGACACTAACATGCTTACACCCACTGGTATTCAAACAGTAGGTTTGATTGAACAGCATTATCTTGACACCAGATGCCTGCTGCTACAACGACTTCACCTTTCCTGCAAGGAAAGCACATAGTGTTAGTTAGAAGCTTATTTGCTCATTTTCTCTGTTCATCAGCGTCAGCATTAATACTTAAACTGGCTCATAACAGGGACTTCTGATGCATGACTTAACGTCCTTATCCTTTGATGTTTGTCACAAGAGAGCAAATTATTTATCAATTGCTGTAAGTATATTTTCGTGACATCTACTATCATTATAGTTATAATTGTAATATTGTTGTTGTTGTTGTTGTTGTTGTTGTTGTTATTTAGCTTCAAATCCTGTATTTTGTGCACGTTTGTGTATTTATCAGGCACATTTATACACTTTAGTAACTGTGTAGTGCATAGAACCACTGTCTGCATTGAATCATTCGTTTTGTGTTACTTGCAGAACTTAGATCGCCCAATCCAGTGGTAGCTCTCATAGTAGCAGCAGTAGCACATCAGAGTACTGTGGGCTGACACGTTTTCGTAAGAAGCGACTTATTTTAAATTTTGTCAGTGTTCCTTACCTTCAGCTCCTATATTTCGTAATGTCTGTGTATTTACCACGCCAACTCTGGTCTGGACAGATACAGTAACTGCTGTGTTCAGATGTGAATCAAGTTGGTGATTCTTCGCTCACAGCTCCAGGCAGTGTTATCCACCAAATGGTCCACTGCTGCAGTCATCTTGGATACTGCCCACACTGAGATTGACCTCTCACTTGTGGTTGAGTCATTCAAGCGTGTGGGTGGCAGTGGAAGAATTTCCATGTTGCTGATCGAAGAGCCTGCTCAGTTCGTCTGATGAACAGATTTGGGAGCTCTCTATGGCTGATGGAATCCATGAGCCAGATGAAGTCGCGTGCCATGTTCGAAAGGAAGCCTGTTAGGTGTGTAATGGCGCCATTTAGAGATAAGACTGCGTAGGAGGGGAAGGAATCCAATGTGCATACTGGGTGGAGTCTTTACAGATTAGAAATGTGTGCTTCTGAATGCCATGAAAACCGTGGCGTAGCCAGCTGTAAGTGGTGGCTCACGTTGGTGGTAACAATACAGATTGCGTTCCATGAGGATTGCGACCAGTGTCTTTCTAACACAACGGTACCCCACAGTGTGTTCTAACCTGCTAGGCTAAGTGGATGGGGGTGTTATTTTTAAACGGTCTGTCTCATTCGGCTGCAAGCTGCCGGAGAGTCAGGACGTGCATTTCTGTCAACCCCGTTTTGACTTTATGTAACGTGGCACAATGGATCATTCTGTAGAGGAACGGTACGCTATCAGATTTTGCGTTAAACTTAGGAAGTCCGCCACCAAAACGTTTCCATTGCTTCAGCATACCTTTGGGAATGATTGTTTGTCCAAATCGCAACTTTTCCAATGGCACAAGTCGTTCATGGAGGGCCGAGAGGAGATCATCGACGAACCTCGCAGTGGATGGACATCAACCGCGTGAGTCGACGAAAATGCGACGCGTGTGCGCGATTGTTTAAACTCTGACAGACAGCTGAACCTTCAATTGATAGCACAAACTTTAAACATGTCAAAAACAACCTTTTTCCGTAATGTGACCGAAGATATGAACATAAGAGAGATGTGTGCCAAACTTGTCCCAAAAGTGTTGACCGAAGAACACAAGCAAGGTGCCGAGAAATGTTGGAAATGTGTGAAAATTATCCTCAATTTTTAAAATCAGTTATCACTGGTGATGACTCGTGGATTTTTGAGTACGACCCTGAGACAAAAAGGCAGAGTTCAGAGTGGCACACCCCATCATCGTCCCATCCCAAGAATGCACGCATGAGCAAGTCCAGGATCAAAACCATGCTCATTGCCTTCTTGGACGTCAGAGGCATTGTCCACCACAAATTCGTACCTACCGGAACTACAGTGAACTCAGCTTTCTACTTGGAAGTGCTCAAAAGACTGAAAAGGAGGGTGTCTCACTGCCAAAGTGACAGCAAGGATAAGTGGAAAGTTCACCACGGCAATGCACAGTCACAGTGCCTTCATTGTAAAAGACTTCCTTGCCAGGACCAAGACCCCATTGGTTCCCCAACCTCTCTACAGTCATGACCTGGCTCCTGCTGACTTTTTTGGTTTCCTTGGTTAAAAGGAGTCATGAAAGGAAAACATTGGGACACGATTGAAAGCATCCAGGCGCATGTTACATCAGCTCTATGGAAACACCGCCTCCAGAAGTGTATTGACGCAAGAGGGTGCTATTTTGAAAATTTTTTATTTGTACGAATATATTCAATAAATGATTTTTTATGAATTTGGTGGCATTTCTTATGAAACGCAACTTACATGTGCCACATTGCGTTGGAATAGGTTCTGCCTGGTTTCAGCGCCTATCTAACATAGACTGCCATTCTTGTCTGAGAGATGAAGGTGGAGCTCACCACCATGGGCTGAACTGAAAGTGGTTATTTCGTACAGAGTGGAGTGAAGGTCTGAATCAGAGTCCCAGACAGTTCTGCAACTGTGTAGGTTGCAGATTCCTCGACTAGCGCCAAAAGGTGGTGGATTTACAGGTTCTGCTAAATGGGTCAGGAGTCAACTACACAAAGGAAGCAGTTCCACGAGTATAGGGGATGTGTAGAGGAGACTGGGCTTTTTATAGGTGAGAGGGTCTCAGGTAAGTGCAGAAAGGGCTTCAGTTTCAAAGGCTGAAAGTAGAACACCCAAAGAGGATAGATACAACCACAATAAGTATTGTAGTTGTAAATTGTGATAGCTGCATTATAAAAGGAACAGAGCTCAAAGCGGTAACAGAAAGCACTGAATCTCAAATCCTTGTAGGTATTGAAATAAGTTCAGCTGAAATTTTCCAAGAGACCTAACCATGTTCACAAATAATGGATGAAATACAGTTGGTGTAATGTTCATTGCTGTTCGAAGTAGTTTACCTTGTAAAGAAACTTAAGTAGATATTCCTGTGAGGTAGTACAGATAGCAATCAATTAAAAGTTCCGGGCTGAGAGGCTATAGTCTATCTGCAATTTGTTGCTAACTGCGGGCAACATCTTCGGAGGTGAGTCAACGATGGCTGCCAGGCCACGGATTTCCCGTTTATATAGAGGACACCAACATAAGTCACGTGGGGCCGATTGTAAGTCTATCTCTGACTAACGTCATTCTCGATTTAATGTAATAGATCGTGACATCGTTGTTGCAAAGTTGACTGCCATACCCTGTCTAACTTTAAGCCGTCCTCTTTTGTGCTGAAATCATTGTGCTGTTCCTGAATCTCCATAGATTCCCTATACATATGTACATAATAATCGATGGCCTGGCTAGCACGCTTTTCTCATTAAATTTTATTTCATGGTCTGCATCTTTAAATCATGTTCTGCTATAGCTGATTTTTCGGTATATTCCAGTCGACACTTCCTTTTGTGTTCGGTTTAGCGGGTATTGACACTTCTTATCGTTGTTCCAATACAAACCTTCACACAGCCACACGGGATTTTATACACCTCAGGACTTGCTAAGAGGTGTAGTGCATCTTTCGCCGATCTTGAACACTCACTAATCTTGGTCACTAAAATTCTTCCGGGCTTGAGGCCGCATTGTCAACTATAAAATTCCGACGTTTCGGCGACTGTTGCAAGACACCTTCCTCAGACACCCTGAGGTAGGCATCTTGCAACAGCCGCTGAAACGTCGGGATTTTATAGTTCACAACGCGGCCTCAACCCCAGAAGAATTTATTGACTGTGACAAGGGCCGTTGAAGCCTACGTTTACACTCACTAATCTTGTTTGTGGGTATAAAGATTGTTATAACTCGAAACTTTGCCAGAAATTTCCCAATACTGTCCGTAATATTGCAAATAAATGGAAGAAAAGCTCTTCCAGCTGACAGTTGTTCTTGCTGAATGTTGTCACACACTTTTCTTCTGGGATGAACTGCTCGATCTATCTCGTTGTCAGCATATCCATTTTTCTTAACAACCGTTCGCAAATGATTTAGATCATCTTGCAAGTAAACTGGGTGACAGATATTATTAGCTGTGTCCACGAGTGTTTTAATGACGCCTCTCTTCTGTCTGGGATGATGGTTCGAATCCTTATGGAGGTAATGGTGTGTGTGTGTGTGTGTGTGTGTGTGTGTGTGTGTGTGTTTTTCTCTTTTAGACAATTTATGCCCTAGACTCCAATCTGCCCTTTTAATTACTGATACATCAAAAAAATTTAGTTATCTATTTCTCTCTTTCTCCGTAGTAAATTGTATATTTGGATTAATACCATCCAGATACACCGTGAAACCATACAGTTCCTGTTCACTGTGATTCCATACAGTTCCTGTTCACTGTGATTCCATACCACAAAATTCTCATCCACATACCAATACCACTTTCAAGGTCTTTTACTGCCAGACTGCAGCACCTGCTGTTCAAAAAAATCCATGAAAAGATTAGCAACAGCTGGACTCAGAGGCTGCCTGTGGCCACACATTCTGTTCGTTCGTGAAACTTACTGTCATACTGGAAATCAGTCGTGGACGGGCAATGTTGGGAACTCCACAGCCTGGCAGCCAGCTGTTGACTCACCTCGGAAGTTGTTGCCTGCAGTTGGCAACGAAATGTCAGAAAGTAGTAGGTTTACAGATCGACCACGGCCTCTCAGCCCAGAATTTTTAAGTAAAGAAGACACTGACTGTGAAAGCCTACACGTTATGATGAGTACGGGCGGGGCTTATACCTACCAACTGGAATAAATTAATAAGTTCCCTTTACCAACGCCAGTGGTAGGCATAAAACGTCGTCCGAAACTGTACTGAATGGCGTCTATGAAAATGATTTTGAACAATGAGTTCAGTAGCGCACTCAGAGTGTAAATGATTGCGAAAACATACTAGACACCTTAATAGCACTGGCCAAACAGGGAGCATAACAGATACAGGGATTAGTGACAATGTTGTTGAGCCATGAAGAGTTCACAAGAGTGAATACTGTAACATCGAAACTCACCAAAATAAACGCAGAATTCATGTCCTTGAAAAAGCGGATAAAAATTCGCTTGACACATTCTGAAGAGACAGTATCCACTCCTTCAGGTAAGACTTTCCAAGCATATACCAGATGCGGTTTAAAGTCAAATAAGTAATAACTGAGATATGTGTCAAATTAATAAGAGGTGGTACTGACACGAAACAAAAGTTTCACAGAAGCTCGAAATTTAGCGCAAACTTCAATGAGAGAGGCTTTTAATAGTTTCCAGAACGACACTGCCTCGAAATCTAGTAGAAAACCCAAACAAATTCTGGTTATATGTAAAGTATACAATTGACAAGGTGCATTAATACCTTCAGTACGCGATATCAATGGTAAAGATATTGACGACAATGCTACTTAAGCGAGTTACTGAACTGTTTTCCTAAATCCCTTCACAAGAAAAACAAAGTACGTATTCCAGAATTCTAATCAAGAATAACTGCCTGTAACTTCAGGCGTTGGTATCCTAAATGCAGTGGAGCAACTTAAGAAAGGCAATCCCTCTGGTCCAGATTGTACACCATTCAGGTTCCTTTTAGAATATGCTGATGCAATAGCTCCATACCTAAGTCATATACAACTCAACTGCAGAAAGATCGGTACACGAAGACAGGAAGTTGCACAAATTACTCCAGAACCCAAGAAAGGAAATGGGAGTAATCCGATGAAATGCAGACCCATTCCACTAACATCGCTTTACAGTAGGATACGGGAAAATATAATCTGTTTGAATATTGTGAATTACCTGGAAGACATCATTTGTTGGCAAATAGCCAACACGTATTTGGAAAACATAATTCTTGTGAAACACAAGAAGCTCTTTATCATCACAGAGTAATAACTCATATAGACAGATGACATTAGATTAATTCCATATTTTTTGATTTTCAGAAGGCTTTCGTCTCAATTCCTCAGAAGTGACTTCCAATTACATTGTGTGCCCCTGGAGTATCATCCTAGTTGTGCACAGATTCGTGATTTTGTACGCGAAAGGTCACAGTTCGTAATAACTAACAGAAAGTCATTGAAGTAATATCTGACGTTTCCCAAGTGAGTGTTATAGGCCCTCTCTTGTCCCTGATGTACATACACGATGTAGGAGACAATCTGAGCAGCTCTCTTAGATTTTTTTACAGATTAGGCAGTCATTTACGTTATTGTAAAGTCATCAGATGATCAAAACGGATTGTGAAGTGATAAAGATATTTGTATGATGTGAAAAACAGCAATTGACTGTAAATAATGAAAAGTATGAAGTAAACCACATGAGTACTGAAAGGAATGTGCTAACTTTCGTTCACACGATAAATAATACAAACCTAAACGCTGTGAACTCGACTAAATACATAGGAATTCCATTACGAATAAATTAAATCGTAATATTCATATTCATAATGCTCTGGAGAAAGCAAACCGAAGACTTACTTCTTGGCAGACCACATAGAAAACGTAACAGGTCTACTAAAGAAACGGCTCACACTATGCTTGTCTGTCCTCTTGTGGAGTATTGCAGTCTTTTGTGGGACTTCAAAGAAGGGCAACTCGTTTCGTATTATCACGAAATAAAGGAGAGTGTGCTACAGATATGACAAATAAATTGGTATGGTGGTAATTAAAGAAAAGGCGTTTTTCGCTATGGAAAGAATTTTTGGTGAAATTTCAAACACGGATTTTGTCGTCAGTATAACATTTTGTTGGTGCCAAACTATGTACGGAGAAATTATCATCATAGTAAAGTACGAGAAATCAGAGCTCCCATGGAAACATGTAATTGTTCGTACTCCCTCCATGCAGTGAGAGTGGAATAGTAGACAAGTAGATTAAAAATGAAGGTTCGATTACCCTCTGCTAGGCCCGTAATTGTGAATTGCAGAGTTATCATGTTATATAGATCATTGTCATCTTGTCTCAGAGCCGGTTGCTCTTCACATACTTACTAACCGTATTCCCATTACGTTTCCTGGAATATCATGACAACAGAAAATTGCTTCAATATCTTCATCATCAGCATTTCCATTACATCTTACCATGGACAGAAAGTAAATTAAGGGAATACAGAAAATCGATTGCTCAGCAGTGCAATTTTTTTGGTTCTAATACTTAGTCTCCCCCTCCCCCTCGAACGTGCCCGACTCCCCCCTCGCCCTCGAGCGTGCCCGACTACCCCTCGCCCTCGAGCGTGCCCGACTCCCCCCTCGCCCTCGAGCGTGCCCGACTCCCCCTCGCCCTCGAGCGTGCCCGACTCCCCCCGCGCCACGAGCGTGCCCGACTCCCCCACGCCCCGAGCGTGCCCGACTCCCCCTCGCCCCCGAGCGTGCCCGACTCCCCCTCGCCCCCGAGCGTGCCCGACTCCCCCTCGCCCCCGAGCGTGCCCGACTCCCCCTCGCCCCCGAGCGTGCCCGACTCCCCCTCGCCCCCGAGCGTGCCCGACTCCCCCTCGCCCCCGAGCGTGCCCGACTCCCCCTCGCCCCCGAGCGTGCCCGACTCCCCCTCGCCACGGAGCGTGCCCGAGTCCCCCTCGCCCCCGAGCGTGCCCGACTCCCCCTCGCCCCCGAGCGTGCCCGACTCCCCCTCGCCCCCGAGCGTGCCCGACTCCCCCTCGCCCCCGAGCGTGCCCGACTCCCCCTCGCCCCCGAGCGTGCCCGACTCCCCCTCGCCCCCGAGCGTGCCCGACTCCCCCTCGCCCCCGAGCGTGCACGACTCCCCCTCGCCCCCGAGCGTGCCCGACTCCCCCTCGCCCCCGAGCGTGCCCGACTCCCCCTCGCCCCCGAGCGTGCCCGACTCCCCCTCGCCCCCGAGCGTGCCCGACTCCCCCTCGCCCCCGAGCGTGCCCGACTCCCCCTCGCCACCGAGCGTGCCCGACTCCCCCTCGCCCCCCAGGCGTGCCCGACTCCCCCTCGCCCCCGAGTGTGCCCGACTCCCCCTCGCCCCCCAGGCGTGCCCGACTCCCCCTCGCCCCCCGAGCGTGCCCGACTCCCCCTCGCCCCCCGAGCGTGCCCGACTCCCCCTCGCCCCCCGAGCGTGCCCGACTCCCCCTCGCCCCCCGAGCGTGCCCGACTCCCCCTCGCCCCCCGAGCGTGCCCGACTCCCCCTCGCCCCCCGAGCGTGCCCGACTCCCCGTCGGCCCCCCCCCCCGAGCGTGCCCGACTCCCCGTCGGCCCCCCCCCCCCGAGCGTGCCCGACTCCCCGTCGGCCCCCCCCCCCGAGCGTGCCCGACTCCCCGTCGGCCCCCCCCCCCGAGCGTGCCCGACTCCCCGTCGGCCCCCCCCCCCCGAGCGTGCCCGACTCCCCGTCGGCCCCCCCCCCCCCGAGCGTGCCCGACTCCCCGTCGCCCCCCCCCCCGAGCGTGCCCGACTCCCCGTCGCCCCCCCCCCCGAGCGTGCCCGACTCCCCGTCGCTCCCCCCCCCCGAGCGTGCCCGACTCCCCGTCGCTCCCCCCCCCCGAGCGTGCCCGACTCCCCGTCGCTCCCCCCCCCGAGCGTGCCCGACTCCCCGTCGCTCCCCCCCCGAGCGTGCCCGACTCCCCGTCGCCCCCCCCCCCCGAGCGTGCCCGACTCCCCGTCGCCCCCCCCCGAGCGTGCCCGACTCCCCGTCGCCCCCCCCCGAGCGTGCCCGACTCCCCGTCGCCCCCCCCCCCGAGCGTGCCCGACTCCCCGTCGCCCCCCCCCGAGCGTGCCCGACTCCCCCTCGCCCCCGAGCGTGCCCGACTCCCCCCCCCCCCGAGCGTGCCCGACTCCCCCCCCCCCCCCGAGCGTGCCCGAATCGCCCTCGGCCCCCCCCCCCCCGAGCGTGCCCGACTCGCCCTCGGCCCCCCCCCCAAATAGTGCATTCAATTTAACTGTTGTAAAGCTAGCAACAGAATGGGATGAGATCTACAGGGAAGCTGATGCTGATTTCAAATTTAATGTGCAAATAATTTTCCAAAGGAAACAACAAATCGTAATTGTCAGAAACAATCTAAAAAGCTGTGACTAATTAAAGAGATAATATGTTGTATACAGAAAATCGAAATTTATTTTACAGCCAGAAGGAGTAATTATCCAGTAAGAGCCAAACATTACAAAAACTGTGGCACTGTATTTTGAAAAGTTACTAAAAAGCCAAGAAGTGTGTGCACCATGTCTTGGATTAGCACCTCTGATGATAAAATTAAAACAATTTGGGATATTGCTAGAAAGGAAACGCGACAGTGGAAATCACAGAAAGATTTTATTACAAGGTTGTACGTGGAAGAAGGTATACCTATGCAATTTGATAAAATTGAAATTCAACCCACCTCTCAAACTGAAATTAGGAAAATAATAAATTCACTCAATGTAAAAGCTCGCATGGATTTGATGGCACTTCCAACAGAGTACTAAAGGCCTGTTGCGAGCAGGACCTGCACAAACGGTTTAAATCATATTTAAGCGGAAGAATGCAGAAGGTTGAAATTAACAGTAGAGATAGTGTGCTAAAGTTAGCAGTTCTTGTAACATTAGTAATTTTCACCTTACAAACATTAGCATACGCTCAATGGTAAACGCCTATCAAACAATTGTAATGGAAAAGAAGTCAACCGTCGCATAGCAGTGGCAAAATCTATTATTCTTTATCCTTGCCGCTATCACATGGCGGTCGTAAATCTCTAAGTACACTTATCGATTAATGACATAAAAAAAGAATTCTGTTATTTCAAGACAAATGAGGGATTGAGCGATTCACCTTTTACTGTTTCTATTCCATGAAAGGCGGGCTTGCTGTGTTCTGCAATCGGTATTTTAAAATTTGTCTAAAATAATCTGTAAATGTCCTAATTGTCTTTTCAATCAGAGAACATGTAGTTTTATGTAATTAATTACGAACAGGGCCCATCGAGAAGACATTAATATCAAGTATTGCCTGTTATGTGCAAAGCTTTTGTTATATGCACCAGCCATTGTAACTTAATATTAAAAGGTACATAGCATTGAAAACGTGTGCTTATATAGCCAAATCATCCATAAGTATCTCCATCTCCTCATTACTTGAATGTTAATCATTTTTTATCAGTTTATCTCCAGAACCTACAATCATGCTGATGGACCCAACACAGCATTGAGGCAGGGAGGAACAGTACCACTCGCCTATCATTTCTGAATCCTTTTCTTTATTGTGTAGTATTGGTTTTCTTTTAAAGTCAGTAAATCTTTTGGTCTCTTAGTGTCGATCTAGGTATGGCTGCATCGCGGTCATGAAAACGAGTTGATATGGTAGTGTTGCTTTCTCTCTCTCTCTCTCTCTCTCTCTCTCTCTCTCTCTCTCTCTCTCTCTCTCTCTCTATATATATATATATATATATATATATATATATATATATATATACACACACACACACACTACATCCTCTGAGGAGGTATGAAGAATCGTGTCCCACAGTGTTCAAGTTTGTTCCCCATATTTTTCTTAATATATGTTAATGACCTGGCACTCTACATTCATGAAGCTGCAAAGCTAGTTCTTTTTCTGATGCTGCAGTAATCACACCAAAGAAATATGAATTAGCTGAGGAAACTGTGAATTATGTCTTTCAGGAAATTGATTGTCTGCAGATGGTTTTGAGAAAACACAGTGTACACTGTTCTGTGCAGTAAATGGCAGAATACCATTGATAAGTATAGATTTTGATCAGAAATCTGTTGCTAAGCAAAATATTCGAAATTTCTGGGTGTTTGCATTGATCAGAAATTAATTTGAAGAAGCACATCGTGAGCTTGTGAAACATGTCAGTTCAGCATCTTACACTATTAGGGTAATTGCAAATTTTGGTGACAAACATATCAGTAAATTAGCTTACAATGCATATTTCCATTCACTGCTTTCATATAGCATTAAGTTTTAGGGTGACATCATTTAGAGAGAAAATATTCATTGCACAAAAGCCTGTAATCAGAATAATAGCCGGGAAGCACTGAAGATCACCTTGCAGACACTTATTTAAGGAAGTAGGGAGGTTTGCAGTACCTTCACAATACATACATTCACTTACGAAATTTGTTATTAATGACGAATCACAGTTCAAAGATAATAGCAAAGACCAGTGGCTAAATCTGACTTTGGCACAGAAAGAGATGAACTGTGCTGCCAGAAAAATCGTTGTTCTTCTACCAGGTAGCACTAACAGTCTGACAGATAGCCAACCAGCTTCTAAAAACAAATCAAAAGTATTTATGAATGAGGACATCGTCTACTCAGTAGATAAATTTTTAAATATGAAATAGTAATTGTAAAAAAAAACATTGTGTAAAGAAACCTAATGTTAAACTCACAAGTTCCACATTGCAAAGAGTCATATTCAGGATCTGTGGAACATGTATTAATGTAGTGTAATATCGTGAAACCAGGCAAGGACGGTACATTACTCTACAGTTACCATAATTTGTATCTTACCAGCTGTAAACAAAATCATGTTGAAAGTTTGGTCAGCATGTGGTTTACCTGTGTCAAAGAATCCAAGAAAGTACTGATTGACTTTCTGCCTGGGTTCAAAAGGTATCACTCTATTATGTACACTATGATTGCCAGAATGCACTGACACCTGTGTGTCAATGTTACATTTGAGCAGTGTGTGATAAATTAAGTTTGTAATGGTCTTATTAGTTGTGTTCAGAGGACCCTCAAGTAGATAGTCAGCACTTGCCATCTGTAGATCATGAAAGTTTCAGTCTTCTGAGAAATATCTAAAAGGGATTCGCTAGACCTCTATGCTGTGTAACTTGACCTGTCTGACAGCAGGTGTATAAGAAATGTACCCACATGAGTACCAGACAGGCAAATATTTTTTGAAGACAGAGTACACAAATCAGTAGGATATTTTTTATTACATATTAACCTGCCGACTTGGAAATTTGGATGAAAAGCCATTTCATTGTTTTATTCTTAAATTACAATCTGTAATTCATTGAAACAATGTGTAACATCCTGAGCAGTTAATACTACTAACTGATAAAGTGATTATCTGCTAACATTTTGATCAATCACAAAGTAAATATATTTAATCAGACATTTAGAGTAAATGGTTCTAAAGTGTGTTTACATGGATGATATACACTCTCCAGTAAACAAAGCTCACCAAAAGTGGAAAGCTTCAATCAGTGGTCCCTTAAATTTTCTTTTGACCACAAATTGTTTCCATGAAAGAATGAGAGAGTGAAGGAGTGATACTGTGTGTCAAGGATGATGAACATTAACAGTGATTTCAGCTTAATTTGCATTATGGCAAAGGAGGTGATAACCTCACTTTTAACTTGGTCAGAAAGCCACACCAACATATGTAATAGAATTACAATCTTTATTTCAGTTCTTTGGAAGCTACTGTGATGTAATTGTTGGAATTCGTGTTCATACTTTCGTCATACGAAAATATGTAGTGAACATGTTGCCACACATCAAAGATCTTTCATAAATGCTTTGATTTTTGCTAGGATGAGATTCCTAAACTGCCAGAAAGTTCTATACAAGCTTATAAACCCATAACCATTCAAGGGATTGATGAGGTTTACAGCTCCTAGGGGAACGATATCTTTCAAGATGGAAAAATGTACTTCTACCCACTAAAACATTTTTCACCCTGGAAGGCGCGTTTCTAAATGGGTAATCTGGGAATTTTTTTTCTGGACATACACCAAGTTAAGAAGGTTTAAGGCTTCCATATGAAATGAAGTGCCTATTGAGAAGAGACGCCTTGCATGGGTGGTACAGTTGTTTTATCAGAACAGCAGCACTGCATTGCAAGAATATCATTGACACAAATGGCTGAGAAGAGCCCCATGTCAATAAATATGGTGAAGAATACAATCGAGAAATTTGAAGAAATAGGTGAATTGAGTGGTGCAGCAGATTCCCATAGCAGTCGTTGAAGTTGCTTTTAGCTGACCATGCAGCAGATGCCTCAAATTCTGCATTAAGTGTTAGAGTTGTCACAGGATCTCTCTCTCTCTCTCTCTCTCTCTCTCTCTCTCTCTCTCTCTCTCTCTCTCTCTCTCTCTCTCTCTCTCTCTCTCTCACACACACACACACACACACACACACACACACACACACACTCTCACACTCTCATACACTGCCTCTTACTGTGCCTCCCCCAGTCAACAGTTCAAAAGATTTTGTGGAACATTTCACACTAATATCTCTAAGAATTTGCTGCTAAAGAAGCCCCAGGATAGGCCACAACGCTGTGACTTTGCCTTTATTTTTGGCATGCATGGAAAAGTGTGACTTTTGGCTGGGGAGTATTCTTTGGAAGTATAAGGCATATTTTACTCTGTATGGGCCATGAATGCACAGAACTGTCACATATGGGGTTGTCCTCCCAAATCTTGCGCAGGTACTGCACTCAGCTTATGCGACAGTGTGCTGTGATTTCACAAGCCACTTCATTCTGAGTCACTGTTCCTTGTAGGTGACATGTCAAGCACCTCTTAGGTGTACAGTGACATCTGAGCTTTATAAGGAACTTGTTATGTAACGTGATTCAAGCATTTCAAGACCACAAGTGTCTGCACCATTATTTTGATGTGAGATGGGGTGGCATGATATGTCAGTTGTCGAATTAACCATTGGTTTCATGAAATCTTCGGTATCACCCGCATTACATCTAGGCAGTTTAAAGATATGTGGCCTTAGAGATCCCCCGATCTAAGTTCATGCAACATGTGCATGTTGGGATATGTGAAAGATTTATTGGGGTTGTATCCAGATATTCCTGATCAGAAAGATGTCATATGATGACAATCAATCTGATTACACTGGATATGCTGTAGGCAACTGTTAACCATGTCATGTCATGTCATGTCATGTCATGTCATGTCATGTTGCAGAGTCAGTAGACCATTTTGAACACGTAACTTCTGATCGTATCCTAATAAATGTACCAGAACCACCATTATCATCGCTCTGATCGTTTCTCCTCTTTTCCTGCATTACAATGTTACAGCATCCTACAAAGTATAGAGCACACACTGCAGCATCCAAACATCAGTTTAATTATAATCACTTAAAACACCTCGGATCGACTTCTTGTTATGAAAACAGGATGCTGTTCAATTTTCCCCTAAATAAATTCATAATAAAGTTGCTATGACGTCTTGCAGAGATACCACACTCGTTCTATGATTGCTACTCTGCAGAGGTTTTTATCAACAGCTTGTGTTTATTGTTGTTATTACAGTTTATAGTTATTGTGTCTTTTGTTAGTGTCTTTTACAATATGAAGTGTGTGCCACGTCTCTCATCATTAAAACCTGCCTGAATAGACTTGTTATTCTCCATGAGTTCTGTCTGCAGCTCATGGTCTAGTAGCTAGCATTGCTGCTTCTGGATCATGGGGTCCCTTGTTCGATTCGTGGCCAGGTTAGGGACTTTCTCTGCCTGGTGACTGGGTGTTTGTGTTGTCCTCCTCATCATCATCATCATCATCATCATCATCATCATCATCATCATCATCATCATCATCATTTGTGACATTGGCTACAATGGACTGTGTAAAAAAATAGACTGTAAACTTGGTGATACAAATTCACAATAGGGCCTTGGTGGTGGTGGTGGTGGTGGTGGTGGTGGTGATACCAGAGGACATAGTCATATCACCATGATTACTTCTTCTATGGGAGGGGAAACGCTTTCAAATGGAGAAATGCACAACCCAAGCAATGTTTGTGCTATACAATATAACATTGCTTTGCAGATTCCTGCCCTGTTACGCAGTGGTAATGCGATGGGTAGAAATCGAGACACTGAACAACAAATCAGGTGTACTTTTACCTTGAGGAATTTTAGATGGGATTCAACAGTGTTGAAACAATCTTGATAATATAAAAATGTTCAAATCAACATACCTTCTTTGCACAATATCGATGTTTCTGAGATAAAAGCTTTAATAGGGTTGCTTGTATTAACAGCAGTCTCCAACCCTGGCATCAAATGCATTGACAATATTTCCTTGGTAGATGGAACCAGATGTTATATTTTCATGGCAATGTAACAAACGACCCACCAGGGTAGCCAAGAGCACTAATGTACTGCTTCCTGGATTCGGGTAGGCACAGCGACCCTGGATCGAATCCGCACAGTGGATCGAATCTGCATAGCAGATTAACGATGAAGGGCCGGTGTGCCAGCCAGCCTGGAAGTGGTTTTTAGACGGTTTTCCTCATCCTGATAGGTGAATACCAGGCTGATCCCAACATTTCACCTCAGTTACACAGCTCGCAGACATACACACTTTCCCACGAATTACACTGGACGCAGACAGTTGGGGTATATAAAATGGCGGGGGGGGGGGGGGGGGGGGGGCTTTGGGAGTCGTGACCCCATCGTAATACTAACCTATATACGCATTGGCATGTCACAACCAGCCTCGGGCGAAAGACCGAGTAAAGGTGGTGAAGTCCCATTAATTCCCCGACCCGACTAGTTGTTGGATAGAGGGTACCGGTATAGATATATATAATGTAAGAAACGGTTTTTGTTCATGATGACAGCTCTTTGGTTTGAGAATCAAGAGAACAAAGGAAGGAATAAAGTAGAGTGCCAAAATTTCTAACAAATGAGGTGTGAGCCATCAGCACTGTTACTGTCCAGGGTGTAGTATGTGTGTTGATATCACTGCATGAACAGTTTATGAATGTGCCTACCACAAAAAATGTTGTGCAGTAAATATTAAGGATATGACACAAGTACCCAGTACCTACACAATGGTTACATGGAGGTGTCTAAAACAATTGATAAATAATTAACGTCAAAATTTATTTATTGTTGAACTTTTCCACAAATTCTCTTTCTTATCCTGGTGGGTTTATGGTTCACTGGCAATAGCATAACATTTTAATTGTACATATTATATCTAGTACTTTGAGAAAAAGAAAGCTATTTGTTTGAAACCTTACTTGCATATTTTATGATTTCTTTCTTAATTATTAATGTTCAGTTACTTTACTTCCATATGTATGAAAATACATGTCGTAACTAATTGAGTTTAAAAAAAGTTAAAATATCTAGTGATACAGTTGTCAATTTCTAGAATCTAACACACACCATGATACCAGTTACGTTAAAAAAATCGTGTGATCTTAATTAAGAGTTTAAAAACACTCGAAATTTACCAGATACCATGCCACACAAAACTATATCCCCAACAAAACGCAAAAAAGTCAAAAGTTGCAGAACAAAAGATAACACTGGAGTAAGCACACCTTCAGTAGTTCGTACTCTTTCATGTCCAACATGATGCACATACTGGGGACCTGAAAGGCATCACAGTTCTGTTCTGTGGGAAAGGGTTTAACTGCAGGTGGAGTAATGCGACCCAGATACTACAGGGGTAGCTCATGCATCAGCTGTCACCACTGCCACACAATATGTGGTGTCAGCTAGCAGTGTCTAATGGGTGATGTGATGAGGTGGCCATATATATGTGTGCCCTTCAGTCAATGGTGTTCTGCAATGCCAGATAACCAGATGTTAGTAAGATGTAAAATTTTCAATAAGGCTCACTGCAAATATACTGGAAAATTTACAACTATTTCCATCTTTTCAGACAGTATTTCCATTTCCATTTGTACAAGGCTTCATACAAGTTGCAGTGCCAAAAACACAGTCTTAGATTAAAACCATCGGCAAGTGTGTGATTCACATTCGTTCATCAGTATGCAAATTTTTCCCTTGATTGGTGTGACATTGATTCTTGGTCATGAACCGTCATTATCCACCTGATTAACATCCATTCTAGATACCTAACAAAATGTTGAAGCTTGCACTAGTTCTTGACTCATTGGGAATCATACAAAAAAAAATCTGTTAACAGGGTGAAATAAATTTATCATTTCCAAAGCTGAAAGTGTTTGCAAAACAAAAAAAGGCACTTACAGAGCTAAGATCATGGAAGAAGAACATTTAAAATAATTTCTCTAATTAAATCTAAAATACCTTGAACGTAAGAATTTTGAATTGAAATATGTAACTGGTAGTTTTTTTGATACATTTAATAAATTGGTGTAAACTGTTTACTTGTAGCACTGTATTTTGAAAAGATTGTAACACATGAAAGTGAATTATTTTAACTCTCACCTAAAAATTTCAAATGAAACCAGCAGTGTCTCAGATTCATCATTATTGAATTTCCTGTGGTTAATTTTGTTTTAAACCACTTTTACCTCATCTGTTCTTTCCTTCGGGTGGAATATTATAATTTTAAATCATTAACAGTTACTTAATGTGCAATGTCTTATGCATTTTTATGACTTGTGGCCTATAGTACTGGAATTACGGACACTCAAATATTGTTTCTTTGTTGTATATATATCAACATTTAACATTCTTGTCCTCACTCTTCAGATTGATTCAGAGTACTGGTGGGAGCTGTGGCATATCATGTGAAGAAATTTGTCACCAGGGACTGGTCCAGGATGAGTCGGTGATAGACATGGAGAAGTCAACACATGAGTTTGGTACAGAAAATGTGATTATTGATAAGGAATGCTCAGTTGCCACCCAACATGACTGTAGTAGGAGGGAAAAGGAATTACATATGTATAGCTGTGATTTCTGCCAACAGAACTTTCCTTCAAAATACAGACTCATAATGCATGTGTTTATGCACATTGATGGCACACAACCACCTTTGTATGTTTGTAAGTGGTGTGGTGAGGTATTTCACAGTAAGGTTAGTTTGAAAAAACATTTGAGAATGAGAGAGAATTATCATGTCTTAACAGCTGGCCACCATGAAAAATATGGCTATAATGATGAGCATCAAAGCATTATCTTCTTGGATAGTGAGCCAGAAGTTTCTGTAACAGAACACATTGAACAGTCTTCATATAAGGAAACTTGTAAAACTTCAAAGAAGGCCTCTAATGACATGTGTAACACACATGTGACAAATGATGCAGAGAAAATAAGTGGTTACGGAATTTTATGTACAGCTGTTAATGTCAGTGCCCAGGCTGATCTACATATTGCAAACAGAACCGACAAATGTGGTATTTGTGGCAAATGGTTTGCTAGGTCAGGTGATCTGAAGACACAAGCATTAATTCACACTGAAAAGAAATCTCACAAATGTGAGATTTGTGGGAAATCTTTTACTATGTTAGGCGATCTCAAGAAGCATTTGTTAATTCACACTGGAAATAAACCTCACAAATGTGAGATTTGTGGAAAATGTTTTGCTAGATCAGATTGTCTCAAGACTCATGTATTCATTCACACTGGAAAGAAACCTTACAAATGTGAGATTTGTGGAAAATGTTTTGCTACATTAGGTTGTCTCAAGACTCATATATTAATTCACGCTGGAAAGAAACCTCACAAATGTGAGATTTGTGGAAAATGTTTTACTACATCAGGTTATCTCAAGACTCACGTATTAATTCACACTGGAAAGAAACCTCACAAATGTGAGATTTGTGGAAAATGTTTTGCTACAGCAGGTTATCTCAAGACTCATGATTTAATTCACACTGGAAAGAGACCTCACAAATGTGTGATTTGTGACAAATCGTTTGCCCAGTCAAGTACTCTTATGACTCATGTATTAATTCACACTGGAAAGAAACCTCACAAATGCGAGATTTGTGGAAAATCTTTTGCTACATCAGGTTATCTCAAGACTCATGTATTAATTCACACTGGAAAGAAACCTCACAAATGTCAGATTTGTAGGAAATCTTTTGCTAGGTCAGGCGATCTGAAGACACACATATTAACTCACACTGGAAGGAAACCTCACGAATGTGTGAAATGTGGGAAATCTTTTGCTAGGTCAGGGACTCTCAAGAGGCATGTATTAATTCACACTGGAAAGAAACCTCACAACAGTGAGATTTGTGGGTAATTTGTTGCTATGTCAAACTATCTCAACACATAACACTAATTCACACTGGAAAGAAACCTCACAAATGTGTGATTTGTGGGAAATCCTTTGCTAGGTCAGGCACTCTCAAGAGGCTTGGACTAATTCACACTGGAAAGGAACTTCACAAATGTGAGATTTGTGGGAAATCTTTTGCTGAGTCAGGTGATCTCAAGAAACAATCATTCATACACACCTACAAAAAGCCTCACAAATGTGATCAGGTGATCTCAAGATACATGCATTAGTCCATATGGGAAGGGTACCTCACAAATGTGATATCTGTGACAAAAGTTTCACTCAGTTGGGGACTTTTAGGACATATGCATTACTTCACATCAGAAAGTAGCTACAAGTAATTGTTAGTTCATGCAAATAGATTTTCCTTGTTGGTGCCCTCAAGGCCTATAAAATAATGAATGTAGTAGAGGGACAATAAATTGTAATACCTGTGAAATAAAATTAAACTGTGGTAGAATTGTGAAAAAAGTGTAATAATGTGTAGTATATTGTGGTAACAGATAATGTGACATAAAAATCCCTATCTTTGGCTTGAGATGTCAAGAAATTGTATTACTGAATACTCCAGAAACATGAATGAAATGTGTTTTTGTCATTAACACTGCTGCTTTTTCCTATCGATCTTGAGACCAAGAAGATTGTGAATTGTGATAAATCCTTACCTTTCTCAATAGCTGTAATTACCACGCAATATTCAGTATAAGGCCTAGGAAATGTGATGACCTGCTGCTTAGTAGTCCAAACATAGTCATTATGTATTACTTGTGACTCTGCATTTGAGAAAGTTACAGCAATAGTATATTCATGGCACTTCCTTCACTGAGGAACACTGGAGAATCATGATTATGGCAATTATTTTACTCAGGTATTTTTCCTCAAAAGATTTGCTATATATGTCATCAACCAATTAGCGCTGGAATTAATATTTTCGTGAGTTTTTTAATTGCATTATTATGTATGTAAAAGGCATAAATTACACAACAGAGTTTTTTTTGACAAAATTCATTACCACCATTAGCGAGATATTTGATGTTGCCGCTAGGCACTTTCACTGCCTAATTTTATATGAATTACAACTTCAACTAAAATGAGTAGGTTATTGAAATTTCGTATTACATATACAAGTTTTGTGCAAATTTATTATTCAGTCTTCATCATACAATTGATACTTTATAACACAGTACAATTAATAATCCAACTCTGAACTCAGCATTATTTTACATGAAATGAAATAAAACAGTCAATACACAATCCCATATTACACTTTGAACACATTGTTCTCACAATAGATTTACAGTCCTTGTGTGCACACCTTTTCTTCTTCTTTGCTTCTGTGTTCTGGACGAGGTGGTCAGTCTTATCAAACCTAATTGAATCTGATATGCAGCTGTCGGAACATGCCCTTAATGCAGATGGTCTCCCGGCTCCTTTTGGTAAAGCTTGGTGTCTTTGCAAGTTCACTGTTGCTACATCTCTCTTGAAATCAAGCTGAGAAATGGTTTGGTTTCTTGCTTTATTATACAAAATCCAACTGTTTTGTATGGTGACATCTAACATCCATGTAAAGAGACACCAGTACCATTTCTTGCTTCTTATTGCAATGCGATAGCATACTAGATTATGATCCATCTGATCACTACCTCCCGTATATGTATTATATTTGGCTACCAGTTTTGGTCTGGGATTCATTATATTTCGCTTTTTTAGTTGTGAGAATCTCTTGACTTGGCCGACTTCTTGTGCACCACATGAAGAAGAGATCATTGTGACAACTGAGTTGTCCAGCCACTGCACATACAATAATCCATCACTCTTCTCTATTGCTGTCTCAAAATACCCCCAATGTTTCTTGGAAAATAGTTTTTTGTTTCCCAGTACACATTTCTTAGAAGTCTGTTTTCTCTGATGGTACCGATGGCAGAGTATCCACAGTACTTGGGAAATGAAAAAAGAGATGCAGACTTGCCAAACAACTGCTCATAGACTGCTTTACTCTTAGACCTTTTCCCTAATACAGTTCATAATTCACCACAAATCCATCGTTAGTATTTAGGCTCCATATTTTATAGCCGAATCTAATTGGCTTACCACGAATGAACTGTTTGCATCCATGGTGGCCGTAGTACTTCACCATACATTCGTCATATGACAGGTGTTCTTCAGGTACAAAATTCTCAATGCAGCAATTCTTCAACGCCTCCATAACTGGACGAATTTTCCATGCCTTGTCATTTTCATCGATCGTAGTGTTATCTGCACAGTGCAGAAATCTGCATATTTGTAGAAATCTGTCTCTCCTCATAGACTGTAACACAGCCAAGTTTTTCATGTCATTTTTCGAGTCCCAATAATTTCTTTTAGAAGGTAACTAATATACAAGGTAACTAATATACTAATATACAAAATGGAGATGAAGCACCATATTTCGTCTGCTGTAATTTTTGGGCCCTGACAATTGAGAAATAGTGCATAAAGCTTTGTTTCTTTCACTAAATGCTCAATAAATTCCTGGCCAATGAAAATTCAAATATGTCAATGATCGACATGTTTTCATACCTTGAGTAGTCAGGTTTTGGAAATGTAGAGGTAATTTGACTGTCAAAGTCAGCTCCTTTCTCCCACTGCCTACCACACTTATCTTTTCCAGAAACCCAGTTCACGATATTGTCCTATAATAAGGTAGATCTTACCTCAGATACAGATGGCTCTGGTATATTTGGACGTTGTGTAGCTGTTTCAGGTGCAATTGGATCTTGTGCAGTACACATTGATGGTGCTGGCGGATTACAGTGCTCATAATCAACACCAATCATTTCGTTATTTGGCATCCTTATTTCAGCATTAGCTCGTAGTTGATGAGAGGACAGGTTGTCTAATAATCTGTAAAAATAATAAATGACATACAAATAATAATAAAGTCGGCATCAGTATACAAACAATTACGGACCAGTGATAGGCATACTTACCCACCAACATGTTCATCTCCTGAATCTTCATCTGTGTCTACATTCGGATCTGGGGGCTCAACAAACACATCACCTTCAATATCGTCATTATAAAGAATCTCCAGCGCCTCAGCAAGCGAGAAAAAAAATAGAGAAAATTCGTCCTTTTACTGAGTACAAACATCCAGCGTTAGCAAGCAGTAACCTCCAAAGAATATATATTTGAGTATTTAAAGCAAAACCATGCTAAAAAACCAAATTATATATCGTAAGTTACTGTGTAAAACTTACTTACTCGAACTTATACTCCATTTTTCTTCGTCATTCAGCAAACAACGACTTCCAACACTGCTTACGCCGCAGAATTTAAATGTATTGTTAAAACTGTTGCATTGTAGTTATCTTTACAGTCTTGCGGAACGGGATCCAGTGCTGCCAATACTCTCGCTTCATTGATGTCGTGGAATCAACGATTTTAAAAAGTGTTACAAACGTTGCCACATGGCAATGCACGGCATTAATGGGTTAATAGTGTGTATATTTATGTTCTGTTAGTAATAATCCTGCATTAGTAAACGTAGCAAAAGATATAGCATCTTGCTTAATAGCATGTTTGTCCACCTGTGGAACACAATACAATGACAATTCTCCATGATATGGATTTGACATGTCTTTTACACATTTATGGATGTATGTTGTACCAGTTGTATTCCACACGTTCAGATCAGCTAAATGGAGTGGTCCAGACATCAGTGTTAGTTACCATGCTACTCAGACCACTGTGGAGTCGTTATGCACATGTGACATGGACAGTTACCCTGCTGAAAGATGCCTTCACCATGGGAGAGCACATCAGGAATGAACAAATCTGTCAGTTGCAATATAGGTCAAATAGTCTGCAACTGCCATGATGCTTTCGATTACTACCAGATGTCCCAAAGGAGCCCAAGTGACTGTCGCATAGCGTAATTGGCCCTCCATCTGGTGCCATTCACCTAAATGATAGCATATCTGGATGTGACAACTGACCTACTGTAATAGGAAATGTCACCCATCCTGACAGTTGACATTTGCATTGACCTTCATTCCAGCATCAATGATCCCTTGCCCACTGCAGTTGCAATTGAACGTTTTGGTGTATCGGTATGGAAACATACAGTGACCATATGTTGTGGAGCCCCATGTTCGAAAACGTACATTGAATTGTGTATTCAAAAACACGTATGGCTGCTGCATCATTGTTTTCTGTCATTAGATATGCCACACATTACCGCATGTCCAGCTTTACAGAGCAGGCAAGCTTCTGGCCGCCGTGATTGGTGATGAAGTATAGATGTATTACACCTTTTCATAAGGTTATGGATTTATCATCTTTCGGCCACTTTCCACAGATGTTCACAAAAGTAGCATAGATCCAGCCAACCAGCTTCACCACTTTTGAGGTGCTAGTTCCCAACTGTAATGCCACTGTAATTTGCCCTTTGCTAAAGTCACTTACAGCATTGGATTCATATGCTTGCAACCCATCTAATTGGTGGAACAATTTCTTGTTAATCTCTGGTCTGCTTATATACCTGTAATCTGCTTATTACATCATGTGTGTACAACATGTGGCATTCAGTCTCCTGATGGGCAGTGTTCGTGGCATTTTTGTTCATCAGTTCATCTTCATATCAATGGGTCAGATGCGAAAATGTGTAATCTAACAAATTCATTGTGCCTGGTTGCCTTTACACCAGTGCACAATTGCTATATTTTCTGTGAATTTTTTTGTTTCACAAAGCTTTGTACATGATTCAGAGATAATGGAGATAAGTGTTATGCACCAAACTTCTTAATTATTTGTTCTGTGTTTAATACTGTGTAAGTTCTCTAAAAGTGAAATAGGTAAACGAACATTAGATATTACAATTCGATTCCATATACTTTTATACACAAGAACAACACTTGGGAGAGCTCAGAACGTCTGTACTAAATATTTCTTGTGTTATATTCAAATATGTTTCCATTGTGGATATTTTTCTTACTTTGTGTAAATAAATGACGTTTTTGGAAATCTGTATTTATGCTTCATTTTTAATTTCAGAACGATTGTTTTTATTTTTGATTTCCTATGTATTTGTTATTGGTGAAAGTGGTTTAGTATGTCCCATCATACATGTAGGAATTGGAGATAGTTGTGATTAAGGGATTGGCACTGTTCTGTTTTGCTACACTTTAGCTATGACACTTTGTAGTGATGTGATTACATTTTATTCCATCTTTCTCATGATAGGACAGCTACAATTGCTGTATAGATTATTCATAATAGGCAACATCCACATACATTCATATTAAATATTATTTTCAATAAAACGAAAGCTAACCAGGGTGTCTGGCCAATAGCCTTATAGTCAGTTGAATCTGAAATTATACTTCTAAGTGTGGCGGCTATACACATTGTGAATCTCTAAGTAAAACAGTAAAATTTGTAGTAACATGTTAAAAAAGGTACACAATATGTACTGAATATCTATATGTGTTAGCTAAAGATGGGTCATATAGCGTTTCTCTGGTACACAAGATGTAAGCAGAAAATAAACATATTCAGTGGTTGTGTGGAAAACCACCCAAAGAACTGAGTCTACATAAACACAGTAGATACCAATAAATTAAAAGAGTGTAACTGCACCTAATAAAATCATAACCTAAGCTAATGACGACAGAATAAACTGTTGTACAAGAAGTGTCAAGTTCAAATGGTTCAAATGGCTCTGAGCACTATGGGACTCAACATCTTAGGTCATAAGTCCCCTAGAACTTAGAACTACTTAAACCTAACTAACCTAAGGACATCACACACACCCATGCCCGAGGCAGGATTCGAACCTGCGACCGTAGCAGCCCCGCGGTTCCGGACTGCAGCGCCAGAACCGCTAGACCACCGCGGCCGGCAAGTGTCAAGTACAAGTCAATTGTAGGATGTGGATCCAGGAGTACATGGAAATCGAGCATATTGTTTAAAAAAACAACAATGTAGAGTGCTTTGAAACAATTGACTGGTGTTTACATCAGAACTTTACCTCTAAGGCCACTAACAGACTGAGGGGCATAGTGCTGGGGAATGGGATGGAAGGGCACCTCTGATGACACTGAAAGCTGGTTGCCAAGAGTGAGCCAAATTGATCCCAGCAATGCTTTATGGCCCCATGTGACCATTAACAGTTGTCTAGTTGGTTGCTGGATGGTTTTCTAGAAGCTATTCCTCACTAGCGTTGCTTCTCAGAAGTGTCACCCCATTAGCATTCTCACTGTCAGGATGGTATGAATGTGAACAAGGCATATACAGCGGTAACTGCCTAGTCACAGCTCTGCAGTAAAATTTCATAAAGTGTTTCCCACTCAGTCTGTCAGTCTACCATGGACACTTCACTCCCCTCCATAGCATCAGGCTAATTATTTCAAAATTACTAAAGTAGTAGTTTAATGTTTGAAAATGCTCCTTTGGACAGGTGGCTCTTGCTAAGGGATGCAAGGTTCTAATAGGGGAAACAAAGATTTCCCAAAATGTAGTGAAAAAAGTGGACAGGAATAGAAAACTCAAAAGCATTTAAGAAGTTAAAGATAATAGTACAATAATTTAGAGTTTGAATCGGCCGATTTTGGTTATTGAAGAAATATATGCAGCCAACTGAGATAGTGAACTGGTACAGTGGTGTGGTAGTGCAGAGGCAACAAGTGTTCCGACCATGTACTGAGCCAGCTGGGAGAGGATCAGGGCTGTCAAGATGCATCAGCTGGGCAGTGGCTAGGCTGCTGCAGTGGTGATGCCTATGGGTGGTGATGGAAATTGTGGCCAGGAGTGACAGCATTGGGGCCACCAAGTGTTGTTACCATTTGTGAAGGTCTAGCGTTGCTGATCACGAAAGACTGTAAAACCGCATCAAAGGTGTGCATCAGCAAAGGCTAGCTGGGTATTTCAATACAAAGAGAGGTTTAGCTCAATAATATTGATAAGATTCATTACCTTTCCTATAATCTTTGCAGTTTGCAGTATAAAAGTTAAAATTACAGGGTTATTGAAAGATTAACACAATCACTGTTTTATTAAATCTTATTTCATGTTCTTAATTGTTGATTGTTAAATCCTATGTCATTGGTTTGGTCCTTAACTATGTGGAATGTAATGGTCTCCCATGTTACAAAATACGCAAAATGATAAAATTATACAATGGAAACAAACTAATACATATTAGCATCCCATCTCCTAATGCTTAGTCATAAACGAGAGTCGTGACTGAATTGCGCCAGGATCCAAAATCCATTGGAGTATAAAATTACCCAACAGCTGCTGCTTGTGCGCCACTGGTTTTGCTGATCTGAATAGTTCTAATTATCCTTGATTACTTATGGTCCATATAACCATTCTGAGGACAACTACAGTGACTGGAAGAGAGATGACACCAGGGCAACCACTCTATGTAGGTATTCCAACTTACTCCACTCAGTGATGTGTGCAATGCTGTGGTCAATTGTAAACAGCGATTTTCTGAAGCTAGTATTCGTCAATGGTTTGCAGAAGGCGAGTCTTTGATTTTTTTGGTAGTGTAGGCAGGCTATTGGTTGGGTGCCAGCACAAAAGCTGTTTCAGTCAAATCAGCAGAAAAAGTTCAAAGCTGTTGTGTGTGCAAGTTAAATGAGCAGATAACCTAATGGTGGGTGTGATACATCATAATAAGAACGTTGAATAAAAGTCGACCAATAGAGAAACTCGATAAGTCTGAAGTGTAGATGCATGGTCACAGCAGAGAACTGCTACTATAGTTGACTGTGCTACCACATACAGTAATATGTTCCCAGTGAGCATAAATAAAGATTTTTGCACTGCAAAAATAGTGCGAGAGCAAGGGAATTGCTTAGTTTTCTCTAAAAGCAGTGCAATTTCACAATTAATGACACTGGTGAGCTACCCAAGTACGACTCACGCCCCACCCTCACAGCGTTAATTCCCTCAGTACCTCGCCTCCTACCTTCCAAACTTCACAGAAAGCTCTCCTGCGAACCTTGCAGAACTAGCACTCCTGGAAGAAAGGATATTTCGGAGACATGGCTTAGCCACAGCCTGGGGGATGTTTCTAGAATGAAATTTTCACTCTACAGCGGAGGGTGCGCTGATATGAAACTTCCTGGCAGATCAAGAGTGTGTGCCAGACGGAGACTCGTGCTTGGGTAACTCAGTTGGTAGAGCACTTCCCCGTGAAAAGCAAAGGTCCCGAGTTCGAGTCCCGGTCCAACACACAGTTTTAATCTGCCAGGAAGTTTTACAACAAGGTTGATTCCTACGTGGAGTAGATGATTTACATATGTACTGATGCATAAAAAAGTTTATTAGTTATGGTGTACAGGAAGGTTTCAGCTGGCATTAAGTTAGGGCTAAGTCTCTGTTGCAGTCTTGGCTGAATGGTAGTGTGCAGGATATTAACATGCAACTGTTGCATGGGTGTTATACAACAAGATCTCTAAGGCTTTGGTTACTTCCAAAGTTGCAGTCAGTTTGCACAGTTCCCTGTGTACAACTATTAAGTCACACTGGATCGCGTTTTTAAATTCCTAATATTGCATTATTAGCACAGTGGCTATATTATGGATTTGTCAGTTGGTAGCCAAAAGGTCGTCTTCCGTGTGATTGAGCTGCACATGCCAGCATACTAGGATATCACGATACTGCATAACAAAGAACGAAGCTCGCTGACGAGCTTTATCACAGCGATCAGCATCAGTCTGATCATGGGTACCAAATTTGTTTTCAGCATAGCTGCACTTCCATTAAAGCAAACTTGCATAACATTGTGGAGTCGTACTGTGACTGGTTGTTCACGGGATGAACAGTGTCTGTAATGCAGTGAATGAGAATTAAATCAGTGTGAAAAGACAGACATGGCAGTACACATTGTCTGGTCGTTTCTGCTTGCATGCTGCAAGAGTTACCACTCATGTAGAGGCAATTTCAACACGGTACCAAGGTTCGATGGCTTCACAGTCAAGATGATTGATCAGCAGTATTTATAGTGTGTTCACAGGTGCTAGTTGTCCTGGAACTTTGCACAAGTTTAAAAGTTTATTATTGTTTCAAAAATTATGATGATTTATGTTGAGTATGGCTGAATGTTGAGAGGACTGAATTCATAACCAATTGTTTTTGACATGCTCTTAGAAAGAACAGATGACGTTATAGCTTGGCATGTTGCAGGACTAGGTCAGCAGTTGGCTAATGTGTATGATTTACTGTAGTTGTGCTAATTCTTCACTTTGTTGGGAAACCAAATGTGAGTTTCTTTCCCATTTTTCTGACAATCTAACGAGAATGAAACCGCATTTTGGAAGTGTCCATTATGTAAACTGGCATTAATATGGAGATGTTAGATTTAGGACAAGGATGTCAAAATGGGAGCCAGTAAACCTACCCAGTAGTGATAACTTCCTTGGTGAGCTATGGGAAAGAATAGAGGGCTTAGCTGTTAGGAAAATGGCCAAAGCAGCATCAATTATCTGCAACGAAATTAAAGTTGAGAGTATTGGTTACATTTATAATTATAATGTATTAAAATATAACAGATGGTGCCATAAGGATGGGAGGTGAACTAGGAAGGGCACCATGATCAACTGTTCAAGCTCATGATGTCTCAAGCAAACTTGTACGTTGTGCACAACGCAGGGGAGCCTATGTAATGAACTGGAAACAGGCGTTCACAATATTCAGTTTTTGAAAATGATTGTAGTCTTGTGACTGTTGAGGGACCTAACCGGTCCATGCCAGTCTTAATTAAATTAGGTGATAAAAACAGATGGCAGAACATGACAGTATGAAGTGAAAAACAGAAATACATTAACAGGAAAGGAGGTGACATCATGCACTAGAATTACTGCAACTGACATTTAATCATAAAGGGAAGCAAAAGGAAGGGCAGGAGCTTGTTGCTAGATGAATCAGACGTTTTTCGTCACATCATCAGCCTATCAATGTGTAATGAACTTATGAGCCGTAGGAATCGAAGTGAGTGTGCTGCTGCCATAGACATAGAATTTTGATCTGCTTGCTATAAGAGTATGACAAAGCTAAAGGTGGTAAAGGAATGTGAAATGAGCTGAAACGCTTATAGATACATGAGGTAAATAAATTAGTTAAAAGAGGCACAGAATTTAAAGTTTTTTTTGTGTCTGCAGTGCTGACAAGTACTACATTAAGTTTGTAGGTGTGTAAGGAGCTGTGGTGTGTCCAACTGCATAACTATTTATAGTGTACTACATGTGATTGTATAATGTGGTACATATCAGCAGAAATGAAAGGGTCAGAAAGTAACCTGTATCAGTAATCTATTCATATCCAGATACACTGCTCTTTTGGTTAGTGAAGGATGGGGAAGCACAGAACAGTTGAACAGATTGCACGAAGCATTCTAAATCTTTCCGTAAACGGAATGGTGCTCATCAGATGCGTTTGCGTTCATCTCATCAAAATAGCAGAGCCTAACTGGCAAGTGAAACACATCACTGGAGGGACAAGTACACAAAATTGTGGGTTAGTGAGTATTTAATTAGAGTATGAGCGTAAGTGATAACATTGGTGGTGGACACATTGGGAAAAGACTTCATTATTCATATTTCTTCTTGAAGGAGTGAGCAAGGCTAAAATTCGTGTGGTGTCATGTGCATCAGCTAGAAACTGCTCGATAAATGTGATTCTGTGCTGCTGAATGCCATATTTAATTCAATGGAGGATGTAGATAATGGCTGAGGTCCCCTTTTGCACAATGGTGACGAGTAATGTAGGACAAGTGTTCATAAGCATCAAATGGATGCTCCAGTATTATTATAAAAATGTACTAAACAGATAGATATCCAAGGGCAGATAAGTGTTCAAACTGCAAAGTGTCAGTGGTTAGAGAAACATTATGAATAAAAATAACACCATAGTGTAGGAATTAGAGATAGTTACCTTAGCTTGTGGTCTCGCAGTAGCATTCTTGGTTCCCGAGCACGGGGTCCCGGGTTCGATTCCCGGCGGGGTCCGGAATTTTTCCTGCCTCGAGATGACTGGGTGTTGTAGTGTCGTATTCATCATCATCATTCATCCCCATTACGGTCGGAGGAAGGCAAACCACCTCCACTACGACCTTGCCTAGTAAGGCAGTGCGGGTCTCCCGTGTCGCTCCCCTACACTCTGTAAAGAAGTAAGGGACTCATTATCACCTACTCAGGGAACACTCTGTAAGTGTCTAAGAGCGAAAGTTGTGTTTCATAGGTATTTGTGTTGTGTGTGAGTGGAGCCGATACAACCCTAATTGGTGTACTGTAGTTCTCAGTGAGCAAGTGGGGCACACATGTTTTTGTATGACAGCAAGATGGCAGATGGTAGAACGGACTATAGTACAAAAAGGAATCAGAAGTAAGTGTTATGACCAGACCAGGGTCTCTTTGATCGCTAATCGCAGCGTGTTAGGAGGACGCCCCGGGAGGAACCAGAAGGCCAAGCAACATCCTTCTGTCTCATTAGCGTGGGGTGGATGTTGAAGACACTAACTGCCTATCTAGCGACTCCCATTGGTTCCTTTCATGCACAAATTGCTAAGTCGTTAATGATATGAAATAAACAGTAGGGCTGTACATCGAACAAGGCATATCATATTTGTCACATTATATTATTGTTTAATGGTCTTACATCCTCATGTTAAATGTAAGTGGTTGTAAAGAAAGACAGTGTAAGAGATAGTAGTACTATTATCTTTCAGATTAGGATGCACACTGGAAGCAGTTCTAAACTTGTTGGAATCACCTTTGTCCAATTGACACATACCATATGAATATCTTAAAAGAATAATCAAGGTTCCAGATCATTCTCTTATGGAGTGGTAAGTCCAAAATTAACAAGGCTACATCTAATTTCTGAAACACATGAATGGAGTGACGATATTCCCATTGCCAAGATATATGAGCCAAGATGATGTGAATAAATCACAGGTAGACGGGGGCCAAGATGGAGTGCTCAGCGATTTTCCTGTCACTGGTCCAACACTTACTGTTTGACAACTGATGTGCCAAATCATTCCTACAGGAAATAACACTGGCTCCTTGCTTAACTGACCAATTGAGAGACGGCACATACCATGCAGTAAGTCTCTGGAGAATAGCTAAAGCGGACACTGCAACAAAGCAGCAGTGACAACTCTGTTGTATTGGATGGAAAATAGTGAAACAGAACTGGTTCTATGGTACTATGAGAGTGACATGGTCAAGATGAGCGGAAGAAGAAGAGCAGAACAGATTCAGGAAAATGGTGGTAGGGACAGGAATAACAGGGAAGGGTTAAGAAACTAACTTCAATGATATGTGATTACAGGATTTCTCCAGCAGTACAGGATCACTGTTCGTCACGCATTAGCAGTAGTGTAAGAAACCATGTCATTGAGAAGTCGTCCCTATAACTCTTTGTTTATTGAATATGAGAACCAATGACACTACATGCATTTTTTAGCACATAGCCAGATTAAAAGAGGCTAGCATAATCTTCATTATCACATGCCAGCACCATAGGATTGTCTAACGACAAAATGGTACAACTAAGGATCTATGCATACATTCATTCATATCTGTGGGGTTGTATCAAAATTATGTCCACTTGGACATTAACCATATGTAATACAGGTAACTACCACCAGGTCTTGTGGGAACAACTTCTTTTAATGATGCCTACACATTTGAATAGTGGCAGATGCAGTAGAACCGCAACTACAGTTAAGAAATAGCACTATATAACCTGGCCAGAGTATACGCAATATAGTTAATGATACCAAAAGTGGATGGAGAGATAACATGCATCAATGTAGTGAATGTAGTAAGTAAGTTTTCCCAGGAGGCTATCAAATCACAATCACTGGGTAACCCATAAAAGAAAGAAATAAAATAATTATTGTATAAGAATATGCGCACTGACTGATCAGAGTATTTCAAGGTAATCTATCACATACTAGTGTAACAAACCAGCTTACTGGTTTTGGCTAGTTTCAGGGGACAGCGACTGTCATGTCATCATTTCTGTCACACATGAAATACAGTAAACAAAATACAGAAAAAGTAACGCAAAGCATAAAAAGAGGTACTCATTAAAATATTTAAAGTGAAATGTAAATGACCATCTATAAATGGCGTGCTTTCAGATTAACTGTCACAGTGACAAGTGCAGTTAGCCCATCACTGTGTAATTACAACAATCAATGCATCTACCTTTGTTTGCAGAACCGTAAGTAAATCTTATTCATCCATATGACAGTGAAGGTGCTACTGTTGTTCGAAAATAATTTGTCGCTTAACTTCATATAGAACTGGACGTAATTAAACATTACCTTTCACAAACCATTGCTGGGAAAATACATTTGATGCCTTCTGTGTCTTTAATGCTTTTCAAGTATCACTGTTTGGTAATGGAGTTAAGTAATTTGTGATACAGCAGTAGTATATAATTCAACTTATCTATGCTTTCGTTCTCCTGAGGTACCATTGATACCCAATATTTTTGTCATGCTGGATCTATGGTCTCGACATGTAGGAGTGTCTTCTGACAATGGACTTACCTGTGATGTTCAGGATTTCACATCTGAAATCTATTGTGAATTAGGTGGAAAATCGAAGAAAGTGTAGTTTTTAAAGGCATTATACATTTCCTATTGTGGCATATGGCAAAATTCGTAACCATAAATCGATTGTTTCATCAGATCAGGTCAATCTTCGTGAAGTACGATACATTCCCCCACGAATCACAAAGACCAGGACTTATTTTTGTTTTGTTATTATTTACGTACAAAGAATATGGATCATCTAACGTGCAAAGGTGCAACCAAACAGTAACATATGCTACACTATATGCATGTTTTGGCCAGACTACTAGTAAAGTGTTGCAGTGTGAGTTATTCTTTGTTTATAAAAGGCTAACACAACTCCCAGATAATATTGTTTTATACGTTATAACTTCCCACTAGTGTTTAGTACGAGAGTCTTGGGTAATTTTAAATATCTGTGGTTTGCAGATTTTAGGCGAGTGTGTCAAGTACATGATCTCTGTAGGTTACTCATTGCATGAATTGGTCTTTAGTGTTAACTCCATACACTTCATGTAGAGGTCCTCTGATTGTTGCAAATTTGGTTCTAAACTGTTTTATAAATGAATGCACTTATCTCTTGTCTCTTTATGTATTTAATTAAGAAGTTTACTTGCCTATTGTGGACAAGAGAACTATGAATTCTAAAGTAAAGTGGAAATAGCATGACATATGATAATAAGTGAAATTTCGTGTATGTGTTTTTCGTACGAAACTCGGCAAAAGAAAAGTATGTATTGCTATAAAGAAACCATTCGATTAATAGCAGCTACTGGAAAGACACTTCGTTACATAACGTCTCCAATTATCTATTTCACTTCAACGCTGCTTATGAGCTGGTTCAGTGAAACATTCTTCAACCTCAAAACTGTAATTCTCATCTTATAAAAATGTAGTACTGATTAAACCTCGTTTGCAATAGTGTAAATTCGTTCGTAAAAAGTTCACTTCACATGACATAAATTCTTTAGTGCATATAACCAAAACTAACAGTTATTTCATGTATCACTACAGTGCGTTTCTCACTTAAAGGAACGTCTAAGGCTTTACTGAGTATCATAGTAACCTCCTGATAATGTTGAATAGTAGCTCCTCACATTCTCTTTTACTGCTACATTATTATTACCAAATAACTGATCTCTCTAAACTCTTGTCCACTGTATAAGCAATTACTTCTGGTCACATTTTAATCATTTACATTATCACTGCTCTCGTTACTTTGCTGTTAATATGCAGTAACTTATAAAACAGCAAGGCACACTCCAGTTTTAGAAAGCAATTCTTGCAACTTCTTGCATAAAAAACTGCAAATGAAAGAGGGCAAACTAGCCTCAACTGGAGACTGGTTCTACAGTCTAGCACAATTCGTTTGCACCAGTCAGTCAAAATAACTGACTGAACGAAAGAATTATTGCTCTCAACCACATCAATAAAATACATTTCTTCCCATAGTGAAATCACTCCTACACAGAATAAAATACCACATGAAACTTGTTCAAACAACCAATACCTCAATCCCATGACCTCAAGGCATAGGGGTGCTTATTTCTCAAGGCATACTGAGGATATGCTGACAGCAACTTGTCCTTTTCTTCCTGCATTTCTGCATGATAGTACATGTGCCTTCTCATAAATTATTTTGAGCTGGACTAAGTGACACTGCAGAGGGTGGCAGAGCTTGACCATGGTACAGCTGTAACCAGTCAGAATGTACTACCACTGTAACCACTGTATGGTCAGACAATAAATATCTGCACTAACAGAAATCACTCTTATGATGGAATAAGGGGTTTTATATTGAGGCATGAATATCTTACTCCTCCCGGTCTTAATCATGGGGTTACGAATCAAAAGTAATTCTCCAGGTTTATACTCAGAAAGCACAGCTCCTTTGTTACTTCGTTCATCATGTTTCTGGGTAGCTTATATTTATTTTGCTTTATCTGCTTCCAGATAGCCTTGAGGTGACAACTTTTGCCAGATCGACGACAGATGGGAGTTTATCATGTTCAAATGGGGAGCTCATAGGGCGTCCATATACTTCGTGATAGGATGTATACCCAGTTGATTCATGTATATGACTATTTTACGCAGAAGTTACATAGACGACCTACCTGTCCCAGTCACTGTGTGGTTTATGTAGTAAGACAAAATCCGAACTGTTGTTTGATGAACATATTGGAGGTGGCTGTTAGCTTTTGGGTGAAAAGGTGTGTTTCTCTATTTTTTGGTTCTTAGAAATTTGTCCGCTTGTAAAAACAGGGTGTACAAGAAATTAGTCCTTTGTTCACTCAAAATATCATCAGGACTTCCGAATGATAAAACTTAACTATTGACAAAGGCACTTTTTTACTGTTCCTGTAGTCATATCTGCGCACTTATACTAAAATTAGATATCTAGGAAAAGATCAGTGATAGATAGGATATATTTATTATTTTGTGTGGTCAGTGGGAACGGTGTGACAATGTCTAAGGCAACATTCTGAAACGGGTTTGTAGCGTCTAGAAGTGTTTGCAAGGCAATTTAAGTTCATGGTGGGACTGACCTCTGACCACAAGGCAAGTCGTTTTGTATGTACTTCTAAATATCAGTCTGTCTGTCTTCCCATCAATGCAGTGTGTCTATTCTGGCATTCATGGCTTTTTGTCCATCATGACATGTCTGTGAACTGTCATGATTCTGAGCTATTATACAAGCTTGCAACTCTTTCTGCAATTGTGACTCTGTTGCTCTGGGGATTTATGTGGCATAGAATACAATCAACAGTGACAAAATGTGGAAGAGAATTATACCAGTGACATTGTACATCTCTCAATTCTTCTATTAAAACATTGTCAGTCTGAATCATTTTGACCATATGGCTTAGTGCATCACCATCCAGGTGTGAACAGCATTGTTTGTGGCATACGTCATAATCCTATTTTGACAGTTTTAATGCCCAACGAGTCAAATGACTACTGGGGCCCTTTAAACTGAACCTCTACAAAAGAGCAGTATTATCAGGTACTACAGTGAATTTTCTTCTTTACACACAACATCCGAAATAGTTGACTCCAACTTTAAGTTCTAGCAATTATACATGACAACGAACAGCACTAGTAGCATATTCGAGGTGTCTGTTCAAAGGATATAAGGCTTCTCAGAATCAGTATATTAATAATGTGAACCTGTCAAATCATATTTAAGTTTCCTCATAGCCAATTCAAATCCTTCTGTCCGCTCAAACACTGCACCTTACTTTAACAACTTATTTAATCGTTTGGCTGTCATACTGTAAACCTTTACCAAAGACGATAATAATTAGTGAGGCCAAGAAACGTTGAATCTCCTTAACGTTAGTGGGCCTGGAAGAGTCTCAACTGCTTTGGTTAGCTGTGGATCTGTCTTAACCTCATCTGAACTGATATAATATGTCCCAGGTACTTAGCCTTTGACTGTGCAGAAAAATACTTTAAATTCCAATGTGTACGCTGTAACCTTGATAAAACGTACCTTAATCTCACCAAATGTTCCTCAGTACTCCTTGAAAATATGATATTATCCAAATACACTAAAGACATTGTAGGCTTCAGTCATCTCAGTAACAAGTCAGCGAGTCTTTGGAAAGTGACAGGCGCATTTCTAAGGCTGAAAGGCATGTGTTAAAACTCATACAAACGTCATGGAACCACAAATGCGATTTTTAGGTATTCTGGTGCAATCGGAATTTGGTGGTAATTAGAACACATGAAAGGTAGTAAAATAGCTACAGTTTCCCAGTCTGTCTAATGTTTCGTCGATATGGGGTAGAGGGTAGGTATCAGTGGTAGTTACCTTGGTACGTTAATGCATAGGTGATAGGCTTTCTCTCTGCTGATTGCCTTTTTGGGTACCACAACGATAGGGACCTAGCAGGGGCTCACAGAGGATTGATCTATCCCTGCAGCCAGTGGTTGTTGTGTAACATCCTGAACAATGGATTGTAGATAAAATAGGAATCTGTCCAGTTCCGAGCCTGTCCAGTTTCTAAGCAATTGGCGTAATTTCTTAAGTTTGAATTTCGTGTTGTACAACGTCAGTGACTGACATATACTGCTGTTCCTCGAACAACCAAGCATATCCCTTTAATATCGAGTACAAAAGATTACACTTACACTGGCAAATGTGTTAACTTCTCATAGGCCTGATTTTCAAGTAAGGTCGCTACTGTGCAAATTGTCTTTCTGTCAGCTGTTTCTTGCTCTTACACTTTAACTTATTTTCACACTGAAATTCTTCCTCTACAACTTCCTGACCACTAATAAGTATTGTTTCACGTGTAATCTGTAGATCTCCTTACCGAAAGTCATCAATAAATACTGGAGCACAAAACTTATTTACCAGTGTCTCTATTTTATTTACACCTCTTCTCACATGAATCAACGACCTGTGGAGAACGTTATTCATAGCGAGTGTATCAACGACAAAGTCCAATATAGACAGCATTTGGATTGTGAAGTTTGTCCTGTGCCACCGCTGACTGTTACCAGTTGTGCAAGTTTCAAATGCCCATGTATGTGGTTCTGTTGGAGGTTGTGGAAGAGGCCTCATTCCACAAATTCCTAGAGATTGAGGGTTGTGAGTTCCACCGAAATAGTTCCCTCACCAAATGGAACAATATGCGTCCCTAAATCTACCACCACCCAGTACCGGTGTAGGAAATCATTCTCTAGAATGACACAGAAATCCCTTCTGCGTCTTCTCCAAACTTGCTTTACAAAACCATAATTCTTACCATGCGTCTGCAGGTTTACAAAACATATACCTGTGGGCAGTATTACTTCTCTTAATTCACTAATGTTACAGCACAACGATTTAAGTGCACTCTTATCATTAAGAGAAACAAATAATGCTCTAATTTGAGCCCCTGCATCTAGTGACACTTTGGCAGCTCTTCCTCTGATATTGGCCTCTAAAATTATGTTAGCCACCTTATTTCACTTCTGTCTTGGGCTGGATACATTGCCCACCTTACGTGAAGGATGGGTGGTGGGGCGTGATCCCTTACCATTTCCCCAACATGTACTCACATTTTGTCTGTTATCACGTGGAGAATTCAGCTAATGAAGATTCTGTCTCTGATCTTTTGGGCAGGCAGTGCTTGCATTTCAGCGTTTGGAATTCGTGTCATTTACAAAAACGATGCACACCTTTTTGCTTTTCGACCTTGCAAAAAAGTGCCAGTCTTACTGCCTCATGTAGTGAAGTAGGTGAGGCCACCTTTACTTCACTACATATCTGCAGCTTTATTCCACGTATGAAGACGTCAATTGTTCTGGCTGTAGCTACCTCAATTAACACGTCATTGCGTGTGGTATACCACCCTTACGCATATGTGCCACCTGACACAGCTCGTATTTGATCAGCAAAATCTTCATTCATCTTGTGCCTTAAAATGGATAAATGATCTGTAGTAGCTGACTTCTCATTTGTCGGGATAGTGGCGAGCGATGTGCTTGCTCAGATGCAGCGTCGGTGGAAGAGCAACAAATTAACTATAGTTGTTCATAAAACCACATACATACTTCTGAAGGGAAGGCTTTCTCTTAGTAGAAATCCTTCCCTGAGGCTTGACGGTATACCTGCAAAATACAGCACTGCTAGTAGATATTTACGGTTTCTTCAAGTCGAGGAAAGAAACTGTCAAGAACACTAAAAATCTGTTACTAAAAAAATGGGTCTGAGCACTATGGGACTCAACATCTGAGGTCATCAGTCCCCTAGAACTTAGGACTACTTAAACCTAACTAACCTAAGGACATCACACACATCCATGCCCGAGGGAGGATTCGAACCTGCGACCATAGCGGTCGCGCGGTTCCAGACTGAAGCGCCTAGAACCGCTTGGCAACACCGGCCAGCTCTGTTACTCAGAAAGCGGCCGAAATTATGCATAATATTGCCTGTGCTGACTATAAATTACCATTTCATGTGGTGTGGTTATAACACGAAGCTAACTTCGACACCATTATGGACTTCATCGTATTGACATATTGTCTTAGACTAGGAAGCAACAAAACCATACTGCTACGAATTCAGTGGAGCATACTTCTGCAGCTCACTGTGCCTTTCGCACTACACCTCTAGAGGGTTTGTTGGTGATAATCGGGATATGTCTGATGGGTATCGTGGTATGTTACAGGGCAGTGCTGTTTTGGTGAGGGTGTGAGCAATATGATCTTGTGTATGAGATCAGAGGAATGCATATTACTGATAAAAGACATTTATGAGCCTGGAAGTTAGATGAATAGCAGTCTTATTCGAACGCTAGGAGCACTACAAGGAGTGTTTAACGCATATTGTTAAGCACCAGGAACAGAATCAAACTGAACGACGAGGTATGGTGCACGAGGTCGAGGGCACTGTCCATATCCCAAACATCTGCACCATGTCGGATGTGGTAACACACGAATCTGTGAATGTGGAGAGGAAGGTTATGGTGATCATGTAGTTCTCAGATGTCCCCTTTTCCAGGTAGATAGAGACTGCAGATAATTAGACTGCAATCTGCAAACAGTTCCAAGTGACCAAAATTTTAGGTCCGAAGCCAGTGTGATAGCACATCAGATATCCAAAAGGCAACTGCTTAACGTTCAGTCTACAAGATCAAGTGGAAGCTCTGAGTATCAAAATAATGTCAAAAGTTTACAAAAAGCATTTTCTCAGTTACAGATAATAATATGCACATACATAATTTGTCGTCGGTCATTTGGTGCTCTATGCACACAAATGGAGGATGCCACATTTATTTACACTGACGGCTCCAAGACCACCTTTGGTGATGGGAGTGCCAATATTACTGACGACACCCCTATTAGGTTTCGCCTTCCCGACCAGTGATCGGTTTTTTATTGTAGAATTTTACGCTGTTCTCAAGGCTGTCCAATAAATCCGTCTCCATCAGTGGATGCAGTATATTATATGCTGAGATTCGCTCTGCTCTCTTCTCAACCTCCAAGCTCTTTATCGCATCCACCCTTTGTCAACCGGATTCAGGACTGCCTCCACATGCTCCACCTGGGGGGCATTTCTGTGGCATTCCTCTGGATCCCAGGGCATGGTGGTATACACAGAAACGAGGCAGCCAATATAGCGACTGCTGTCTGTCTTCCTCGGCCCACTGTTCGCATGGTTCCCTTTGACGATCTACAGAGCGTTTTCCGTCGCCGTGTTGTTCTTTTATGGCACACATATTGGTCTGCACTTCAGTATAATAAATTACGGGATATTAAATCTCTTCTCAGCGCTTGGACCTCTTACTCCCGGCCTCGTCGTCGGGAGGAGGTAGTTTTAACTAGACTCCGGACTGGGCACTGTCGTTTTAGCCATCGACACCTTTTAAGTACCGATCCTCCCGCGGTTTTGTCCCCACTGTTCTCAGTCGTGGACGACGAGACACCTTTGTCTTCAGTGCCCCTATTTTAATTCGATACGCGCCCGCTTACAGCTATCGCGTAATATATATTGCCTTTTAGCGGCTGACGCGCGCTCAGCCGATCGCGTCCGTGAGTTTATAGGTGTTAGTGAGAAGACATCGGTTATTTAAAGCTCTTTACGGGGAAAACAACACCTCTTCAATAGGACTTTTATAAGATTTCCTTCCGTTTTTAGTTTCCCTTCTTCTTGTGTTTTGCTCCCATTACTGCTGATTTAAGTACCTAGTTTTGCTCTTCACTAAGCTGGGGCGCATATGACCCTAGGTGTTTTGAGCCCTAAAATCATAATACAAAAAAAAAAAGTTTTGATCGTCGTGTCTTCTCTGGAGTTGCTGAGTGAATCAGTTACCAGACCTGCGAGTCTTCTCGTACAGGTTCGTAGCAGGCATCTTAATCAGGTGCATAACGTCCTGCTCTCCTGCGGCTTGGTTCAGATATTTGGCCGCAAAGTAAGCGGGAGCGTGGAAAATCCGTATGACTGCTTTGTTTTGCGTAATATGAAGTATCTTGATATGAGTCGGAGCCTCATTTCCCCATTTGGCTGATGCACAGTCCATCACTGGACGTATGAGGAGCCTGCAAATGTGGAGTGGACTACACAGAGTTCTGGTTGAGTAGTGAGTAGAGGGCTCCTAACCACTATAGTGTCCTGGTGTTGACGTCGCTGATCAGCCACTGTCAGGTTAGTTTACTGTGCAATAAGACCCCCAAGTATCTTGCAGTGGATGTACGTCATACTGGGGTACCGAAAAACTGGACTGGTTCTACCTCTGATTTACGGCGTTTTGTGAGTATCAATCTTTGAATTTTGGCGCCGTTAAATCCTATTCACCATCGAGCCGTGCATGCTTCAAGGATTGTACAAGCTCCCTGCAACCACTGGTGGACCACATGCAGTCGTCTGATCGTGGTGTAGGAGACAGTGTCGTCAGTGTGTACAGCTGCAGAGGCACGAGGAGTTACCGGCAGCTTTGACGCGTGTACAGAGTACAACACAGGGCCCATGACGGAACCACGTGGAACTCCTGCAGCCATGCTATAACATTATCCATTCATTCATCTGAATTTATACCTTTTTTTGCATCTAAAATTGTCGTAATATAACTGTGATATGCAAAGGCTATTTGGTATGATATATGTGATGTTAGAGTGCTTTTCAAATGAATATTTGAAACTTGTGTAAAGAAAAATGTGAAATGTTTAATTTATTAAATACTATTTTGTCATGGGGTAATAAAATGAAAATGTTTGTGTGTGTAATTTTATATGTTTGTGCAAGTTGTCATTTGTGTGAACTAACACACGTTTAGGGACGATGTGTAGGTTGGGTGTTATGTAAAAGATGGAGTGCTTTTGTACTGTACTACTAGCTTGGGTTTTGCCGCACCACCTGAAGCGCCAGCGGGAACGAGAGGACGCAGTCTGTAGGCGGCAGTGGAAGAGGCAACCCTCGGACGGAGCAGGCGATGCCTTGCTGGAAGTTGTTGCGTAGTTGTCTCGGATGACGACTCCTGTGTTATTACAGCTTCGGTACAAGTTGTTGGGTTGGGTAATGTGTGTTAAAACGACGCCAAGAAAAATTAATTAGCCCTTACTATAAGAAACTTGTACGCCGTATCATGGTCAGTGTAGCCACCATTACTAATGGCTACGGACGACGATGTACAAGAGATCGAGTGGTCAGGACTTGTAAGTGGGCATCCAGGAGTGCCGTTAAATAATGTTACAAAAAAGTAGATAAAAATAAGGAGAATACATACGGTATACAAGTGGCGCTCCTAGGGAGGAAGTTACCACGTGTAGGCCAGTCTAGGAGGACGAACAACAAAATAAGTGGCCAATGGAAGAGGAGGCGATTTTTGTTACCTTGTGTTAATGGCCAGTCACGGAACGCAGAGCCAGAGACCCTGCCATACGAGAAAGATGTCTGTTCTGCTCGAGGTCTGAATCACAGAAGAGAGAAGCTACTGTGTTCTGCACTGTAGAGCCCTCCAGAGTCCACACACGTGACCTGTACCCGACGCACGCCATTGGCTGAAACCAGTGGCTATTGGTTTCAGCAAAGAGCTCAAGGCGTCTCTTGTCAGCAGCTTTGGTTATGAAAGGCAGGGAACTTGTGTCACCTAGGCACAGCGGAAGTTGCCCTGGAAGAAAACTTGTAAAGATTTGATTGGTTCCTTTGAAATAAAAATTTTAAACCAGATCCCTAAAATATTCTTTGACTGGCTGCCACCCTGTATACCGCCTCACTCAATGGCTTCAGCCAATGAGTTAAGAACAGTATGATTAGAATTGTAGATGCGTGAACCATAGAAATTAAATTTTTTGATTAATTAATGTGTTAAAACATAATATTTGGAGCACCCTGTCCTTTATTACTAATGATTCACCTATATAGCGTCTTTCCTAGTGCCTGATTATTCTGAGTAAAGCTGTTATAAGAACATTTGAAGTGATTTATTCAGTATCTACAAGAACTAATTTTGACCTTTGAATAAATGTCTGAAAACAACTTTTGTGGCTAATTTTTAAAAGTGAAAGTGAGTAAATAAGTTTTGAGTAAAATACAGACATGAAATACAAAGTGTTATGCATTACAAAGTATTGTGAAAACAAAATTGCTTATGTGGCTGAATAACACTGAAGTAGGGTTGCAAATAAATATTGAATGACAATATGGAGTGATCACACCCTTCTTACATTTGGCTTTTGGCAAAGATATAAACAAAGTGTCTTAATAAATTTAAATGTGTGTATTATGCTATTAGAATATTTAACTATTTAATTTGTTGGTTATAAAAAAAATTCGTGTGTCGCCCTCCGCCAGCCAACATTTTTAATTTTTTTTTTTTTTTAGCAAATAGTAATGATTAAAAATTTGTGACCTTTGTAGATCGAAGCAATATAAATATGTGGCTTACAAAACACTCGTTCGACCTATACTTGAGTATTGCTCATCAGTGTGGGATCCGTACCAGATCGCATTGACGGACGAGATAGAGAAGATCCAAAGAAGAGCGGCGCGTTTCGCCACAGGGTTATTTGGTAACCGTGTTAGCGTTACGGAGATGTTTAGCAAACTCAAGTGGCAGACTCTGCAAGAGAGGCGCTCTGCATCGCGGTGTAGCTTGCTCGCCAGGTTTCGAGAGGGTGCGTTTCTGGATGAGGTATCGAATTGATTGCTTCCGCCTACTTATACCTCCCGAGGAGATCACGAATGTAAAATTAGAGAGATTCGAGCGCGCTCGGAGGCTTTCAGACAGTCGTTCTTCCCGCGAACCATACGCGACTGGAACAGAAAAGGGAGGTAGTGACAGTGGCACGTAAAGTGCCCTCCGCCACACACCGTTGGGTGGCTTGCAGAGTATAAATGTAGATGTAGATGTATGTATATGGATGTAGTAGCTAAAAAGTTTCTGTGTCTTTCTCAGAACCGTATCCTCAATGTTATATTTATTTGTGAAGTTATATTAGGCAACAGCAGGACGGTAGACCACTGTATTTTTCTTGCTTTTCTGAAACTTAACCATTCCTTTACCTAGATAGGATGACGACCGTAAATCTGTTAGACAAAGCACTTAATGAACTTGATGCAAAAAGATTCTAGATTCAGTATTAACCCATTTTTACTGCGTTTCTTTCTAACAGCTAGAAAACTCTTGGAAAAAGGAACTGATAGTCTGATTACCACATGGGCAAATCCTGTGAAAGGCATAACATTATACTATATGCTCAATTCCCTATATAATAATGTTACACATGCCTCTTCCATTATCAGAACTATTTCGTCTCTTGCAGTACATTTTTTTCTGCCTTGTACACACTCTAGGGATTGATCGATCAGAGGATGGGGAACAAAAAGGTGTAATGAACCTATGTTCAGAAAAGCACGGTTTCCATGCTGCAGACCATTTATTCAATCATACATTGTATTGGAGACTGCGGTCTAATACGCAGTATACCATGGAGCCAAAGTTACGGTATGTGGTGGCCATCGGTTCCATGTGCCTCGACACGTTCGTGCACACGCCGTAGCGTGTTCTGTCTCACATGTTCACATCGTTCAAGCTACATCCGAACAGTGGCAAAGGCAGCATGAATACGCTGCTCCAGTGTCCCCACATCTGGAATGGGCTCTGCATACGCAATACTTTTGAGATGGCCCCACAACTAGAAATCGCACAGGTTGAGATCCAATGAATGAGCAGGCCATGCAACTGGATGCCCTCGCTGACCCATCGACCAGGGAAGACACGATTGAGATGCGTCTGGATGTTAACGGCAAAGTGGGCTGGACCATCATCATGGAGCAGCGACATAACCCTTCGAATCATCAATGGCACTTTTTCCAACAAGGAAGGCAAAGTCACCCACAACAAACGCCGACAGTTCCGGTCGGTCATGCGACGTGGAGGCAAGACTGGCCCCAAAATACGGTAGCCAATCATTCCGACCCACACATTCCGGCTGCACCTATGCTGATGATTCGCTGCCGCCATGCCGTGGGGTTCTGCATACTGTCCCACAGATTACAGTTATGATAGTTGAAGATACTACTCTGCATAAGGTGGTCTCATCTGTGAATGGGATGGATGACACAAATCCCGGAATCGTGGTCGCCTGGTGAGGAAGCCAGTGACAAAACTGCTCCTGATGTCGAAAATCTGTCGCTAGTAAGCCCAACACAAGGTGTAAGTGATATGGGTCGTAATAGTTGTCATGGAGAAAAAGTGGCTTGAGAAAATAGCAAGTGTAGTAAAAAAATGAGACTAATGCATTTCTCATGGCACTTTTTCACTTCAGAATGTCCATATGCTAAATGGATGTAATCAATTACCTCCACTTCGAATTGTGATGGCCAACAAATTTGTCATTCTTCACTACTATTTCCTTTACTGATATACATTACATCTTTAAAGATTTTGTAAAATTTTTGTATTTGTTGACAATCAACACCGTCAACTTTACCCTTCACTGACTTCCACACTTAGTCTTCGTTTTGAAACCGTCTGATATTTTTATATATAGTAGCTGAGCCGCGCTTCGGCTCGGATTTGTGTCACTGACAGGTTGACGTCGTGTATTGGGATTGTGACCTCTCGATTTCTTAGTGTGTTCACTGGCGCCACTACGTTTGCTCGTTTTGTCTCTCCATGAGTGGCAGCAGCAGCGCTTATCGATAGCGAGTTCTCTGATACTATCTTTGGAGCGACCTTTAGTATTTCCTGGTCGTTGTGTGTCGGAGTTCAGTTGGGACGGAGGAGCAGTTTGGTTCGCACAGCCAGTACTCACCCGAGCAGTGGCGACATACGTCCACTGCCCGCCCGAATGATGTGGTCGCGAGAGTGCACGACCACTTCGAGGTTCGGATTCAGCAAGTTGAATGGATCGTTATATTCGAGTAGTGCAACCTTCACTTGTATGTGTGTGTCAGTCTGCCGAAAGTGACCTCATGGAATAAACTGTCGGTCGACGATTCGTACTGGGACCTTTCCCTTGCCTGACTGCAGCGGCGACGACCGTTGGTTGGTCGTTCGGTCGATCGCATTAGCGGACGACGTGTATTTGGGCTGCCGACCGCTTCTGGCTTCTCGGTGTTTGCCTCGACTTGTGATTCGTCTTTGTGGCTCTGCAGTGACTGGTTTTAGTATTGTTTTAGTTGTTTGTGGAATTGTTTCAGCGGATCCGTATAATGACTTTTCTGGAGACTAGAAATCTACTCTGTAGGAATCAGCATGGGTTTCGAAAAAGACGGTCGTGTGAAACCCAGCTCGCGCTATTCGTCCACGAGACTCAGAGGGCAATAGACACGGGTTCACAGGTAGATGCCGTGTTTCTGGACTTCCGCAAGGCGTTCGATACAGTTCCCCACAGTCGTTTAATCAACAAAGTAAGAGCATATGGACTATCAGACCAATTGTGTGATTGGATTGAAGAGTTCCTAGATAACAGACCGCAGCATGTCATTCTCAATGGAGAGAAGTCTTCCGAAGTAAGAGTGATTTCAGGTGTGCCACAGGGGAGTGTCATAGGACCGTTGCTATTCACAATATACATAAATGACATTGTGGATGACATCGGAAGTTCACTGAGGCATTTTGCAGATGATGCTGCGGTTTATCGAGAGGTTGTAACAATGGAAAATTGTACTGAAATGCAGGAGGATCTGCAGCGAATTGACGCATGGTGCAGGGAATGGTAATTCAATCTCAATGTAGAAAAGTGTAATGTGCTGCGAATACATAGAAAGATAGATCCCTTATCATTTAGCTACAAAATAGCGGGTCGGCAACTGGAAGCAGTTAATTCCATAAATTATCTGGGAGTACGCATTAGGAGTGATTTAAATTGGAATGATCATATAAAGTTGATCATCGGTAAAGCAGATGCCAGACTGAGATTCATTGGAAGAATCCAAAGGAAATGCAATCTGAAAACAAAGGAAGTAGGTTACAGTACGCTTGTTCGCCCACTGCTTGAATACTGGTCAGCAGTGTGGGATCCGTACCAGATAGGGTTGGTAGAAGAGAGAGAGAAGATCCAACGGAGAGCAGCGCGCTTCGTTACAGGATCATTTAGTAATCGCGAAAGCGTTACGAAGATGATAGATAAACTCCAGTGGAAGACTGCAGGAGAGACGCTCAGTAGCTTGGTACGGGCTTTTGTTAAAGTTTCGAGAACATACCTTCACCGAAGAGCGAAGCAGTATATTGCTCCATCCTACGTATATCTCGCGAAGAGACCATGAGGATAAAATCAGAGAGATTAGAGCCCACACAGAAGCATACCGACAATCCTTCTTTCCACGAACAATACGAGACTGGAATAGAAGGGAGAACTGATAGAGGTACTCAGGGTACCCTCCGCCACACACCGTCAGGTGGCTTGCGGAGTATGGATGTAGATGTAGATATCTTGTGTGGTTTTGAATGGGCAGTTATTTTAACTCTGCCTGCGTACTGAGTAGTTGGCTTGGGACGAAGCAGCGAGGAGGTCCGCACAGTGCGAGGGGAGGCCGGCACCTCTGGCGGCGTGCAGCCACTGTCGGATCGAGGGTCTGTAGTCGCGAGGGTGACGATCTCGCTGTCCACCCAAGCTGAGTGAACTTTATCCAGTAGTGAAACCTCCACTGTTTGAGATCTCGCTGTTGTTTGCGTGTTGCTGCTCCCAGGGTCGGTGAGACAAACAGCAGCAAATGGAGTGTGTCATGTTGGCAGAAGCTATTAGCCGTCTTCTACTGCTTGTTATTAGTTTTGAATTTGGGTTATTATTGGTCAAGTGCTACCAGCGGTATTTTACTGCCTACTGGCCGCTAACGCCCCAGTTACCTGCCCTGGGGGTTAGCGTATTTTGCGGCGGTGTACTTTTCCTCGTCTTGCCGATACTGTCCGGCATGGCGTGTAATTTGACAGCTTCCTTGATTGGGGTGTGGATAATTGTTTCTCTTGTCTACCTTGGTTGTAGCGGTTCCTTCCGCCGTTCGGTGTTTTAAACGTCGGATTCTGAAGAAGCAGTGCTGTCGGCCACTTCGCCCTGGCCTGAATTACTCCATCGTTGTACTGGTTATCTGACGTTAGGTGGATTTGGTAAGAGAATTGATCGGCGTTTAAACCGTCTTTAGTTTGAGTTACCATCCTGTTAGTTGAGCATTACTCTTGCCTGCCGGTCTCACCGCTTACACAGCTGTAGGGACTTTCCTCAGGTCGATCCTTGGAGCAATGTCTGTGGATCACTCCCTTCTTATTTGGTCAAATTGTGTTAATTGTTTAAAAATTTATTTTAATACTTTCAGCGTGTAGTCCTCTTCCTGAGTTGTAATTCAGGCCATTAGCCATTAATTGTTTGTGGTATTGCTTCAGGCCTTCAGCCGACAAATAATTTTGAATTTTTTCTTAATAAGGCCTTCAGCCCAGTAAATTTTTTTTTAAATGATTGTTTTAAAAACATGTTTTAGAATCTTCAACGTGTAATTTCTGCCTCACTTGTAAATCAGGTCTTCAGCGGTTCATTGTTTGTGTTATTGCTTGTGGCCTTCAGCTCACAAATAATTTTGAATTCTTTCTTAATAAGGCCTTCAGCCGTCAGCAGTCAATAACTGAATGATTGTTTGGAAATTTGTTTTAATATTTTCAACGTGTACTTCCCTTCCTGACTTGTAATTCAGATCTTCAGCCATTAATTGTTTGTGGTATTGATTGTGGCCTTCAGCTGACAAAAAATGTTGATTTCTTTCTTGATAAGGCCTTCAGCCGCCAATGTAGTTTGTGTTACAGTCAATTCCTTTAAAATGATTGTTGAAAATTATTTCCTTAAATAAAGTGTATGTTTTGCCGTGCAACCATCGGTAGCCGATTACGGATCCTTCCACAATTGTAACCTTATCCTGCCTCTCCCTGATTACCAGATTACAGTAGCTGTTCTTTTACTACCAGCTTGTCGTGTCCCGAGAGGGAGTGACATTGACACGAATTGGATTCAGGGGACTTACCTCAATCGATCTTCTCGAAGAGTAGAAGTAGGCGCGGGCAGCTTCTGCAACTCCGACAGCTAGAAGGAGCAAGCTAATGCTAAGGTGCAGGATATGGTAGTCGTTGGGGAGTGATTATTGCTGCAGGGCAGAATTCGTAAGAGCCCTTACAGTTTGAACACTGACAATCCCTACTGGCACTATCTTGCACTACTTTCTGTCAGTTGAATCTCTTACTCTGGAATCTATCTCCCTGGTTGTTGCGGAGCCGAGGCTAGCGAATCGTACTAAGTTCCCACTTATGGCGTAGAATGACACGGAGCTTGCGATGTTATACTCAGCAGATCTCGACTGCCTATAGGGTCCTTCTGACCCCATGTTTATACTACCTTCGTGCGTCACGGAGAGCTTCTAGAATGTTCTATACCTCCTCCTTGGAGGCTGACCATGTACTTGGTATATTTCCATCATCATGTGATGTGAGAAAGCTGCTTTGATCCCTGTTACGCACTCGGCTGCAGCGTCCAGCTGGTCACGTAAGGTTTTTTGTCGCCTGGCGCCGCTTCGCCGGCGCTGGCGAGTATCATCGACAAACACTGTCGCAGTGCTTCCGTACCGGAGTGTACGCCTAGCTGCCTCTCCCACTGAATAAGTCGTAATACATTTAATTTGTACCCGTGGCTGATTGAGATTCGCTACAAGCTAGGTGTTTCAGATATAATAACTGAAATATTGTTTCGTCATTGTTTTCCAGATTAGTTTTGCCTTTGCCTTCAGGTAGTCTCGAAAGTGAATCTGCAACCTTTCACGAAAAGTATCTCATAGTCATATTGCTGTAGATATAAAGCTCAACGAGATAACCTCTGGTTCAGTAGTCTTCAATCCTTCAAAAACGTTTCTTGCTAAAGCAATTCCTTTACCATTCATATTCGACTTCCTGAAAGGTTTCTACTCCTGCCCCACAGTGTTGCTACTATTCTCACTCATATGGGATGGTAATGATCAGGCTAGTGCAAAATATTGTTTGTAAGCAATTCGCTTTTCATTTCTTCGAAATCTCTTTGGCATTCAGAGGTCCAAACTAATGAACTGTTCTTTCGTAACAAGTTGTTTAAAGCTTGAATGTTAAAAGTTTGCCTCTTTACGAATTTTCTATAGAATCTCCACAAACCTAAAAAAGCTTTCAACTGTTTCCTGTTCTTTGGAGGAGGACACCATTCAATAGCTTTTAGTGTCTCAGGGGCCTTCTCTATTGCCTCTGTTATAATAACACGTTCTAAAAATTCAATTTATTTTCTCACCAGTTCACATTTCTTAAATTTCAGCGTCATTCCTCCATTCTGCGATGCAATGAATACCTGTTCGAGTTGTCCACAATATATCCTTTGCATTGTTGTGTAGCTATTAATAAATCGTCTACATAAACTGTAAACCTGCTGCTTAATTGTGTTCCTGACATCCAGTTTAACGTACGTATGAGCACAGAAACTGATGTATTTAAGTAAAACGGTACTACCTTGTGGTGATAACATTTTCCGCTGAAAAGGAAAGCTGTATGCTTCCTCGACTCAGCATCAAATCTGACTGCCAGTAACAGGCCATTATGTTCAGGCATTATAAATATTTAATATCGTAATATCTTTGTAACATTTCGTCCAATGATTCAAGAGGATCTATTTCTCTCTTAATTGTCTTATTCAAAGTTCTGGTACCAATTACCACTCTTCAGTAATCAGTGGATTATTATATTCTTTGTTGCTACGCTCTGACTTTCCATCCAAGCATCCTGTCAATTTCGGCTTGAACGGCCTGTTTTTTCGCTGCCGTTACCGGATATGAGTAAACAAAAAATTGTTTATGTAGCAGTAGTTTCACATGATATTCGAAATTTTTCACTCCATCAGGAGCATCTGAAAACATCACATAATTTTGTTCTCGTATATGTAGAAACTCATTTTTCTGCATTGGATCTAAATATGGTACGTCAGTGACAACTTTCCGAAATTCTTCGAACATTTGGTCTAAACTCTTGATGCTTCGTATGTGGTAACCTTGAAATAATTCTGATAATACTTCAATGTCTGTATCTATATTCATCATCATAGACTGAAATTCTGGTTCGTTGCTTTCGTTTGCTTCTTCAAAGTCTATATTTACGGCAACTTCTCCATTCGTAATGTTAACTATTTCATTTGCATAGGTAATTACTACTTGTTGCTTCTGCAGCCAATCTATGCTCATTATTACTTCGATGCAAAGTTCTGAGATCACCAGGAAATCGTGTGTAAAAACACGTCCTTGTATTACAAATTCTATTAAACCCTTCATCTTTCTCGGCTTACTTTTTCTTCCAGTCGCGCCCCCAATTTTCATTCTTTGTACAGACATTACGACTGGTTTATCTGTTATGTACACGTAAAAGGACTGAGATGAAGCACTAAATTGAGAGCCAATGTCCAGTAACGCTCTAATTTAGTATCCATAAACCTCTATCAGAATTAAGGGTTTGTTTAGTTACTTTTACCTCCATAACCTTTTCTCATCTAATCTAACATTGCATATTTCCATGAAATGGCGTTCATTTCTTTAAATTCAGTGTCAGATGGTTCTTTTTTCTTCCTTATCGCAAATTCTTTCACAATCTTCAGTTGTTTGTTACTAATCATTTCGCACAGTGGTTCCTTCTTCTTTGGCTCCGTTATGTCTTTCGTTTCCTGTATTGGCATTATTCCTTCTTCGCATGGCTCGTCTTCTAGTGTTTTTCTTTCTTCTGGAACGAGTTCTTCTTCATGTTTCATATCTCGTTTCGGCAACTTATCGCACGAAATGTACTCATTTTCTGGCATTATTGTTTGTGTAAGACAGAGGTTTTCAGTAAGCTTCTTTTCTTCCCATTCTGAATCATTTGATCGAATGATATCTTCCTTCTAAGCCGAAATCTTCAATATCACTGTCTGGTTATAACATGAAAGCCCTTCTTAATTTATTTGAAAATTCTAGGTCATTGCTTGTCTCATAGCTCGTGCACTTTTGAATTCATTCGATAGTAACTATTTCCTCTTCTTTATCTTTATTAACAGTCAAATTATGTACTGTACGTTTTAGTTTGTCTTCATGCAAACTGTCTTCTACATCTCCCCTGATAGCATTAGCTTGCACTTCATATACGTTGTAATCTTTGTGAATTACTATCAGTGGCGCAAAATAATTATCGTTTAAGTCAGGCTTGCAAATGACAGAAACAATTTTCGCAGATTCGTTGTCACGGAATGACTCTTCTCCGACGTCTAAATTTTTATCGTCCATTTCACGTACACTCACGACATCTTCGTTTACCCTAACGTCAGCCAGGCGCGTCCTTTGCGCGGTGCTCTTGGATTCATTTGCATAGGCAGCTTGCGAACTCTGCGCGGCGTTTTCTCCTTCACTTCGTTGCTATCCCTAGCCAAATATTCGATCGTAGTAACGCAGTCTTGCTTTTCATTTACTGCAAGTTGTCTGTCCATTTCCTCTTAACTTGTTATAGCGAGTGCATCAGCGCCTACCAGCTTACTTAAAGCATCAGCTGATAGCAGTATCGTTCCAGTGACCGGCTTTGTGACGTCACTCCCAGTCTGCACTGACTGCTATACAAGCTACTCTTCCTACGGCTGCTCGCCGCAGATGCTCCTCAGCGCACGAAACGGGCCTGTCCCTAGCCGACTGTGTCTGGGAGAGGGTTCATCGAACCACCTTTACAATAATTCTCTATTATTCCAATCCCGTAAAGCGCGTGGAAAAAGCGAATGCCTATATCTTTCCGTGCGAGCTCTGAATTCCCTTAGTTTAGTATGGTGATCGTTTCTCCCTATGTAGGTCGGCGTCAACAAAATATTTTCGCATTCGATGGAGAAAATAGGTGATTCAAATTTCGTGATAATATGCAGCCGCAACGAGAAATGCGTTTATTTCAGTAATGTCCAACCCAGATCCTGTCTCATGTCAGACACACTCTCTCCCCTATTTTGCGATAATACAAAACGTGCTGCCGTTCTTTGAACTTTCTCGTTTTACTCCATCAGTCCTATATGGTTAGGATCCCACACTGCGCAGCAGTATTCTAAAAGAAGACGGACAAGCATAGTGTAGGCAGTTTCTTTAGTAGATCTGTTACATTTTCTAAGTATCCTCCCTATAAAACGCAGTCTCTGGTTAGCCTTCCCTACAACATTTTCCAGTTGTTCTTTCCAATTTAATTTGTTCATAATTGTAATTCCTAGGTATTTAGTTGAATTTATGGCCTTTAGGTTTGACTGGTTTACAGTAGGGGCAGTATTAGCCTGATATAGATTATCATTCTGCTCCACACTGATGTTGTTCCGACTGTTCCTAGTGTTGTCATTCTGATGGAGATTGTGATTTTCTCGCCAGTGGTCTTTGTTAATTACTTTCTCCAATAATGAAGAAAAGGTATGTACCTGTTCAAATCTTCTCACAATTTCTTTCAGAAATTTCGGAACCACTGCTACGGTTCCTGTACCATAATTAGCAAAATTCTTTCATGGTAGTTCGCCTTGATGGTAGACCTTCACTGAAGGTCATTGCTTTAGTGCTTACGTTAACACCCCATCGTTTAGCATCTCCTGCTAAACCATTAATCACGTTTGCTTTTTCCTGATCTGTAAGGTTTTCAGGAAATAACCTTTCGCAGTTCTTTATAAAGTCCACATGGGATAATCCACTATTTTTCGATAAGGGTACCTTGTTATATGGTGTTCTATCTACAACACAAGTACTGTTACCTTTGAGCTTTCTTTCTATACCACTAACTTTCTCCTGCATACTGGAAGTATTTCTACGACACTTCTCTTTGCAATGTTCTACGTTTTTCTCTAGAATTTTCTCAGCCTCTTGAACAGTTATTCTCATTTACCTTCATCATTACTTTCTTTATTGGCAAACCTTTTCCTCACTCTTCGATTCCACCATAGGTTCTACCTGCTCTTGTATTTTCTCTATTTCAGTTTCAAACCTCTCGTTAATGTCAACAATTTCTGCCTGAATTCTACTAACAGTTTCATTTAAATTTTTTACGTCTTTCTCTATACTACTGAGTTCCTCAGTTACGAAAACCTGTTGTTTACTTTTATAGCTAATGGTTATTATTTTCCATTTGTTCTCTCAGTTTTTTGGTAACTTTGGCCTGTCCCTGACTAATTTCGGTTTGTTTGTCCAGTTTTTCGTTCATAATCTTAGTGATTTTAGACTGTGTTTGCATGTGCTCACTTAGAATTTTAGTATTTTTTTTTTGCGCTGTTTGTTGTATATACATACTGTGTCACAATGCATACAAATCTATCGATAGTTGCCTATTTTGCTCAGTGCGATTTTCTGCTACTTTGTCTTCCTCCTTTGAACCTCCTTTTTCCTTCTTAATTTGTGATGTGCTGAACAGCGTAAGAGTTTCATCACTATGGTCCATATTCTCTAACCATTTTGTTAATAGCAAAACTGATTACTCCGTCTTTTGATCAATATTACTGTCTGCAAGTGTGTCTTCTCTTTTATCCTACTGTTCTACTTCCCTATACTGCATATACTTTTATTTGTCCATTTCCTTTAATTGTCTAAACCACTTATATTGCTGTTTTTTACTGCTCTATAACAAATTCGTGCCACTGAAACTTGTTTCCTTTTTCCAAAAAATCTTACCTATCTTTGATATGTAAAACAATACTAGGCTACCTCTGGACGTTTTAGTATTGTAAAAGGACTTTCACCAGGCGCCAAGTACAACACTACCAAGTGCTGTTACATTAATACTATACCGATAATGTTACACCTGTGAAAGGATTTTTACTCTCATGGGCGCCACATATAGCACGATACAGGGTGAATTTTTCTTTCAAGTACAAACTCTACGGATTGATCGATGAGAGGATACGGAACAAAAAAGATCTAATTACATTATGTGCAGAAATGCAGGGTGTTCGGCTAGAGACCATTTATTCAACCATACTGTGTTACAGAAACTGCAGTCTAATACGTGCTGTACTGTGCAGCCAGGTTTTCTCCTAGAGGGTGCTACTGTTCTTCATATCTCACGCCCTAGCAGTTGATGATGTTGTGTCTGATTCGCTTTTCTTGCTTGCTCACCTTGTAGTGGATGTGTACACAATAGTTCCGTATTCGAATGGAGATCTTGGCGACATGGTGTTTACTTACGGAAAGGCAAATGGCAATGGGCAATGGGCAGCAAGGTTGTATCAGGAGACCTGTCGCCGCACATGGCAACCATAGCTACACTGTTTGCAACCGTGTTTCGCCATTTGTCTTAGACAGGATCGTTTCAGGAAGCAGGAAATCATGAAGGTTGTATCTGAAATGTTCGGATACCAGACTTGGAAGAAAATATGACTAATACTGAGGAAGACGATCGCCATGTCACTTCCTGGCGGTTGGCCCGCCAGTACAAGGTAAGCCAGATGACGGTGTGGAACATTCTCCCTGACAATTCTTACTACCCTTATCTTTTACAGCGTGTGCAGGGCATACTAGCGACAGACTGTTCACACCCGGAGCAAGTTTTGTTACTCGTGTCTTCACCAGGCAACCACGATTCTGGGATTTGTGTCATCCATCCTATTCACAGATGGAGGCCATCTTTACATGGAGTGGTGTCTTCAATAGTCATCTGTGGGATGTATTCAGAACCGCCCATTATGGTGATGGTGAATCATCAGCATCGGTGCAGCCAGAATGTGTGGGCCAGGATAGCTAGCGACCATATTTTTGGACCAGTCTTCCTTCCACTTCGTCTAACAGGCCCGAACTATCGGCGTTTCTTGTGGGTGGCTTTTCCTCCCCTGCTGTAAGAAGTGACAATGATGATTCGAAGGGTTACATTGCTTCTACATGACGGTACTCCAGCCCACTTCGCCGTAAATGTCCGGATGCATCTCAATCGTGTCTTCCCTGGTCGGTGGATCAGATCAGAGGGTCCAGTTGCATGACCTACTCATCCACCGGATCTTAACCTGTGCGATTTCTAGTTTTGAGGCCATCCGAAAAGTATCGTGTATGCAGAGCCCATTCAAGATGTAGAGACGCAGGAGCACCATATTCATGCTGCCTTTGGCACTGTTCAGATGCAGCCTGGCCGATGTCGAGGAGTGAGACAGAACATGCTATGGCGCTTACACTCATGTGTTGAGGCAAATGGAAACCATTTTCTACAGACACTGTAGCTGTGGCTGCACGGTACAGCGTGCGTCAGACCGCAGCCTCTATAACAACGTATGATTGAATAAATGGTCTCTTGTATGGAAACAATGCATTTCTGGACATAAATTCATTACACATTTTTTGTTCCGTATCTCCTCATCGATCAATCCCTAGAGTTTGTACACAGTGGAAAGAAAAATCATCCTGTACTTCAATTGAACAAATAGTCCTGCTAATGGAAAAGACATGTGTAACACTATTATATGGGGAATTGTGCATACAGTATAATGTTTTCCCTTTCACAGGATTTGACAGTGATGTGAGACTAATGAGTACAGGAATCAGACTATTAGTAACTTTTCCACCTTTTCTACCTGTTAGAAAGAAATGAAGAAAAAATAGAGTAATACTAAATCCAGGATCTTTCTGTACCAAGTTCAATAAGAGGTTTGTTTAATGGATTTACGGTCGCCAGCTTATCTAGACAAAGAAATGGTTAAGTTTCAGAAAAGCAGAAGAACTAAAATGGTCTACTTTCCTGCTGTTCCCTAATTTAACTTTACAAATAACTATGAGGATATGCATCTGAGAAAGACACACCAATCTTTTAGCTACTACACCACATACATACATATATAGTTTCAATCTAGAAAGGCCGCAAATTTTTAATTATTGTTATGTGTTAAAATTAAAAAAACAGCCAGGGAGGACTTCTATGACTCTGTGTAACCAACAAACTAAATACTTAAATATGCTAATAGCATCTTTACAGCTTTCTCTTAACAAATGATTTGTCAAAAGCCAAAGTAAGGGAGGGTGTGCTCACTCTCTATTGTCATTCAGTATGTGTATGAAATCCTACTTCAGTGTTACTCAGCTTCATAAGCAATTTTCTTTTCATAACTTTTTGTACTTTACTGTATTTCATTTCTGTACTTTACTCAAAACTTCATTACTCATTTTCACTTTAAAAAATTACTCATAACAATTATTTTCAGACTTAGGTTCAAATATGAAAGTTAGTGCCTGTAGACAGAGAATAAAGCACTTCAGATAATTTTATAGCAAGTTTACTCGGAATAATGAAACATCGGGAAAGTACCCTATATAGGAGAATGAGTAAGAATAAATAACAGATGAAAAAAATTTTGTTTTTTAGCACAATAATTATTCAGAAAAAGTTAATTTTGAATTAATAGTTCACGCTTCTACTATTCTAATTATACTGTTCGTAACCTGCTGGCTGTAGCCGTTGTGTAGAATATTTTAGGGAGTTGGATCAAAAAATTTTATTTCAAAGGAACCAGTCAAATCTCTACAAGTTGTCTCCCAGAACAAGTTCCTGTGTGCCTACGTGACTCAAGTAGCCTGCCTTTCAGAATCGAGGCCGTTCTGTCCAGTTAAAGTGAAACGATCTTGTTCTATCGTTCCATATCTTTCTCATTAAATTTCCGGTGCAAGAGAATTAATAGCGAGAGGGTTTTTCTCTGCAGAGATAAATCAGTTGGTAACGAGTAGGACAAAATTGACCAAGCGTCGTTTATTTATTTATTTATTTTATTTAACGTTTGCCACGTTTCTTGCATCCTTTCCCTTGCGCGACCTGGGCTGCATGAGTGAGAAATTATGTGAAGTAGCAGAAAGATTTAGTCAGAGTCGGTTGAGTAGAGTGGTTCTGTGGTAGGGTAGTACTAACCAACACTCAAGCGCAAACAAGTTTGACGAAGACAAAATGTCAGGGAGGTCGCGAAGGCACGCGTATTGGGTCAGGTTGGCGAACCACCCCCTCCACACCCGCTTTTGAACGTCGAATGGTTAGGTGATGTGGCCTGCAGTACAGTGGTTCCTGTGTAGCGGCGCTGTGCAGGCATTCAAGGCTTACCTCTCCGTTTTATGATAGTATTATCAAAGGTATTAGGGTGTTGCAAATCTGTTCGTTACTAAGGTCCAGATGTTGAAATCAAATGGGAGATTACCTTGAAACCCGCATAAGGGAGTTTATTTTTTTTAATTTGATTAAATTTCATTAAGAACTTTGCGTTTCATCCTCGGTCAGGTACGCACCATGGGCCTTAAGCTCACAGTCGTATTATTGCTCTGAGCGTAATGGAAAGTTAATTCATTTAATGTACGTTAATGTGTTTCTTTCACAGCGATATTTTGGGGGATCTTTCTGATTTCTGATATGTTTTATTTGTGTAATTAGTTTCCCGCCATGTGGTCGGTTGGAGCAACCGCCGCATTAGTAAAGTGTAGGTTCGTTCCAAAAACGTATAGTAGCGTCACTACAGTTTCGTGTAGCTCAATTCCGAAAAGGTAAATTTGTGCGGACAAAAAGAACTCTGAATCATGAAATGCGTGCGTATTCACTTTGGCGCGAAACTGTGTCAACGGTCGATAACAGGAAGGTGGGACATATCAATGATACAAGGTACAAGTAAATAATTATACGGTAGTGCGAGAGTGGAAGATACGACAAAAAAAATCTTGTGAGAATTTTTGCAGTTCTGTTGGCTACCCCAAACTTGACCACGTGTGTGAACTAGTACCAAGGTGATAGTTAGTAAATGTTACTTGTGCCCTCCTTAACTATTTGACTTGCTTATAACGAAGTGTATTACAGAAAATACTCGGGTTAAACTCTTGTGAGCCACGCTCTCTTTCTTCTGGCGCATCGCCAGAGGGGGTCACGGTGCTCAGCGTGCGATCGCTGGCGGCTTTCGGAGAGAGAGGACGTACCAGCGTACGGGCAGGTGGTGGTAGGCGACCCGCGCGGACGGCTGCATATCGCGAGTGGCACTGTATCGTATAGAGAGCTGTTTTGAGGTGGGAAGCCACGCCTCGTCTCAGTTTGTGTTGCGACTCATCCAGAAGGGCCGTTTGTATTGTCCCATTCCCAGCTTCTTGTGGTAAGATTGCTCTTTCCATATGTATGTACCCCCCCCCCCCCCTCCCCTTAAAGAGGACGTGGTGGTTTAAACTGTGGCCGTTGGTATTCGAAGCTGCCTCACGCAGACTAGACTCTTGGTTGCTGGTATGTGCCGGTTGTTCGCTGTTTATTTTGCTGCTTGCAAGGTTGCATCGGCGAGATTGGTGAGGCGACACTCACCATTTGACAGATTGAATCTGCCTGTGCTAGCGTGTGTGTACACCGTTAAATGATATATTGTCAACTTGATCTGCAAGTTCGCATCTTGCGGATTCGTGTTGTGGCTTTCTTGTAGTGTTCCCCAAATTCTCCTGTTGTTATTAACGTGCACCTCTGAATGACAGTTTGTTTAATGGCAAGCAACAAGAGGAGCCTTTCGACAAAGCAACGTTGAGTGTTCAATGAGCGTACAGTTCAAAATACTGCTATTACCAAATGTTTTACAGCCGCAAGCAGTTGTACTCTGCGCTTGTGACTTGGTTGATTGCATAGTTTTAGTTATATATGTGTGTGTGTGTGTGTTGCTATTTAAGCCCTTTTTATGTACGTATATGTTGGGTCGCAGCAGGTCTGGCGACTGATTATTAGCGCTGTCAGCAAGATAACATAGTTCTGGTTTTTTGTATTAAGCAAGCTGTCTATTCTGAGACGCACCACTCGCTATCTCTGTCAGAGCCTGTATTGCTCGATTCCTCGGAACTTGGCCTACGCCTCCCACTCCCACTTAACGATTGATCCAGACTTGAGTAGGACCATATCAATGGTAGCAGAGCGTGGTTTTTTCCGGATTACGAGCATAGCGTTTCGGGTTTCAAACGAGCATGGCCACCAGGAGCTGTCCAGGGTTGTCATACTTAAAAATTGACCATCTGCATTATGAGCTCACCATTCGTCAACCCAGGGGACCGTAACCGAGTTAGTAAATAGGTTGCGGGCTACATTACATGAGCCAGTTGTCATTTCTACTGTCATCCTGGGGAAGGTTGACCAAGTTATACTTTTGACTGAGCAGGCTGTTGACCAGCTCGAGAAAAACTTGAATTTTCTCGAGAGTACTCTAGTCACTTCGAAACAAAGGGCAAGAATTCAGACCCAACTTTGTCACTGGTGGGCCAGATCAGGTGATCTTAGCTCCATGCAAACCGATAAATGATCCAAGGAAGACATAGACGAGTTAGCTATCATTATCAGAAATACTCAGTTACAAGCCAAAGCCAGTACTATTGGGATAGAGGAAGAATTCGAAGTTATGCATAACCAAACACTCCATCCAGGCAGTCCCCAACAGCAAGGTGCTGGCGTACCGGAGGGAGAGGTGATGGTAGAGTTTGCCAGGTTGCCGAACCTGGTCATGCATTTGCTCTGAGATGTCACCCAGCTCGTCATTGACAGTATTGACAAAATTCAACATTTTCTCTGGTTGGTCGTGCGTCTCCAGCTGCATCTGAGGTGCTGGGGGTGCTGGAAGCTACCATTTTGCGTTTGTTCTATCCGCTCAGTGTGGGGACCCTGTCTGGGATCTTCTAGGATCCCGCTAGTAGCCGCTGTTTCATTTCGCCTTTTGGACAGTGTATTTGGTGATATGAAGTCTGAATTCCATTATAATTATTTGGATTACATAGTCATCTACAGTAAGACCTTTGACGAACACTTAAATCATTTGGAATCCATTCTGGAGAGATTGTGGCGTGCTGGTCTGACCGTTAAACCGTCCAAGATCGCGTTGGCCAGAAAACAAATTTCCTTCCTTGGGCATGTGGTTTCTCATGACGGAATCTGCATTGATCAGGAGCGGACCACCAGTCTTAGAAATTTTCATCCGCCCACCAGTAAGAAGGGCGTCGCAAGTTTGATCGGGATGGCCAATTATTTCAGGAAGTTTGTGCCGAATTTTGCTCAGCTAGCTGCCCTACTTAACAACTTACACAAGAAAGGGGTGAGCTTTGTTTTGGGAGAGAGGCAACAAGCCGCCTTTGACGCCCTGAAAATTGCCCTCACCAACCCCCCCGGTCTTGGCCATCCCTGATTCATTCACCGAATCATTATCCAGACCGACGTATCAAGCATCGGCATTGCTGCCGTCCTCCTGCAGCAAATTGAGGAGGATAGTCACCCTGTGGCCTTCGCCTCTAGGTGTCTGTCCGAAGCCGAATTGAAGTACTCCATGTACGAATGTGAAGCTCTCACTGTTTTGTTCGTCCTTGAGAAGTTTAAATTCTATCTCGAGCATAGGGAGTTCGACCTCAAGATGGATAACCAGGCATTAAGCTGAGCATTAGTCAGACCCAAAAAAACAGGGCCTATTGCTAGGTGGACAGTATGCATATCGTCTTTCTCTTTTAAGGTTCGCCATATTAAAGGGGCCGAGAACCAGGTCGCCAATGTGCTGAGTCGCATGTTTGAGGAGAAAGGGGAAGATCTTAAAAAGGACACCTGCCAGGACGCTATCCTCGTTGGAACTGTCCTGTCCGAGATCCCTGAACAATTTGTTGACCTCAAAGTACAGCAGTCACAGGATCCCATCTTGGGGCTCATTAGGTGGGCCCTGTTGAATGGGGAGGAGGTCCATGGTTACACCTTACAGAGAGGAGTCATATGTCGTCGGTTTGGCAGGTCCAATCAGGGTAGGATTTGCTTGCCCCAGAGCCTTGGTAAGCCCACCTTTAAGTATTTTCATACTTCACTCGTAGGCGGATATTTAGGGGTGGCCAAAACGAGCCAGCATTTCACCTGGCCCGCGATTTATAAGGATGTCCGTTGATTAATTAGGCAATGTGAGGCCTGTAAAATAGGGAAACCGGGAAATAACATTCGTCAGGGATTATTGCAATCCGACCGAGAGGTTACCCCCATGGATAAGGTCTTCATTGATCACATGGGATCCTTACCCAGGACCAAGAACGAGAACCGCTATATTTTGGTCATTGTGGATGCCTTTAGCCACTTCACATGACTCCTGGTCAGCAACAATGCACCCAGCTTTATTTCAAAAAAGGTTTTCCAGGGTCTACTTTAATAATTCCATCAAACATGTTACCACCACACCTTACTATCTGCAGCCAGAACCTAAAGGCAGCCTTAATTATTTATCATGCCAGTGTGCTGAACAAGTGGAATTTGTCACTGCCATAGTTCAATCTTGCTTTTACCACTGCTCAGCATGAGGCTTCCGGCGCGACCCCCGACCTCCCTCATTCTTGCTTACCCAATTAATACTCCCCTAGCCAATCTGTGGAATATCAAGGACCTCTTACCACCAAATTTGGATCCGCATCAAATTAAGTGCAATTGGGAGAACGCTAGGCGCAGTATTAAGCAAGCACACCTCTGGCAAGCTTAGCGCTATAGCTGTGGTAGGGTGCCGGTCCAAATAAAGGTAGGGGATCAGGTTTTTGTATGTAACTTTAACGCCCATGTGACCAGGGGAGCACCTAGTGTCGGTAAGTTAGCCCCCCATTTTATTGGCTCATGCCAGGTCCGTCAGCCAATGGGTCCAGTCAACTTCCTGGTTTAAAACCTTGCTAACCATAGGTTCATTCGGGTGCGTGTTAGTCAAACTAAAGCCTAAGTTGCCATGCTGCCATCTTTTGCTATTCACTCCCCCCCTTCCCCCTCTAACTTTATCTCGAAACGAAGAGGTTGAGCTGTGCTCTCTTTCCTCTGGCGCATCGCCAGAGGGGGTCACGGTGCTTAGCGCGCGATTACTGGCAGCTTTCGGAGAGAGAGGACATACTAGCGTACGGGCAGTTGGTGGTAGGTGGCCCACGTGGACGGCCGCATTTCGCGAGTGGGACTGTATCGTACAATAAGCTGTTTGGAGATGGGAAACGAGTCGTCATCGCGGTTTGTGTTGCGACTCATCCAGAATGCTGTTGAGGTGATGTGCCTGGAGGCATGACATTCTGCCGTTTGTATTATCGAGTTCCTGGCTTCTTGTGGTTTCTCTTTCCTTATGTATTGTGCCCCCTCCCCCCACCCGACATCCCAAAGAGGACGTTGTGGTTTAAACTGCTGCCGTTCATCTGTGGAACGGTGGCCATTGGTATTCGAAGCTGCCTCACGTAGACTACACTCATGGTTGCTATAATGTGCCGGTTGTTCGCTATTTATTTTGTTGCTAGCAAGGCTATACCGGTGAGATTACCTCCTTGACAGTTTGAATCTGCCTGTGGTCACGTATGTGTGTTCACCGTTAAATGGTATATTGTCAACTTGATCTGCAAGTTCGCATCTTGCGCATTCACGTCGTGGCTTTCTGGTAGTGTTCCCCGAATTTTGCTGATGTTGTTAACGTCCACTGTTGAATGGCAATTTGTTTAACTATAATCAAATGAACACCCTTAGCTGCTTACAGGCGTTGACATACGTCAACGGGGACAGATGAAAATGTGTGCCCCGACCGGGGCTCGAACCCGGGATCTCCTGCTTACATGACAGACGCTCTATCCATCTGAGCCACCGAGAACACAGAGGATAGCTCGACTGCAGGGATTTATCTCTGGCACGCCTCCCGCGAAACCCACATCCTCAACCTATTGTGCCGCACTACGAATATACTTATTACTCGCGGCGCATTGCCGATTCCCGTAAGACTTCGGGTACTGTTTGGGCATTCGCACAGAAGAAGAAGAAGATGGTCAAGTGGCCGGACGTGTGCGAAAGAACAGATACCATCTTAGTAAATAAATTTGTTTAACGGCAAGCAACAATGAGAGCCTTTTGACAGAACGCTGTTGAGTGTTCAATGAGCGTACAGTTGAAATTACTGTTTTAAGCAAATACGTCGTTGCTCTGTGATTTTTAATAACTCGGTAAGATTACTACCTTTCGACAGAGCGCCATTGATATTTCCTGTTGTTATTGACGTGCACCGTTGAATGACAATTTTTTTTTAACGGCATGCTACAAGAAGAGCCTTTCGACGGAGTGCCGTTTAGTGTTCAATCAGTGTACAGTTGAAAATACTGTTACTACCAAATGTTTTACAGCCACTAGCAGTTGTACTCTGCGCTTGTGACTTGGTTGATTACATAGTTGTAGTTTTTTTAATACGTTGCTGTTTAAGCCCTTTTTATGTATGTGTATGCTGGGTCGTAGCGGGTAAGGCGACTAAGTATTAATGATGTCAGTAACACCTGCTACTTGTTGTTTCAACGACTATCTTGTTGTAGTCCTTTATTTATGTCTGTTAATATTTAAAAGGTAAAATAATTCTGGACATTTAATAGTCTTACCCGCAACAGGTTTACCTGGTAACTTACGGCCATCATATGTAGTATTCTGGGCTTGTTGCTTGGTTGATTACATTTTCCTAGTTTTATGTTCATACGTGCTGTTTAAATCCTGTGTGTGTGTGTGTGTGTGTGTGTGTGTGTGTGTGTGTGTGTGTGTGTATGTATGTTTGATCGTAACAGGTCTGAGAATGAACCTATCATTATTGAGCTTTGTGCCCTGGTTGTTGGTTTGATTGCCTAGTGACCATAACTTTGGTATATCCTTTTATGTACATTCTTCCGACTTAAGGTTTGGAAAGACAAGAATCGTCTGTATTTATGATAATTGCAGGGCCGACATTGGTTTCCGATGTTCCGCACCCAACCGTGACCTCGTATGCTGTATCTTGGAGTTGTCTATTCTAAGGCGCACCACTCGCTATCTCTGTCGGAGCCTTTATTGCTCGATTCCCCGGGAACTTGGCCTAGCCCTCCCTCTCCCACTCCTACTTAACGATAAATCCAGAATTGAGTAGAACCATATCACCTTGTACCTCTGTAAAGTTCCGATTTTAATGCCTATTGATGAAATGGGGATTTACATAATTTTTCCCGCCATTTGATAGTCCGTGCTTCTTGTGGCCCCATAACTACTTTGATTTAAATACACTGAAGTATACTAACAAATGTTCAGGGTAAACTATTGTACCGCAGATGGCTGTGATTTTATTGACATTTATTCTGTTGGGATGGAGACTTGCAAAATTTTCCCGCCACACGATAGTGAATGTTCTTGCACTCCCAGCTCAGTAACATGGAATTGTTTTGGAATGCAGGATTAAACCAAAACTGCCAGTCAGGGTCAAGTGAACCACTTGCTACCACTTCTACGACGCACTTTTTAATAAAGTTTGAAATAATTGGGCAGATACGCTTCCACCCTGGCCGAGTCCACTTGTAGTGTCTTTTGCTGAACTTGTTTCTGCGTGGCCTATAGTAATTAAATTTAATAGCAATAGAAGGTACGGCTTTAGGTACAAGCGTGTGCCTGCATAAAATTCCACCGTAGCCAGGTCTTCGCGACCCTCTCCCTTTCCATAATTACGTGGTGAAAGTTAAGTCGTGTTTATTAGAGGGACTATTTGTCATGATGTATAACATGTTGCGATTGCTGAGGATGGGCAGTAATTAGTTCCAATAGATACATGGCTAATTGTTCAAATGCTACAGGTAGTCAATAAATATCAACTAACCGAGATCCTCTACTCATTATTTCCTCCGTTTATCATTAACAGCTTAAAGAATACGTGAAACCTCTCTAGAAAATGGAAAATAGTAAGTGATAGAATATCACTTAGAGATGACAGGCAAACTCCGACAAATTAGTCACTACCTCAGTTGCATAAGTATAACCAAAGCTCTATACATCCTGTTAAGCCATGCATAGCTGCCTTCTGTAGTGGTTATAAAAATTGCGTTATCCATTGCTTTCAAGTTTTTACAGGTAAGTTAAACCCACACACTAAAGATTACTAATACCCCAGCAGTACTTGCAGGGGCCTGTAATTTCGTGGAGCACACGACTTTTGTAAACCAGTACAACAGACGATAACCTGCAGAAGCATTAGGACACGATAAGCGACTGCAAACATCCTACCCAGTTGAATTTTATCAGTACCATCGGTAGGCAGGTTACGTTGCACTTTTATTTGAAACTGCTAAATCAACCCAAATATCTAAGCTACTGGGATGTAAGGCCATAGGTGACTCTCCAATCGGGTCCTAGTTGCATAAATCTCGTAACTTTAGTAACGTTGTGGTTACCTGCTCTAATATAATGAAGATGGACCCTACAGAGTTACGTGAAGAATGGAAAAATATGGACGTCACTGAAATGTAGAACTAAATGAGGAGAGTCAATGGCAAATTGGAACAATCGGCGACTCTTACTCTAACGTTTAGTAATCTGGAATTACCTGAACATATCCTTGCAGGCAATATCCATATTACGGTTCGAAAATTTGTACCTAACCTAATGCAATGCTACAGATGTCAAAGATTTGGCCATACCACTATTGGATGTAATGACAGGGCTATGTGTGGCCATTGTGGAGGCTCACCTCACGAATCAGGCAATTCTTGTAAACTTCCTTCGAAATGTGTAAACTGCTCGAGGCATCACCCAGTGTAGAGCAGAAAGTTTGGGGATTACAACGAGGAAAAGAAATTCAGGAGTTGAAAGTAAAGAAGCACATACCCTATGGTGCAGCTATAAAAGCTTTCAAAGCTACGCAACCTCCCGTTTTCGCTACTTCCTTTGCGCCAGCCCTTAATACGCTGTCGCTAAGTGTGATGACTCCACACACTCAGACCACAGCTTCAAGTAAGAGCACATGCACTTGTCGGTGTACCTGTGAGGGAAACGCTCCACTCGAAGCTGAAGTCGTTTGGAAACAGTCAGCAGTGGGCTTACCACCTAAGCCACATACCATTAACCACCATTACAAGCCAACTAAGCCATCCCCGCATCCCAGGCAACGACATCCTCCCATCAGTAAAGAAAAACGTCCTTCGAAAAGTAGTTCCTAATCCAAGAAAGCGGTAGTTAAACCTTCAGATAGGCGATCGCTCTCCCTCTCTGATTGGGACTATGCTCTGGAGGATATCCAATTGGAGGAATAGGAGAGCCGGGAACTGGCTAACATTCCTCCTGACCTCCCCAGTAAATCAGTGCTTCGGAGTGTGAAAGAAAAGACCAACCATTGCTAAAAAATGGCCCCCACATGTATTGCAGTGGAATTGTAATATATATCGCTCACATTTGGAAGAATTACAGTTCCTACTCCAGGACATCTACTTACAAGAAACCCATCTTAAAGTCACCAAGACACCCACATTACAGGGTTATCACCCATACAGCAAGGATGATACTACAGGAGACAGGCCATGCAAGCAATTGCTGTAAAAGTTCTTGCACGCTTTAATATCACACTGTGTTCTTTGCACCTTCTGCCTAATGATGTTTTTGGATGCAGATGCGCTGGCAGAACTCTTCCGGGCACTCCCATGCCCATACCTCCTTGTGGAGGACTTCAGTGCACACAAAGTGCTGTGGGGCTTGGCTACCACTTGCTGCAGAGGTCGTATGATCAGGCGACTTGTCCATTCTGAGAATATCTGCCTTCTCAACACGGGTCATATGACACATGCTTCCACAGCTATAGGTACTTTTTCAGCCATTGACCTTTGCTTTTGTTCTGGAGCTCTTGCAGATTCAGTTCTGTGGGAAGTGGCTCCAGATTTACTTTCTAGTGACCACTACCCAATGCGGATCCGTATGACAACTAGGACGCTGGCTGACAGGGGACCATGTAGATGGATGATACAAAGGGAGAATTGGTTGCAGTATAGTCGAAAGACTATTTTTGAACAAAAGGATTGTGCACAAGAGACAATGGTCCTTATCACTCGTGAGATCCAAGGAGCTGCTGCAGAGCCCATCCCCCAATCTAGTAACCACCTCAGACGGCGGCCTGTACCTTGGTCGATTGACAACTGTTGACTGACAATCAGGGCCAGATGAACAGCTCTGTAGAACTTCAAACATTGTCCAGAAAACCTTCATGTATTCAGATCTGCGAGAGCACATCCGAGGAGAATGTTAAATGAATGGAAAAAGGCTTCCTGGAGAGAATTCGTGACTTCCATTAATTGGTCCACCTTCACTGTGCAAGTTTGGGAATGAATAAGATGGATTTCAGGTGGGGGCAGTACACGTCCCCTTACAGCCTTGTTAAGTAATGGGGTCTTTGTGAACACGTCAGAAGACATGGCTCAGGTTTTAGCTGAACACTTTTCTTAATGTCACTTTGTCATCCAGACAAGCCCCTGTTTTTCAGGTGTTCCATAGGACTGCAGAGATGAGGACGCTCAATTTCTTCTCGCATAATGAGGAAGTCTACAACCTTCCATTCTCCATGTGGGAACTGGAATTCACTTTGTCTGAAGTCAGAGACACTGCTCCAGACCTGATGAGATCCGTTATGCCATGCTTCGTCATCTGGGCCCTGAAGTGAAAGAACAGCTCCTTTCTTGTTTTAATCAGATCTAGTTTGATGGACGGTACCCCATGACTTGGAAGAAGGCTATATTAATTCAATTCTGGAAGCCAGGCAAGGAGAGTAGTGCCCCTAACAGTTACCAGAGTGTATCCTTTATCAGTTGTATGAGTAAGACTCTTGAACGCATGGTCAACTACTGCCTTGTCTGACTGCTCGATTCCCAAGTCACCTGAGGCACTCCGAGTGCGGTTTCAGGCGCTACTGTCCCACCCTTAACAACTTAATTCTACCGGAGACGGCGACATGTCCTCATGCTGGAACCATTTGGTTTTTATGTTTTTTTAACCCGAAAAGCACATGATACTACTTGGAGGTACAACATCCTTCACAACTTCATGAATGGGGACTATGTGGACACGTGCCACTTCTTACCCAATCTTTTCTTGAGAACAGGCGTTTTCGATAGCCCATTAGTTATGCCTTGTCTGACTGCTATGTTCAAGAGAATGGGGTCTGCCAAGGCAGTGCTCTCAGTGTCACATTGTTTGCCATCGCTATCAATGACATTGCCTCTACAGTCAGAAGCCCTGTCAAATGATCTTTGTTTGCTTCTCTTCCTTGGATTTTAAAATTACGGCGAGGCAGCTACAGTTGGCCATTAGGAGGCTGGAAACCTGAGCCAGGACAACTGGTTTTCGATTCTCACCTTAGAAAACTGCATCTGTCAATTTTAACAGTGCTTGTCGAAAATTTAACCAACCAGTGCTCACAATGGGGGACAATATTTTACGTTTTCAAGGAACTATACGCTTTTTGGGTTTATAATTTAGCTCCATATTGACTTGTCTCGCACACCTGAAGGACCTATGAACAAAGCAGCGTGGCCTACAGATCAGACTGTCCTTTCTACCTCAAGATGTTAGATGGTGTCCACCATAAGGCCGTTTGGTTATCGGCTGAAGCGTTTTGGACCAGCCCAATCCCGAGTCTGTGTGCAGAGGCTACTGAACCACCACTCTGGATTTGGCGACGTATCCTTTTGGCTCGACAGGCGCTGAAAATCTCTGCATCACCTCAGTCACTGACAATTAGTTTAGTGGCCCAGCCCACTTTTTAATGGCTATTCAGGAATCGGCCCCATGCGACCAAGTCATTTGGGATATGTGCTACATACTGTCTCAAGGATCTGAATCTGACAGGCATCAATCCATGACTCCTTACAGCAGCTCAAACATCGTGGCAAGGAGTTGACCTTTCGCTGGGTACCTGGTCACATTGGATACAGAGCAACGACATGGTCGACAAAGCAGGCAACAAAGCATGTCAGGATGGTGCTGTCCACCAATGTCCCATCCCGTTGCACATCATCTCATTTTCTGACAGATGCATCATGTGTCAGTGGGAGAGTGCATGGTTGCAGGTGACAGAAAACAAACTGAGGTCGCTAAAACTGAACACAAAAGCACGGCGGACCAGGTCAGCCTCACCACTATAAGGAGGTTCTGAGTAGCAGACTGTGCATCAGACATAGTTCTTTAACACATGGCTTCCTCCTACAGCAGGAGGATTTACCACTCTGTGAAGTTTGTGGTATGCCGCTTTCAGTTCAGCATATTGTGGCTATGTGTGTCCTATATACTGATATTAGGGCAGCCCTCAGTCTCGATGGAGATTTGCCCACCGTCCTTGCAGATACTAATTCCAGTGTCACAAGGTTGGTGAAATTTTGTCAACTGTCAGGCCTCACTCCTCAATTGGTGGGGAAGGGAGGCAAACTTTAATACATTATAAACTGCTCCACATGTGAGGCAGCCTTCGTCCCCACCCATGAGATTCCCATGCTGACTTTTCGTCAGGGTGCTGATGACCATGATGTCGAGCGCCCCTCACCTGAAATAATCATCATAATCATCATCTTTATGGTGTCCATATACACCTACTGGTCAAGGTAATGTAATGTATGTGACCTGATGGCGTATGTGAAGGAAGTGCTCACCATAATGTGTCATGACCAGAACCTAACGTAATTTCATTAGATACCAAAACTGAGTAATCTTAAAGCCACTAAATATTGTCTCCAGAACAGTACATGTAAAAGCTAGAAAGCTTCTATCGTAGCTGGATGTTTCAGTTTTTATATAGAAACATCTGTCTGGACGAAACAAGAGAGTCGTTCCATAGAATTCGCCTTCAAAATATGATTGAAGTACCAGATAAGAGCTGCGCAGGATTAGCCGAGCGGTCTAAGGCGCTGCAGTCATGGACTGTACGGCTGGTCCTGGCGGAGGTTCGAGTCCTCCCTCGGGCATGGGTGTGTGTGTTTGTCCTTAGCATAATTTAGGTTAAGTAATGTGTAAGCTTAGGGACTGATGACCTTAGCAGTTAAGTCCCATAAGGTTTCACACACATCTGAACATTTTTGAACCAGATATGATTCCTTACAAAAATTTAGTGTGTTAATGAGGAAGTACGCAGTAATTCTACCGTAACAGATGTATTCGCCCTGGATGGGGCATGGTTTTGTAAGATAAGATACATATACCGTTCGTACCAATTCCTAGTACAGTCTGCTAGTATAGTCTACAGGATGTCTCAAAAGCTACGGCACAACATCAAAGTGATATAACTAGACTTGTAATTAACTTGGAGAAAAAACCTAAAGTTTGGTCTGACGCAATTCTACGTGAGGTAATGAATAAATGTTCTGCCTCTTCAGATGACAAGAGCAACGTACCTGGAAAAAAGTCTTCCTTTTTTGTTGCAGAGTTGTGTAGGACCACCACAAACGAATCGCAGAATGGTTGGCGCCTTTGTTTATTGCAACACAGTCAGGCACCAAAAACGATAGATACTTCGGGACTCGACACGGGAAACCACCAGCTTCTCGTCTATCCATAAGAGAATGGCGCCGGAACTCCAAGTAAAGAGCGAGAGTGCATTTCAACCACCATGTAAGCAATCCAAGGAGAAGTGACGAAAATACAGAGAGAATTCGGCAGGCTTTTCCATCCCTCCCAACATAACTCTGCTCTTAAGGCATCAAAAGAACCGCGAATCGCTCATGCGGCAGTGCAGCGATATTTCAAGTATTTTAAATATTAGGTCCCACGCCAAGAACGGATTCACTCTTATTTCGCTGACGAACTCTTGCATGTACTTTTTTTTTTTACCGTTTTCATTTACTTCATGCAACCGCCATTACTCGCGGGAGAGTTAAAACTGCCAACTTTCCGCGGCGCTAGCAGCGACAATAAGACGCTGAGACAGCGACAAAGCTCTGTTGGGCTGTAGGAGGCGCAGAATTAAGCGAAAAATCAACTCGGCTTCTGCATTAATACCATCTGAATTTGATTAATGTCTAAAATGTGTTCACTATCAGTACCTGCCATTATGAAAATATGATGCTGATTTCGTCATTTTGTACATCGCGTGCTGGCTTCCCAGTGACGTGGCGGAATATAAGTGTACGAGCGGGTTGGGAGTCATTCAGTAATATCTGCGTATCGTACGTAAAAACTGAATAATTTAACCAATGCTGTTTGAGCGGTTTGCCGTCCACCGAGGTTACACAGAGTGCGGGAAAGAGTTTGACACTGAAGAGTAGGATGGAGAGACAGTACGAAACATGGGAGTATAGCAACTAAGGTTCGCAACTGCGCATTTTCGGCGCTAAAGGAACGTAATCGAAGTCTGACATGTGGACGTTTTTGCTCAAAATAAAAGGTAATTCACAGGAAATGTATATGCACACACAATCTTTGCATCAACCAGTCTTCACAATGAGGAAAAGAATGACTTAAAGCAATACATCCCCATGTATTTACTTAGCTCACTTACCACATCGCACTTCTTTAGAAATGAAAAGAATCACATGATCCTGTTCCACGTCTTAGAAGGATCAAAGTAAATGACAAGGCAGCCACCACTTAATTAACGGGAGTATCTTGTAGAAAAAGTTGAAACTTACCACGGGTTTCATGCTGCCATAGCGCCGTAAGCACTCAACTGCGAGCACTATTTCCTGTACTCTATTCCCTTCGTCTGACGCTGTATTTCTGTCCTAACCTATTGGTTAAATTGTTTTCTGGCACCGTGTTTACGACAGACGTGACGCGACCGACCAATGGCCGAATACACTTAATCTTTGGAAGAAAGTGCTAAAAGACGGGAGTTTGCGATGTCGGATATTTAAACGCGACAGAAAGCAGACATTACAATAGGATATGAAAATGACAACTTTTCGTTTTACATGGTCATTAAAAAATTGCGGTATTATTTTAATATGTTGCAGGAATGTTAAGCAGACTACGGCAGAATTCCCAGATGGAAGACGCTACAGAAGTATTAGCGTGTCACCAACAGAGCACACGCGATCCGCTGGTCGAGTCGGAAACAGTGCCAAAAAATAAAATGATAATTAATCCAAACCCTCAGCTGCCGACAGGTACTGTTGATATACAGCGATGGTGGCAGCTGAAAACGTGTGCCCCGACCGGGACTCGAACCCAGGATCTCCTGCGTATATGGCAGATGCTCTATCCACCTGAGCCACCGAGGACTGACTACAGCGCCACTGTCCACAACGTATATTCGTAATGTTCCAAACAGATATTTGCCCATTCACTCATTACGCGTGCCAGACTAAGCTGACGAGTCCCGTAAGAGTTCGAGCAAACTGTGCACATTCGCACAGAAGAAGGTAAAGGGCCGGGTAGCCTTTAACTATATGAAGATAGTGGCTGTTCTCGAAAGAACAGATACCATTGATAACCGTGCAGCTTCTCTAGAAACTTTTCACGGGAAGCGTGTTCTTTCGAGGACAGATACTATCTTCATATAGCCAAAAAATAAGTTCTGCACTGTCAGTTTTGTGCTTGTAAGCCAGAGAGTAAAAGACAATCTGACATAAAAAAATGGAAAAACAGTTCGTTTGGTAAGAAAATGTCTCAGAGCACTCAGCACTCAGTGTATTATTTCAGTAAGAAGAATATGAGGTCGGGCTCACTCGATTACAAAAAAAAAAAAAAACGGCTCTGAGCACTATGGGACTCAACATCTGAGATCATCAGCCCCCTAGAACTTAGAACTACTTAAACCTGACTAACCTAAGGACATCACACGCATCCATGCCCGAGGCAGGATTCGAACCTGCGACCGTAGCGGTCACGCAGTTCCAAACTAAAGCGCCTAGAACCGCACTGCCACACCGGCCGGCTCACTTGATTACAGAGGGAGCATATGTGTCACTGCAGAATCGTGTGTGAGTGGCGAGTGGTCGATATTATGACGTCACCACTGTGCATCAGCAACAGACGACAGCCGTGATGATGCGTTGATGAACTACAGTCGGAAAGATGCATCAGTGACACTCAGTAAGCTCCTGATTAGATAGCAAAGTGGTGTCAAGTGGAAACGCGGTCTAAATGTACAGGAATGTGAAATCACGGAGATGTCAAATGCCGGATGACTACGTATAAATGATTTACAATTGCAATGAGTCAGCTTTAGCAATTTGCAGGGATACGAGACGGAGTGACCACACAGGATGAGTTGCTGGTGAGGCAGGTGGGGGACTGGCGGTCACTGGCAGGGTGGGGGGAGTCTGCTCCCCACTCACTCCTGCGTCCGATGCCAGAGTTACTGCTCACGTGTGTGTGGGACCCGTACCAGACGGGAGCGTACTGAGCGTGTACAGAGAAGGGCAGCACTAACGGTCACAGGCGTGTTTAGTTCACGGCACGAGGTCAAGCAGACCGAGGAACATCTGAACTGCCAAGTTCTGGTACAGCTGTGGAGAGCAGACAGTGCACCTGACAATACGACATAAAACAGTAACAACTTGCCCTCTTCCATTGTCGCCACGACAGTTGCAACTCTTTTTTAATATGTGGCGAGAATAAAAAGCCACAGCGCGATTTTGCAATGGGAGATGCCATAATAAGGAAAACGTGACAAGCATCAGCTTGAAGAAACATGAATAAGGCTATAGAAAAAGAATACGTACACCACAGTGTTCTAAAAGAAGGGCTACATGTCCACCTTTGAGTGTTTTTCAAGTGTATTAAAGTTAGAGCCAGACGAAAGGTACACTCTTTAAGTTCATTAACTGCCTCAAACGACGGATCTTTTCGAGTGCTAAATGTATTTTCTTAGTAAGGCCAATAACAGAGCGAGCTCTGTCGTTTAGAACACAAGTAAAGTTTCATGAGTAACTCGATGCTAGTTTCACAGCGATGAGCTTTCAATGCCGTTAATGATACATTTGCTTGCCGACGCCCAGAAGCACATGTGACAACAGTGGAGGTATCGCAATACTTGAATATGCTTAGCTCGACTGACGCTAAAAAGCAGTAATAAATTTAGATATTCGCTGTAGCGTTTTAGGCAAAATTAGTTACTTTACATGTTTTCACGTAAAACTAAGAGACGTCAGTTTTGTCTAAAGACAGGCTGTAGAGATCAGAATGTACAGCAGTAACTTCCATTTGGTCTTTGCCTTAGCTTTGAGAGAACACAGCGGATTTCCAAGACTTGTTTACATTTGAAGCACGAGGGAAGCAGCGTCGCAGACATCGACACCTTCTTTCGCAGCACGGCTCTAGGCAGCTGGTCCGGAAAGAGTAGGTGGAGGGATTCGTTCGAATCTTAATTTGTTACTCAAATTCAACTCGATAAGAATGCCGAGAGCATGTGTGACAAAAATGTCGCTGCGAGAAACGCCGACCTGAGTTGTAACGGAATGTTCGGCCCACACCTGTTTTCGCGGCATTTTGTAAATTGTTAGTTTACGTTTTTCTGAAGAACTGAAAACCTGTGAACTGAGGAGAAATTTAATTACCATGAGTCGACGGAACATTTAGCTTCGGAGAGTGATCGATTATGGGAAATAGTGTCGCTTATATCACTTTTCAGTGATGAATACGGTAGCTACCTTCTGTTGGGATGTACGACGAATTTTGCGATTCATTTATAACGTCTGCGTACGAGTTTTAGCCGATGTTGCACGACAGTAAGTCGTTATCAATGCACGTGAAGAAACCGATGGTCGACCGTCACATGAAATGTGTGAATGCAGACGTGATAATTATGAAGCCAGAAGGTGACATTTTTTATATCTCCGCCTGTCCGCCCCGGTAGCTGAGTGGTCAGCGTGACAGACTGTCAATCCTACGGGCCCGGGTTCGATTCCCGGCTGGGTCGGAGATTTTTCTCCGCTCAGGGACTGGGTGTTGTGTTGTCCTAATCATCATCATTTCATCCCCATCGACGCGCAGGTCGCCGAAGTGGCGTCAAATCGAAAGACCTGCACCAGGCGAACGGTCTACCCGACGGGAGGCCCTAGCCACACGACATTTCCATTTATATCTCCGCCGTTACTATAGCGACAGTTATTGAACTGTTATACGTGGAGAGAGTGGATACATAATGAATATAGGCAAGTGTTACGCAAACACGACGCCAGAAGCGGTTAGCGGAAGCTAGTATCGTTTTCCAGTAAAGAATACGATACGTAATTTCATTTGGAAAAAAAGATGACTTTTGCGAGTTTGTCTGTGAAGAGACAACTCCAAATCTGGCTTTATACAAAGCTTAATCACAGTTAACGTGTGGCCCACCGACGTAATTTATTATTCACAAGTTTAATCGCTTATTACCGTGCTAAATGTGAAGTCTCACTGCTGCCTGCACATTTATTATCATTTCCTCCCGTTTTCATTTACACCAGAAGAGAGCCATTACTCGGGAGAGAATTAGACTGCCGACATTTCGGAGCGCTAGCAGCAGCAGCGACAAAGCTCTGTAGGCTGCAGCAGACGGAGAAATAACGGAAAGATAAATTCTACGTTACTGCAATCTGAAGGTGCGATTACATACATGTGTTCAGAGTGAATACAGTGTCATTATGCGAAACCGGACATAGTTTCACGATCCCGTGTAATCCGTGCGTTCGTTCGAGAAGTGTCGGAAGATAGGTCGCGACCTGTTTGGAAGTCACAAAATTATGTAAGTGTAACGTATGTGAAAAACTGGAAGAATTTAAACAGTGCTGCTTGAGCGAGGTTTGCCATCGAGTACCGGTAAAGACGCCTGACATGACGTGACAAGTGTGCTAACCGCATTCGAGTTCAGTGCTTATTCATTCGATAAAATCAAATGTGCTTCAAAACAGCAAAACGATGGACTGCTATGGTATCGATTCTTACTTTTAAAATACAGAAGGAAATCCGGCATCTGAAACTGCACTTGGAGAATCGATATGAAAGTTTGATTAACTTGTACTCATGGCAGATAGTTTTATCTTCTGACAGAATGTAACTTTTGCAGTGTTACTTGAAAATGGCCATAAGGCCGAAATTGCAACAGTAACAATAAGTATTTTATACAGCCAACGGCGACTACGATGTCCTTTAAGCGATATAAAAGTGTTTAGATGACGAACCAGCCATATGTAGGAGTGTTAAAGTACGTTTCATATTCTCTTTGGCACAAGTAAAGAGAATATTAAAATATAGTTCCTTTTCCAGAACGGGAAGATATACAGAAAAATGTATTTTTCTCTTCACATTTCTCCTCCGTTCTGTATTTATAAATGTGTACAAAAAGCTATTGAATTCCTATTTCCATTACTTTATACAATTCATGGTTGTGTGACAGAATGGTGTCCAGTACACGTATTATTCCGTTTTTGAACTATTTATTCCTTTCTTGCATCTTGCTGCTTTATCATTGTTGAACACTTCAAGTCGCACACTGCCATCTGCCGGCCAACGGCTACACTGCGTCCTCCGTAACTCCTTTCGCAGTTCACGTCTTCCGAACACTATGCGCCAATCGAATATGTCTTTTCACATCCCTGGTTCGGCGCGAATCACGTATTTTCATGAAACAAAACAGAACACTCGTACATTGATATCTGTTCTTGTGGGCGAGGACGGAAAGCCATAGAATATTGGAATGAAACAAGGTAAAATAAAATACCTGCGAACGGACAAGACTGCCACGTCAGAGAGACAGGCGACTGCGATTTCAAATCTGCCTCCACACAGCACCAGGGAGTATCGTATAACACACTTGGGCGGCGTGTAGTAAAGATTAGATTGCATTCATTATCGAACGAACTACGTACCACAAACATAAGTATATCTTTGATTTACTTCTGAAAAGAATGGAAATAAATAAATCCTTTTTTTCGTCTGTGTTTCTAAAACTAAACGCAACATTTTTGGTCTCAGAAGAAAAATAAATGATCTGAATCTTCTTGTTAGAGTTCGCTCCCAACGAAGTGTAACTTTCAGAAACTTAAAGTAATACGTTGTACTATTTTTGTATTTAGTACTTCTGAAAACAAAGCACCAATCGTGGCATGGGGTAACAAGAGGCATAAGCAATTAGGCGCGACGCTGGAAGAAGCGTTATCTGAATAGAGAGAGAGCAAAGTTCACAGCTTCACAGAAAGCGGTCGCGAGTCACAGTCTGGGAGCGACCGTCTGTCTGGCGCATCTTGAAACGAAAAGTCTAAACTAAATCAACAGCAGCGAGACGCGAAGGGCGGACAAGTTCTGTTACGTAGGAAGAGTACCCAGAAATCTAGGCGGCGACATGGCACTCTGTGGTTAGATTAAAATTTGATTGGGACATGCTGCTGGGCACGCATCTTACAACTGGCAGGATACGCGAGACTCTGCTGCAGATGGAGTTTCGGAAATTAGTTCGCTGCCTCACGAAGGGAGAGATTCCTACGTTTCTCTTAAACTATCCTATAATTTTAGAATATAGAAAACCGGTAATGACCGTCAAGAAAAAGACAATCCTAGAAAATCACAGAATAAGCAATGGAGTGATATTTAGACAACATAAATGGAGTAAACTGAATGGAATATTATATCTGTGGAAAACATAATATTATGTGACCAATTTAAACAACTATGATATAGTAGTGTATAATTTTCTATTCCCCCCCCCCCCCCCCCATGAACCATGGACCTTGCCGTTGATGGGGAGGCTTCCGTGCCTCAGCGATACAGATAGCCGTACCGTAGGTGCAACCACAACGGAGGGGTATCTGTTGAGAGGCCAGACAAACGTGTGGTTCCTGATGAGGGGCAGCAGCCTTTCCAGTAGTTGCAGGGGCAACAGTCTGGATGATTGACTGATCTGGCCTTGTAACAATAACCAAAACAGCCTTGCTGTGCTGGTACTGCGAACGGCTGAAAGCAAGGGGAAACTACAGCCGTAATTTTTCCCAAGGGATTCAGCTTTACTGTATGATTAAATGATGATGGCGTCCTCTTGGGTAAAATATTCCGGAGGTAAAATAGTCCCCCATTCTGATCTCCGGGTGGGGACTACGCAAGAGGATGTCGTTATCAGGAGAAAGAAAACTGACGTTCTACGGATCAGAGCATGGAATGTCAGATTCCTTAATTGGGCAGGTAGGTTAGAAAATTTAAAAAGGGAAATGGATAGGTTAAAGTTAGATATAGTGGGAATTAGTGAAGTTCGGTGGCAGGAGGAACAAGACTTCTGGTCAGGTGACTACAGGGTTATGAACACAAAGTCAAATAGGGGTAATGCAGGAGTAGGTTTAATAATGAATAGGAAAATAGGAATGTGGGTAAGCTACTACAAACAGCATACTGAACGCATTATTGTGGCCAAGATAGATACGAAGCCCACACCTACTACAGTAGTACAAGTTTATATGCCAACTAGTTCTGCAGATGACGAAGAAATGGAAGAAATGTATAATGATATAAAAGAAATTATTCAGATAGTGAAGGGAGAAGAAAATTTAATAGTCATGGGTGACTGGAATTCGAGTGTAGGAAAAGGGAGAGAAGGAAACGTAGTAGGTGAATATGGATTGGGGCTAAGAAATGAAAGAGGAAGCCGCCTGGTAGAATTTTGCACAGAGCACAGCTTAATCATAGCTAACACTTGGTTTAAGAATCATGATAGAAGGTTGTATACATGGAAGAACCCTGGAGATACTAAAAGGTATCAGATAGATTATGTAATGGTAAGACAGAGATTTAGGAACCAGGTTTTAAATTGTAAGACATTTCCAGGGGCATATGTGGACTCTGACCACAATCTATTGGTCATGACCTGTAGATTAAAACTGAATAAACTGCAAAAAGGTGGGAATTTAAGGAGATGGGACCTGGATAAACTGAAAGAACGAGAGGTTCTACAGAGTTTCAGGGAGAGCATAAGGGAACAATTGACAGGGATGGGGGAAAGAAATACAGTAGAAGAAGAATGGGTAGCTTTGAGAGATTAAGTAGTGAAGGCAGCAGAGAATCAAGTAGGTAAAAAATCGAGGACTAGTAGAAATCCCTGGGTAACAGAAGAAATATTGAATTTAATTGATAAAAGGAGAAAATATAAAAATGCAGTAAATGGAGCAGGCAAAAAGGAATACAAACGTCTCAAAAATGAGATCGACAGGAAGTGCAAACTGGCTAAGCAGGGATGGATAGAGGACAAATGTAAGGATGTAGAGGCTTATCTCACTATGGGTAAGATAGATACTGCCTACAGGAAAATTAAAGAGACCTTTGGAGATAAGAGAACCACTTGTATGAACATCAAGAGCTCATATGGAAACCCAGTTCTAAGCCAACAAGGGAAGGCACAAAGGTGGTAGGAGTATATAGAGGTTCTATACAAGGGCGATGTACTTGAGGACAATATTATGGAAATGGAAGAGGATGTAGATGAAGATGAAATGGGAGATACGATACTGCGTGAAGAGTTTGACAGAGCACTGAAAGACCTGAGTCGAAACAAGGCCCCCGATGTAGACAACATTCCATTGGAACCACTGACGGCCTTGGGAGAGCCAGTCCTGAAAAAACTCTACCATCTGTTGAGCAAGATGTATGAAACAGGCGAAATACCCTCAGACTTCAAGAAGAATATAATAATTCCAATCCCAAAGAAAGCAGGTGTTGACAGATGTGAAAATTACCAAACAATCAGTTTAATAAGGCACAGCTGCAAAATACTAACACGAATTCTTTACAGACGAATGGAAAAACTAGTAGAAGCCGACCTCGGGGAAGATCAGTTTGGATTCCGTAGAAATACTGGAACATGTGAGGCAATACTGACCTTACGACTTATCTTAGAAGAAAGATTAAGGAAAGGCAAACCTACATTTCTAGCATTTGTAGACTTAGAGAAAGCTTTTGACAATGTTGACTGGAATACTCTCTTTCAAATTCTAAAGGTGGCAGGGGTAAAATACAGGGAGCGAAAGGCTATTTACAATTTGTACAGAAACCAGATGGCAGTTATAAGAGTCGGGGGACATGAAAGGGAAGCAGTGGTTGGGAAGGGAGTAAGACAGGGTTGTAGCCTCTCCCCGATGTTATTCAATCTGTCTATTGAGCAAGCAGTAAAGGAAACAAAAGAAAAATTCGGAGTAGGTATTAAAATCCATGGAGAAGAAATAAAAACTTTGAGGTTCGCCGATGACATTGTAATTCTGTCAGAGACAGCAAAGGACTTGGAAGAGTAGTTGAATGGAATGGATGGTGTCTTGAAGGGAGGATATAAGATGAACATCAACAAAAGCAAAACGAGGATAATGAATGGAATGTAGTCGAATTAAGTCGGGTGATGTTGAGGGTATTAGATTAGGAAATGAGACACTTAAAGTAGTAAAGGAGTTTTGCTATTTGGGGGAAAAAAACTGATGATGGTCGAAGTAGAGAGGATATAAAATGTAGACTGACAATGGCAAGGAAAGCGTTTCTGAAGAAGAGAAATTTGTTAACATCGAGTATAGATTTAAGCGTCAGGAAGTCATTTCTGAAAGTATTTGTATGGAGTGTAGCCATGTATGGCAGTGAAACATGGACGGTAAATAGTTTGGACAAGAAGAGAATAGAAGCTTTCGAAATGTGGTGCTACAGAAGAATGCTGAAGATTAGATGGGTAGATCACATAACTAATGAGGAAGTATTGAATAGGATTGCGGAGAAGAGAAGTTTGTGGCACAACTTGACCAGAAGAAGGGATCGGTTGGTAGGACATGTTCTGAGGCATCAAGGGATCACCAATTTAGTATTGGAGGGTAGCGTGGAGGGTAAAAATCGTAGAGGGAGACCAAGAGATGAATACACTAAGCAGATTGAGAAGGATGTAGGTTGCAGTAGGTACTGGGAGATGAAGAAGCTTGCACAGGATAGAGTATCATGGAGAGCTGCATCAAACCAGTCTCAGGACTGAAGACCACAACAATTTTCTATTTAGTATAGAATGTTTTATACCTTTTATGATATGTTAAGTGGAAGGGAGGGTTTGTATCGAATTTTAAGGGATGGGTAGTGTAAGTGAAAGAGTGGTTTATGACAACAGGTAAATCATGACTAGCACTAAACACACATCATACCTTTCTGACAACCGTTACAGACTACACGAACACAATTCCGAATACACACAAAGAAATACGGATACGCAAACAATGAAGTTACCGATTGGAAGGATATAAGAATCGAACCACCAAGTAGTGTAGAGGAAGACAAATGTGTACATCTGGCTATCACACACACACACACACACACACACACACACACACACATATATATATATATATATATATATATATATATATATATACCATGGACATTGTTGTTGGTGGGGAGATAACCATAACTTAGGTGCAACCACAATGGAGGGGTATCCGTTGAGAGGCCAGACAAACGTGTGGTTCCTAAAGAGGAGCAGCAGCCTTTTCAGTAGCTGCAGGACCAATAGTCTGGATGATGGACTGATCTGGCCCTGTAACATTAATCAAAACGGCCTTGCTCTGTTGGTACTGTGAGCGGCTGAAACCAAGGGGAAACTACAGCCGTAATTTTTCCCGAGGGCATGCAACTTTAATGTATGGTTAAATGATGATGGCGTCCTCTTGGATAAAATTTTCCAGAGGTAAAATAACCCGCCATTCGGATCTCTGGGCGGCGACTACTCAGGATGACGTCATTATCAGGAGAAAAAAAATGATGTTCTACATATCGGAGCAAGGAATGTCAGATCCCTTAACTGGACAGGTAGGTAAGAAAATTTAAAAAGGGAAATGGATAGGTTAAAGTTAGATATAGTGGGATTTAGTGAAGTTTGGTCGCAGGAGGAACAGGACTTCTGATCAGATGAATACAGGGCTATAAATACAAAATCAAATAGGGGTAATGCAGGAGTAGGTTTAATAATGAATAAAAAATAGGAGCGTGGGTAAGATACTACAAACAGCATAGTGAACACAATATTGTAGCAAAGATAGACACAAAGCCCATGCCTACCACAATAGTACAAATTTATTTGACGAAGAGATTGATAAAATGTATGATCAGATTAAAGAAATTATTCAGACAATGCCGAAGACTAAAATTTAATAGTCATGGGTGACTGGCATTCGATAGTACGAAAAGGAATAGAAGGAAAAGTAGTAGGTAAATATGGAATGGGGTAAGGAATGAAAGATGAATTTATCTGGTAGTACTTTGCACAGAGCATAACTTAATCATAGCTAACACGTGGTTCAAGAATCAAGAAAGGAGGTAGTAAACATGGAAGAGTCCTGGAGACATTGGAATGTTTCAGATGTCTTAGATAATGGTAAGTCAGAGATTTAGGAACCAGGTTTTAAGCTGTAAGACATTTCCAGGGGGCAGATGTGAACTCTGACCACAATCTGTTGGTTATGAACTGTATATTGAAACTGAAGAAACTGCAAAAAGGTGGGAATTTAAGGAGGCAGGATCTAGATAAACTGAAAGAACCGAAGGTTGTAGAGAGTTTCAGAGAGAAAATTAGGGAACGATTGATAAGAACAGGGGAAAGAAACACAGGAGTAGCTTTGAGAGCTGAAATAGTGAAGGCAGCAGACGATCAAGTAGGTAAAAAGACAAGGGCTGCTAGAAATCCTTGGGTAACACGAAGAAATATTGAATTTAATTGATGAAAGGAGAATATAAAAAGGCAGTAAATGAAGCAGGCAAAAACTAATACAAACGTCTCAAAAATGAGATCGACAGGAAGTGCAAATTAGCTAAGCAGGGATGGCTAGAGGACAAATGTAAGGATGTAGAGGCATATCACTAGGGGTAAGATAGATACTGCCTACAGGAAAATTAAAGATATCTTTGGAGAAATGAGAAACAATTGTATGAATATCAAGAGCTCAGGTGGAATCCCAGTTCTAAGCAAAGAAGCGAAAGCAGAAAGGTGGAAGGGGTATATATAGGATCTATACAAGGGCGATGTAGGCCTACTTGAGAACAATATTATGGAAATAGAAGAGGACATAGATGAAGATGTAGTGGGAGATACGATACTGCTTGAAGAGTTTGACAGACCACTGAAAGACCTAAGTCGAAACAAGGGCCCAGGAGTAGACAACATTCCATAACTACTGATGGCCTTGGGAGAGCAAGCCCTGACAAAACTCTACCATCTGGTAAGCAAGATGTATGAGACAGGTGAAATACCCACAGACATCAAGAAGAATATAATAATTCCAATCCCAAAGAAATCATGTGTTGACGCATGTGAAAATTACCGAACCTCAAGTTTAATAAGTCACGGCTACAAAATACTAAGGAATTGTGATTGTATGCTTTCCCGGCGTATACAGCTGGCGAAGAGTTCTCGGGCTTCCAGCCGGGTGGCGGTGTCTTCAAACTGCGACGTTTCGACGAGTGACATACTCATCATCTTCTGGCGAAATGCCGAGACTTTGCGGATGCCGGTCCCTTTATACCTGCGGTGTGCCCCCCACCACCTGGCCGCGGGAGGCTGGGTCCAGAGGAGCCGGCGGCCGAGGTGGAGGGGGAAGCGGGTGCGCCGTTCGTGTCTCCGTCAGAGCATTCTGGTCGCGTCTCGTGAGCTGGACGGTTCTTGTTGCGTTCCTGGCGTATTGCGGCTAATGCTGGATTCCAGGCCGCGCTCAGTTGATAGCCTTCGTCCCTGTTCACAAGATTCTCGTGGACCCGTATTTCTATTGATTCTTTAATGACGCTATCCCAATAGCTCCCGGCTCGGCACAGCACCCTGGTGTTTTCGAAGTCAAAGGTGTGGTTTTCATTGATGCTATGTTCAGCTATAGCAGATTTCTCTATCTGTCCAAGTCGAACATGCCTGATGTGTTCCTCGCATCTTTTAGAGATGCGGATGGCACGCTGGGCCATTCAGTATACAGAAAAAAGACGCACACAGACCTGTACCTCCATGCAACCAGCTGCCACCATCTGGCGCAACGCCAGTCAGTACTGACCACCTTGGTACATAGGGCGCACGTCATTTGTGACAAAGAAAGCCTCTCAGACGAATTACACCACCTAAGAGAGGTATTTCGGAAAAACGGGTACAGTGAAACACAGATTGGCAGGGCCTTCAAGAGGAGACAGGCTGACAAATTTCAGGAAGAGGAAGAGGAAGTTAACAAGAGACTCGCCTTTCTTCCATATTTGGCGCCCACATCAGCCAAAATCGGGAGGCTATTAAGAAAATCTAACATAAATACCGTCTTCCGACCACCGCCGAAGACAAAAGAGCTGCTGGGCTCAGCTAAAGACCCACTCAAACTAAACACACCTGGTATATACAACATTGCCTGCGAATGTGGTGTGCAGTACATTGGTCAAACGCAGCGCTGCATCTCTAAAAGGTGCGAGGAACACATCAGGCATGTTCGACTTGGACAGATAGAGAAATCTGCTATAGCTGAACATAGCATCAAAGAAAACCACACCTTTGACTTCGAAAACACCAGGGTGCTGTGCCGAGCCGGGAGCTATTGGGATAGCGTCATTAAAGAATCAATAGAAATACGGGTCCACGAGAATCCTGTGAACAGGGACGAAGGCTATCAACTGAGCGCGGCCTGGAATCCAGCATTAGCCGCAATACGCCAGGAACGCAACAAGAACCGTCCAGCTCACGAGACGCGACCAGAATGCTCTGACGGAGACACGAACGGCGCACCCGCTTCCCCCTCCACCTCGGCCGCCGGCTCCTCTGGACCCAGCCTCCCGCGGCCAGGTGGTGGGGGGCACACCGCAGGTATAAAGGGACCGGCATCCGCAAAGTCTCGGCACTTCGCCAGAAGATGATGAGTATGTCACTCGTCGAAACGTCGCAGTTGGAAGACACCGCCACCCGGCTGGAAGCCCGAGAACTCTTCGCCTACTAAGGAATTCCTTACAGACGAATGGAAAAAATGGTAGAAGCCGATCCCGGGGAAGATCAGTTTGGATTCCGCAGGAATGTTGGCACACGTGAGGCAATACTGACCCTACAACTTATCTTAGAAGATAGATGCAGGTAAGGCAAACCTACGTTATTAGCCTTTGTAGACTTAGAGAAAGCTTTTTTCAATGTTGACTGGAATATTCTCTTTCACATTCTAAAGGTGGCAGGCGTCAAATACAGGGAGTGACAGGATATTTACAATTTAAACAGAAACCAGATGGCAGTTATTAGGGTCAAGGGGCATGAAAGGGAAGCACCGGTTGGTACGGGATTGAGACAGGGTTGTAGCCTATCCCTGATGTTATTCAATCTATACACTGAGCAAGAAGTAAAGGAAACAAAAGAAAAATTCGGAGTAGGAATTAATATCTGTGGAGAAGAAGTAAAAACTTTGAGGTTTGCCGACGACATTGTAATTCTCTCAGAGTCAGCATTGTAGTTGGAAGAGCAGTTCAACAGAATGGACAGTGTCTTGAAAGGAGTATATAAGATGAACGTCAACAAAAGCAAGACAAGGATAATGGAATTTATTCGAATTAAATCGGGCGATGCTGAGGGAATTAGATTAGGAAACTACACACTTAAAGTAGTAGATGAGTTTTGCTATTTGGGGAGCAAAATAACTGATGATGGTCGAAGTAGAGAGGATATTAAATGTAGACTGACAATGGCAAGGAAAGCGTTTCTGGAGAAGAGAAATTTGTTAACATTGAGTATAGATATGTATCAGGAAGTCGTTTTTGATAGTATCAGTATGTAGCCAATTTAGTATTGGAGGGCAGCGTGGAGGGTAAAAATCGTAGAAGGAGACCAAGAGCCGAAAACACTAAGTAAATTCAGAAGGATGTAGGTTACACTAGGTACTGGGAGATGAAGAAGCTTGCACAGGGCACAGGATGGAGTAGCATGGAGAGCTGTATCAAACCAGTCTCTGGACTGAAGACCACACCAACAACAATAACAACAACAACACACCACCACCAACAACAACAACTACACACCACCACCACCAACAACAACAACAACAACAACAACAACAACAACACACCAACAACAACAACGCACCACACAACAACACACCAACAACAACAACACACCACACAACAACACACCACACACACACGGATATATTTATATATACTATGACGATTGTAGAAAAACTTAATGACCAACTTCAAGTATACATAAGATAGAGACACGACTTATGAAGGAGAACACTAGCCAAATTTGAGTTAATTGTGCTACTTGTTTAGGAAAAGTCAGAGTAGCAAATACTCTGGTAAATTTATGAGTAGTAGGATCTTAGGACTTGAACGATGTAGGTGGGCATAGTATATACTAACAGGTGGAGTATAGATAGACATAGTCTCTACTAAGAGTTGGTTTATATCTAAAGATAGTGTCTATTAAGAGTGTAGGAGTTGAAAAGTAGAGGAGGACTCCTCTAGAGGATTGGATGAAGTATCAAGAAGGATATGTGAAGTGCATAACATATTTATAATTTTTCCTGAAAATATTTAATTATAGTGTACATAAGCATTTGCGTAGGATACAGGGCAGTCATACCTACATAAAGATAGAACGACCTGTGGCCTGAAGAATAGGGATGTTTTAAAAAGGGGCATACCTACCAGAACGGAAGGAGGAAGTGCACTCATAGGGTCAGCCCACGTGTAAGCTATAGATACTGATGCTAGGGAAGTCACAACATTTAATAGGAATTATTCTGGTGAGTGAATTCTATGCACTTCTCATATTATTATGTTTTATGTGAGTTTACAAGTGTCGAAAAGAACACTGTCATTTGTCTAGAGTTCCTTCAGACTACAAACTATTGTAAATAATGAAACTAGTACGTGCTAAAGAAAAAATAGTACAAAGAATTGGAATAAAGGATGAAATACTCAAGTGTCCATGACACCTGGAGTTTATGATTGGAAACCATAAATGTTGTCCGCAAGATTCCTAGATATGAAAGCATTGGCTCCAACATTAGGTGTAATGCTCAAGTTGTTATTATCAAAGTAGAATGAGAAAAAAAAGAAGAGCTAAGTATTAAGTAAAAGGCTGTCCGCCATTATTAAAAGAAATATAATGTGTACTGGTTAAAATGTGAACTTCAATTATGTTGCATATTAAAGTACATAATGATTAAGTATAAAATATCGCGGGTTCGAGCTGAGGTGAGGGATATGTAGTGCTTCGAGAATTTCGGTGTAAATTCTAGAAACACTCAACTTTCACAGTCTCGCACACACGGTATTTTAGATGTGAGTGAGAGAAATGAACCCTATTTACTGCGCACCACCTGTGTGTGCAGGTTTGAAGTTCAACGTAAGAAGACTGTAGACGCGGCGGTCGAACGGGAAACTCAGAAATTGGCAGCTATGATGAAAGAACAAGGAGTAATTATGTATTACTCTGTGCTATTTTAGTGACTATGATTATGTTCTGGCGTAACAAGACAGCTACACCACACTGAAGTAGCCGAAAGGCACGCGTAATCTCACGTTGGCTAAACAGAGGTCTGAAACAGGATACGTAATGAATGGTAGCAAGAAAAGTACGTAGCTGCTATAATACTTAACTTTTAATCCTTCATTTGAATACAGCATTCCTTGATGATACAAGTGAGACTCTATCTTAAAATGGTTAATGGCGCCTTGCTAGGTCGTAGCCATGAACTTAGCTGAAGGCTATTCTAACTATCTCTCGGCAAATGAGAGAAAGGCTTCGTCATTGTAGTCGCTAGCAAAGTCGTCGTACAACTGGGGCGAGTGCTCGTCCGTATCTCGAGACCTGCCTTGTGGTGGCGCTCGGTCTGCGGCCAATTTAAGCTACCACCTAGCAAGTGTGGTGACTGGCGGTGACACCACATTCCTCCCCCGCAAATCGGCGAGCGGTCGTGTTATAAGGCTTCCGCCCTCCGTGGGGAGGACCCCATGTTGACGTATGCGATGAGGTGGGGAGCCTAACAACAGGCGAGGCTGTGCCACCCGCACCCGGCCATTCGGTCCGAGGGGCTAGGAAACGCCTGAAAACCTAGTCCAGGGTGCACGTCAACATGCAGTGTATGCGCCCGTAAAGAGACAGGAGGGGCCGAAGGGTCGACCTCCATTGCGTCGGGGTATCCGACGCGCGATGACGTCATGTGGTCGGGAGTGGGCAAGAGTTCCATGGCGGAGGACAGCTGGTCACGGGAAGTGATCGGCGGCGCGTGACCCAGGGAGGCGCTTGGCGGCTGCAGCGAAGAGTCCACTGCGGGCGGCGCCGGCTGGAGGACAGGCGGCGGCGGCGGAGGCGGCAGCGGCGCGTCGCCATGGGGCAAAATGGAAGGCATCATCGGTAACACCTGGGGATGAGGCGAGCCAGTAGATGGGTCCCCAGGGCGCTGACCGGACGGCACCGTCGCTGAAAGCAGACGGGGAGCAGCAGAACCTGTGCGACGACAGAGGCGCAGCTGATTGAGATGCCGACGCACCTCACCAGAGGCCCCCAAAACCAAATACATCACGTGGCCGAGGCAGCGAAGAATACGCCCTGCGAGCCAACGCCGTGAACCTCGATAGTTGCGATAGAATACAACGTCGCCTGGAGCAAAAGCAGAAGTCTGCCGCTGCATAGGAACCTGATGCGGCGGGTGCAGCAAAGACATCAAGGTTCGATGAGGACGACCGTGGAGCAACTCAGCCGGCGAGCGACCATCTCGGGGCTGAGAGTGATATGAGGACAAAAAGAGCAACAACGCGTCCTCCTGAGAATGCGACTCTTTCAACTTCAACATCTGTGACTTGAAAGTCCGGACCAATCGTTCAGCGGCACCGTTTGACTGAGGCGAAAACGGCGCGGATGTCAGATGTTGAATACCATTGGCCTGGCAGAATGACTGAAATTCTGCGGACATGAATTGTGGGCCATCGTCGGAAACAATAGTCTGTGGAAGACCTTCAATGCAAAAGATAGCAGACAACGCTTGGATGGTGGCAGTTGACGTCGTGGAAGACATCCGGACAACAAAAGGAAAATTACTGAAGGCATCTACCAGAACCAACCATCGAGCATTCCAGAATGGACCAGCAAAATCTATGTGCAAGCGTTGCCAAGGGGAAGTGGCTTTTGGCCATGCAAAGACTTTCCGCGGCGGCGCGGATTGTTGTTCGGCACACGCCATGCAAGAAGAACACATATTCGTTATCGCAGCATCGATTCCGAACCAAGTACAGTGCTGATGAGCAAGTTGTTTCGTTCGCACTATACCCCAATGACCTTGGTGAAGAAGCCGTAAAACAGAGGACTGTAACGAACGTGGGACCACGACTCTGGACTGATCATTATCAGAACGCAACAACAAGACACCACGTTGAACAAAAAGTCTCTCCTTGTGAGCAAAAAATCGGCGAACCAACGGATCCTCGATCCGAGACTTTGACAAAGGCCATTGCGTAGCAACAAAACGCAAAACGGTAGCAAGGACAGGGTCAGCAGCTGTGGCTGTAGCTACACGACGAAAATCAATAGGAAACGATTCGACCACTTCATCGGTTTCAGAATCAATGAACATGCAAGCAAGTTCGGAAGAATCGAATGCTTTATCCTCAGCAACAGGCAAACGGGACAACGCATCGGCGTTTCCGTGCTTAGCAGTGGACCGATACAAGATATCGTAGCGGTACTGCGAGAGGAAAATAGACCAGCGAATGAATTTCTGTGCTGCACGCGGAGGTACAGGCTTGTTCGGATGAAAAAGCGACGTCAAAGGTTTGTGGTCTGTGATGATGGTAAAGTGACGACCATACAAGAAATCATGGAACTTAGTAACACCAAACACGAGAGCCAAAGCTTCTTTCTCTATCTGTGAATAATTTCTTTGCCCAGACGAGAGCAATTTTGACGCAAAGGCAATAGGACGATCATGCGAGCCAACTTTGTGCGCAAGCACAGCACCGATCCCGAAATCCGATGCATCTACCATCAACAAAAGGGGTTTCTGGGGATCGAATGGCGTAAGGCAAGTATTAGAAAGCAACGCCGATTTCAACTGGCGAAAGGCGCGTTCGCATTCCGTCGTCCAGACGAACGGAACACCCTTACGGCGTAAGCTATGAAGCGGAGCTGAAATGGAAGAGGCATTGCGCAGAAAGCGATGATAATAGTTAATTTTACCCAACACACTCTGTAGCTGCTTCACATTCTGTGGCGAAGGCAAATCTTGTATGGCACGGAGGTGCTCTGGACTCGGATGTATGCCTTGGGCATTGATGACATGTCCCAGGTATGGTAAGTCACGAGCGAAAAACACACATTTGTCCTTCCGCAAGCGAAGACCATTTTGTCGCAATATCTGAAATAATGTTCGTAGGTGTGCTAAATGCTCGTCTGCTGTCTTTCCGGAGATCACAATATCGTCCAGATAGTTCGCAGCAGTAGGGACCGACGCACAAACAGTTTGTAAATATTGCTGAAACAATGCAGGGGCGGATGCACACCCGAATGGCAGTCTTTTGAATCGGTACAAACCAAGATGCGTGTTAACCACCAAGACGCGCTGGGATTCGGCGTCCACTGGGATTTGCAAGTACGCATCTGCTAGGTCCAACTTCGAAAAGTATTTACCCGGGCACAGTTATCAGAAAGATCTTCCGGGTGGGGTAAGGGAAAAGTTGCAATCACGAGTTGTGGATTCACTGTTACCTTGAAGTCCACACAAAGTCTCAGTTTTCCGGAAGGTTTTGGCAAAATTACTAAGGGTGAGGCCCAGAGAGAAGCTTGCACACGTTCATTTACACCTTGTGATTCTAAATCGTGTAATGTTCTTGCGACCTCATCACGCAATGCGTGAGGAACATTGCGCGCTCTGAAAAAGTTTGGTTGCGCGTTGACTTTCAGTTCCAAATGTGCTTCATAGTTTTTAGCGCAACCCAGGACCGGTGCAAAAATGTCTGCAAATTCTTCACATAGCCGAGAAACACTGTCTGAAGGCACAGTCTGATTCACTGATAGGACCTGATTTACTATAGACATGTTAAACAATTGAAATAAATCTAAACCAAACAAGTTCACTGCAGTAGAAGAACGAAGAACGTAAAATTACACAAGTTTTGTTTGTCCCTTGTATGTTGCAAGAAGGCTGCACTGTCCTAACACAGGAATTTTCTGTCCTGAATATGTAGTTAGCTTAACATTTGCGGAACGCAACGGAGGTTTGCCCAGTTGTTTGTACGTGTCGCGATTGAGCAAGGAAACTGCAGCTCCGGTATTGAGCTGGAATGGTATGACCTTGCCATTAAAGTCCAAATCTACAAAAAGTTTATTGTCCTGCTGGCAACAAGAGCGACTGTCTCGTGCAATTTGAACTGATACAGGTACAGCATCACTTGCTAATTGACGTGATTTCCGGCGACGTCGACGCACACTCTTTGTGGGATGAACACAGTCACTGTTAGAGAAAGTGGCACTGGACGAAGTGGAATTAACTACATGAATGTCCATGGGTGAAGGTTCACGAGCCTGAGTGGCCTTGGTTCGATTCCGGCGCGAAGCAAAGGGCCTGGAATGGTTGTGATTGTCTGATCTGAGCTTTTTCTGGCAAACACTTTGAACATGTCCTTTCTTATTACAGAAAAAGCAAATAGCTTGGCGTGACGAGCAATGTTCACGCGAATGTCGAGTTGCACACCGCGGGCGTGATTTCACTGCATTTGTGTGCTGGTGCAGCACACCTGGTTTAGAGCGTGGCGGCAGCTGCGTGGACATGCGCGAGGGCAGTTTACCGGGCCGCGCAGCGCGCCCGGCGGGCCGGTTATTGTTACACACGGCCGGCGAAGTCGCAAATGATTCCTGAGCAAAGTCAAGCGTGTCTTGCCTATCCAATATGTCTATCACTTGGTGAAGGGATGGATTAACTAGTTTCAAAATCTGTTCCCGTATGCGAACATCAGAAACGGTCTGTGCTATTGCATCACGTACCATTGTATCTGAATAAGGGAGTCCACATTCACACTCAAAAGCACAATCTCTTGTAAGGCCTTGCAATGTTGCAACCCACTCCCTATTAGTTTGACCGGCCGTACGTTTTGTACGAAAGAAAATATACCTTTTTGCAACTACATTAACTGTTTCTTTGAAATAGGCATCCAATGCCGACAAAATTTCTTCGTAGGACAGAGTTGCTACGTCGCGTCGGGAAAATAATTTCACTATCACGCGGTACGTTTGCACCCCTACACATGACAATAAATGAGGCTGCCGCTCGTTACCTTGAATTCTGTAGGCGGCGAGATGAAATCCAAACTGGCGGGACCACTCGGTCCATGTTTCTTGCGCCACGTCAAAACTGCGAAACGGCGGTGCAACTGCATGTTGTGGCTGCGGTAGCGGTGAAGCGGCGGCTGCCGCATCGTGTTGCAGTGCGCATTGACCCTGGACGAGCTGTCCAAGGGCATCCAATAACTCCTGCGTCTGCTGATTCTGCAAGCGATAAAATTCGGACAGTACATCTGGCGAAGCCATGACACAAGTAAATGTAAGCAATTAGAAAGAACAAGACCCTTTCCGTTGACTCGTCACCAACTGTTGTGGCGTAACAAGACAGCTACGCCACACTGAAGTAGCCGAAAGGCACGCGTAATCTCACGTTGGCTAAACAGAGGTCTGAAACAGGATACGTAATGAATGGTAGCAAGAAAAGTACGTAGCTGCTATAATACTTAACTTTTAATCCTTTATTTGAATACAGCATTCCTTGATGATACAAGTGAGACTCTATCTTAAAATGGTTAATGGCGCCTTGCTAGGTCGTAGCCATGAACTTAGCTGAAGGCTATTCTAACTATCTCTCGGCAAATGAGAGAAAGGCTTCGTCATTGTAGTCGCTAGCAAAGTCGTCGTACAACTGGGGCGAGTGCTCGTCCATATCTCGAGACCTGCCTTGTGGTGGCGCTCGGTCTGCGATCACACAGTGGCGACATGCGGGTCCGACATGTACTAAATGAACCGCGGCCGATTTAAGCTACCACCTAGCAAGTGTGGTGTCTGGCGGTGACACCACAGATTATTGTAAAAGAAAAATGAACAACTGAATTAAGACTTTCAAGTAACTTCATGTATTGGACTTGAGAGAAACAAGACGTGTTCATAAGTGCTGGTGTTTATTAAGCCAACTATATTGTAAAAGTGTTCTAATCAGATCTGACGCTATGCAAGTCAGTTGACTAGCACGAGTTTAAATATTGATGTCGAAAAATAGGGAATTTGTTCTTTGTGGAAAGTGAAATATGCCATGACTGAATCAAAAGTATTCTGCGAGTACCTAATTATTTCAAGAGTAGAGAGTCAGTCTGATAAATTCCTATAACCAGCATTATTCTTCGAGGAAGAAGAAGCTTTCAGAGATCGATGTAGCCAGCTATCCAGAGAAGAAGATAGGCTGCGCAAGTCAACTGATGTGAGCGAGGTGTGAATTTTGGATTCAATCCGACTTCACATCGCTTCTTGTAGTCAAAAGTGTTAGAAGTGGTAGTACGAGGACACTTTTGATGCCAATTGATATCAAATTAATTTTTCAAATTAATTAAATTGATCCTTTCCCTGATGACATCATGGGTTTTCCATAGCTAGTGTGTGTCCCCTTCCCCCAACAACCTTCTGGAAAATCCCTGCCCCTCCCCTCCCTTTACCTAGAAATGGTGAAAATTCAAATTTTGATGGGAAATTTAAAATTTCGAGGTAAATTCGAATTTGGCAGTAAATTCAAATGCTAATTACAATGAATTACAGAGGACATAATAATAATTAATAATATATTATTTATAGAAATTTAATTTGCATATCATTTTGGAATACTAACAGAGTCAAAGACTTCACAATCCAAGATGGCTGACCTAGATCGCTTGCGCAGTCTAATGGCCCTATTCCTATTGGTTGAAAATTCAAACATTGGCAAGCAAATCCGCATTTTTTCTTCTGGCTATGAAGTACGTGAGTTGAGGAGGGGCAGTTGCCACTGATCCAGCTCTAGACAATAGCTCTATCCAGTTTTGTGAATAACTGCAGAATGTCGGAAGATATTTTCGCTGTTAACCCAGCACCAGAGAGTTGCTCCAGCCATTCTAGCTAATAACCCTATATGGGAAGGGTGGGTAACAATGATAGGATAGCAACCTATCACAGTAGCCTTCGGCCAATCTACAAGCGAATACATGCTGGGAGAAACATAAGCATGGGTAATGACATTATAACAGCGACATAATATTAGAACAGCGACCCACTGTCCCAGTGAGCCTATATATATATATATATATATATATATATATATCGTATTTAAATTCCCCATCGGGGTGGGCTGGCAGCAGCATATGCACTGCTCTTCAGCTGAAAGACATAGAACATACAATAGAAGACATTTGAATGTAACATAAACGAGAAAATATGGTGTGCATAGATACAAAAAAGGGGGGAATATTATGGAACACAATAGAAAAAAGCGGGCAACTGTAAAATGGAGTTAAAAACCTTAAAAAAGTAGTGCACACAAAACCACACACTGGGACAACTAAAAGAACACAAGGCGAATTATGACCGGAGCATAAAGGTATCAATGGATGGTGAAGCACATAACAATCAATGACAGTAACACTATGTTTAAGTCCAACACACCTCTCGAAGCACAGGAGAACAGCACCAAACAACACAGATGTAGCACACTGACTATGATGAGAAAAATGGAGGATCTGCCAGGTACATGGAGGTGAGGGAGGAGGAAAGCAGAGAGGGAGGGGAAAAGGGGGGAGATGGGCGGGGGGCATGCTGAAGAGGGCCAGGAAGGGAAGGATGTGGGAAGTAAGGAGTTGAGGATAGGGTGTAGGGACTCAGGGGGGGAGGGAAGGAAGAAAATCCACTCTGGGAGCAGGAGGGGGGAACAAGGCCAGGTTACAGTTGGAAGGAAGGGTATATGCCACGGTGAAGTTCAACATCTGGGAGGGGGAGGTGCTGGCAATTTCCCTCATGAAGTGATGGAGGGTGTAGAGGTGGAGAGAGGGAGGGATACAGTGATAGAGACTTGTCAACGGGTGGGTGGTGTAGAGGAAGGAGGAAAGCAGAGGGTGGGGAGATGAAGCGTGCAGACAGTGTAAAGGATGCAGAGATGTTAGAGGAAAAGTAGGAGGTAGGGGAAGGGGATGAGGTCGTACAGGAGGCATGTGGGTGAAGGAAGGCAGATATGGAAGGCAAGACGGGGCTCATGGCGTTCGAGGATTTGGAGGGCCTTGTATAAGCGGGTGGCTACCAAGATCCAGGCAACGCTGGCATAACAGATGATATGACAGATGAGGGATTTGTAGGTGTGGAGGATGGTGGAAGGATGCAATCCCCATGTCCGGCAAGACAGGAGTTTCACGAGGTGAAGGTGGAAATGGGCTTTCTGCTGGATGGTCAGGAGGTGAGGGGTCAAGTTGAGGTGATGGTCGAGGATGAGGCCAAGGTATCTCAGGGGGGGAGTGAGCTGGATGGGATGACCACAAAGGGTGAGACAGAAATCGTGGAGACGGAAGGACTGTTTGGTGCAGGCAGTGATGATTGCCTGGGTTTTGGAAGGACTGAGATGAAGGAACCTCTGGTTACAGCTAGTGGTGAACTGGTCAAGGTGGGTTTGGAGGATGCATTGGTACCGTTGACGGGTAGGATGGAGAGCCAGGAAGGTGATGTCATCAGCATATTGGAGAAGGTGGACAGGTGGGGGTGGCTTGGCCATATCAGCCATGTACAAGAGATAGAGTAGAGGGGAGAGGACAGAGCCCTGGGGGACACCTGCAGTAGGATAAAAGAGACAGGAGTTGGTGTTGTGGGGGGTGACATAAGAAGGACGTCGTGAGAGGAAGGAAGCGACGAGACGGACAAAACTGATAGACAGGTCTTAGGTTTGGACTTTAAAGGGGAGACCATGATGGCATACATGATCATAGGCACTGTGGAGGCCGAGGGGAACAAAAATGGCGGAGCGACGGCAGTTAAGGTGGAGAGAGAGAAGGTGAACGAGGTTAAGGATTGGTCTTCAGCAGAGAAGGAGGGTCCGAAGTTACACTGGGTAAGGGGGAGGGACTGGTTTTCATTAAGGTGCTGATGAATACGACAGGAGAGGATGGGTTCAAAGACCTTACTGAAGACAGAGGTGAGGCAGATGGGACGATAGGAAGAGGCGACAAAAGGTGGTTTGTTGGAGGATGACACTACACAGATTGGCAAGGACAGTCAGGAACGAAAAGGAGCTTTCTCTAAGGTGGTGGTAGGTGACGCAGTCGTGACCAGAGGCCATGTTGTGTTTGGACTGGAGGATAAGTTTAATGTCTTGTGCTGTGATGGGAGTGTTTATGTCGGAGGGGGGCAACTGCCCCAAGTGCTGGAGACTAGGAGCAATTGGAGCGAACGAGGTATCGGCACGTTCCATGACGGTGGGGAAAAGAGAATAATCAAACTGGGGATCATCAGGGATGGCGAGACCTCGGAAAGATGGAAAGCGAAGTGGTTGGCCTTACTGAGGTTGTCGGGAAGGGGGCGTTCGTTATGGAGAAGGAGGTAATGGGGTGCAGAATGGGAAACAGTAAGGTGATGGAAGGTAGACCAGTACTTGGAGGAGTTGATAGTGAGGCTGGCGTTGAATCGTGTACAGGTCTGGCGCCAGTCTCGGCGTTTCTTTGCTGTAATAAGGTTTTGTACATGAGCCTATAAATCACTGCACGTCTATAAAGGACTCCTATGGCGATATCATTTAACCTATTTACGAGTCGCAAGTCTTATCTTAGCCAACAGAAACATGGGAAATACATTGTACAAAATTTTTATGACTGTAATGCTCATTACCTTGTAAGGTTCCGTGGTTTTGTTGTTCTTGCTTGCTTATTCTAGAATTGAGAACACTGTGTGCGGTGATATGACAAGTTTAATGTCGCAATATTTCTCACCACATTACAGCTTTTCACACAGTTTTCAGCTCACCAACATAAAAACAGCGCAATGGATAACACATATTGCCAACATCAAAAAGTGAAATATGTTTACACACAACAATGTTAAATATTGACTCTCTGAAAGAACATTAATCTTAAGATCAATATTATGAAGATTATTTGGAAGTTTCTTTACATTAATCCTAAGCGCAATAATATGAAAGTTTAATTGGACGTTTCTTTACAAAATTGCTCCTACACATACGTTATCATGTTGGTCAGCACTACGAAAATCCTCCGATTCCGGTTCAAAGTTCGGAACTATTTAGGATGACAAGCAAGTCTACGGTGGATGGTTCGTCAAGTGACAAATTTGAGCGCAAGATTACCCAAGGCCGCTCGAGTTTACAGTGGACGCAAGATGGTGAACCAACAAAGTTTACACCTCTGTATTTACCTTAAGCTGCGATGTGCTGCTGTCTGCATGGCCGCTCTATCCCACTGCAATTCCTACAAAAGTAATCTGGCCTTTGCTGAACTTTTCAGCAGAAACTTTCCCTATGTTTCTCGTTATGCTAGAAAACATGTACTCAGCCCTAGTTTTATTGTGTGACGATATACACGCGCATGGTTGGAGCACTGTGCATATTATAGTGCCCTCTCAGGTCTCGCAAGAACGCTTAACTAATTTGGCTGGTTCGTTTCTCCACAGTTGGAGCTAAATCTTGGTACAGCTAATTGTAGCTGGAGTTCAGCCGCTGGGAACGCAGTGTCCACACCAATTTCTTCTCTGCGTCGTACGGAGCGTTAAGTGTTCCGTTCTGCACTTGACACCAGTTCAGACAAAGAGTCTCTCGTGTTACTCGTGGCAGAACTGCATCCTTCCACTTGGGTTCCTTTTTCACGTCACGGCTTTTTTCGACCAATAAGAGCGTTCCTCTCATTTTGTAGAAACACCCTCTACCAATCGCAACGTCCCTTCTATCAAACTGCGTCGAAACTTCAGTAGTTTTCTCCTTCGTAGTGAGTTTCCGCGAATCGGACGTTTTGTGCCCGTTCCAGACGCCTGAAGTACATTGACCTTTCCATGTGTTGCACTCGCTGGACGAAAATACGTCACTTGCTTTTGTTCGTATCCTATTGGAATTTCGAAACGCAGTTTTCTGAAGCTTCTTCTCTGCTCTTGTACCGATGCCCTCGCTACAGGCGGCCCTCCAGCTTGAATCACCTGGCCCGGGGTCGCTGTCCTCCTTTCTGCCATCCCTTTAAAGTGGTTGCCGGCGTAACTCCCGCAGTACGGCTTCGCTACGCCGTTGTGGAGCTGGCTTTTCAAAACTGAAAGCGACCCGACTCGCGTTCTCTGGTCTACGTTCCTCTCAAAGACATGCATTGTGTAGGAATGATGTGTTAATTACCGTCGATTGACTGTCATCCCTTTTTGCATTACATATTGATAGGCAAATGTTCTCATAACTGTCGATTTACGTTAGGTATCATCTTCACCTTCTCATTGCGATTTGTAAAGGTCTCATGTAAGGTGCGAATCTGACGATTTATTCTACCACCTTACAAACGTACTTGAGCATAGCACCTCAAGACGAAAAGAAAACTGACAAGTCACCCCCAGTGTAGTTCAGCGCTATCTACCGTGCATTTGTGTAACTGAATTGGGCCTTAAGCCACGTCTTCCTGTCGCTGACCCCTGGTGACTATTCCTACCACTGCTGTGACACAATGCAAGACAAGCATGTGTGACATGGACTAACTGACGTAGACTCCTTAGTTTAAAAAATCCACTTTACCCAGTCTTGTCAATACACCTTGAATATGTCACGCAAATTGTAGATAGAAACTACACCATACACATGTTTTCACATAGTTAAAGTATCGTTGTTTGTTGTGAAAATTCTGTACAACATTATGGCATAGGTTACATTTCCTCTAAGCATTATCTGATCAGGTAGAAAAATATGTTATCATCAGCTTAATTTCTGCCATGCCCACCACCACAGGTCTAGAACATTAAGTTCACTGTTGGTTCATGACAGAGTGATAAGGGTATGCTCTAGCTCTGTCACAGAATGCCTCCCCACTTTCGAACTGCCTTAAAGTGACCAAATGACAGCGTTACCTACGACGTCTTTCAAGACAGCAGATTTATACTACTATCACTTCACAAATTCGATAATATAGCTAATTTTATTATGATGACCATCACTCCCTGTGTAGGTGAGATATTGAAATTCCGTCAAAAGGTCTCGCAGCGACACAAAAAACCCCTCATGACAACTTCAACTCTCGAATGAGATCTTTAGTACTCTCCCCTCGAATTCACCATCCGTGCGGCAGTCATTGATATCAAATTTATGGACTAATTAATTAAAATGGTGGTGAGAGTGCCTTTGCATGGTGAGTAATTTCTTTTTCTTGCAGTCGGGGAACCGTTACAGAAGCTTCTGTGACTTCTTGGAGGCTCGCCACAGCCTAGGTAGTCATTTCTACGGATACCAAAATCCGTGCTAACTGCCGTAAAATAGCTGAAGACATCCAACGCCAACGCTTTCTGACTCTCAATTGCCTCGTCACGCTTGTAGAAGTAAGTCACTTAGAATTCTGGTATACTGATTTCGAACTAATCCTGCTGAGACCTGGGGAGAGTAGGATGTTTCACTCTCTTCTCCACCTCTGTGTCGCCTCAGCCCCCACCCCCTCCACCACCCTGCCACTGGGTAACATGTGAACAGCTGCCAATGCCATCACCAGGTCGCGAACCCCTGCCCTCGTGTCAGGGCTCTACCCCTCCCATCCAACAACAACCACTCACCATGCCAGGCAGCTGTCAATGAATCCACCCCTCAAAAGTGCTCCTATCATTCTCAGAAGGTCACTTGAATGTCACTGGGGATGCTGAACAGTATGCTCCCCTTCATCCCTTCTGCAAATCGAAACGATGTAAGACGTGTTTTCGGAATATCCCGGAAAGAAAGACCCAGTGAACAGTATTAAAATACCTGTCTACTGACCGCAACATCTCAAATGTGTACGAGTCTGCGGACCTAGGTTTCCCTCAGAATAGAATCCTATAGAAGTGTTCGTATTGGTTCCTGCCAAATTAGTGGGGAGATGCTTCAAGAACTCAAATGGGAATCCTTGAATGGCATATGATGTTCTTCTCAAGGAAACTATTGAGAACCAACATATGATGAATCTGACTGCAGAAGGATTATACCGCCGCCAACATGCATTTTGTGAACGGACTACAAAGAGAAGGTACAAGAAATAAGCGCTCATACAGAGACATATAGACAGTCTTTGTCTGCCTCGCTCTGTTTGCGAGTGGAATAGGAAAGGAAATGACTAGTAGTGGTAGAGTTTATCTTTAGCCATTCACCTTGTAGGGTATGTGTAGAGATATAGATGTAAATTTAGTCTACCTATTAAGATGTCAGTTCATGCACTTATAGGCACACAAAACTCAAGGAAGAATCTTGTCTCTTACTTAGCGATAAAACAAAAGATGGAACTTCCGCTGCTGATTGTTTCTCTGTAGAAACATTCGTATTAACCCCTGATTTTCGCACTGACATCACTTCACGAGATATATATGAGAGATTATAAGATGTCTGACCACAATAGTTTGAAGAAAGGTGTAGAGCTCACCTTTCGACTCTCCTTCCATCACTATATCGCTTACCCTGCCATATTCTCAGGAATCCTCCAATCTATGATGTATAGCGCCTGAATCCACCTTATTTCGAGAGTGAGAGATTTATCCAGCCAAGTTACAGACCCCTAATAATTACCTCAAAATATCAACAAGTTCCAACACCACTGTTCCATTTGTTAGACGTCTGTCTAGTCCTCCGCCTATCGCTGACTAAGTAGAGAGCTATCACAATGAGCAAAATAGCACAATAACGCACAGGAAGAAATTCACAACCATGCAGAGTATACATGGACTTGTAACGTCCCCAACTTTTGCACGAAGTTTACCGAAGTAATGTAAACACGCCTGAGGCCTCTGGATAATGTATAATTAGTATAAGTAGTTGTCAAACAAGGGCATCACTCTCTTTACTTTCTGACTCTGCTCTTTTGCTCTTTTTTTTTTTGCCGTTGTGTTTGTCTCTCTCGATTAGCTTGTTTCGCGCTAAGCAATTAATTCTGCGGATTCGATGAATTGGTCGTAGTAGAGCTTTCTTAGACTGTTACTCAATTATTAGCAATTGGAACGATTATAAATCGGAATACCAAGTGCGTGAGTTTAAATATCGCACGTTTCATGTAGAGGATCTTCTGTTCTAAATATTAGGCTGTGTCGAGTAGTGTAAGTTGATTTCTATTTTCTTAGAATATACTGTTAAAGTTTAACCATATTTCATTTATAAACCTGTCCTTCGTTTACACACTCACAATTTGGTGCTTTATAATAAATACAGTAGCATTTATTTTTATTATTATAGTTTGCGTGCGACACTTCATACGTCATAGTCTTTTGTTTGTGAAATACGATAGATCTGCAATCTGCATATGAAGTCCGATAATCAGTTTAATACCTATTTATGCAAGGAAACATATTTCAATTCACGGTCAGTAACAAAGTTTACCAAAAGATTTGCTCTCCAAGCCAAATCTGTGTGCCATTGCTACTTTCAGAAGACATTGCATTAACTTTTGTAAAAGTTCTGAATTAAGTTAGTCGTTTAATCAGAGAGGCCCCAGTTTCTTTTAACGTTGCCCCCAATGCTTTTCATTTTATTATAAAAATAGTTCACAGCCCGAAATTGTCTGTCATTTTATTTGCAAGTAAAATAATTAAATCCCAATTAACAGGCAGTGATGAATTGACGACCTCAGACGAGGACTGCCAAGGAGTAAATAATAAATGAATTTTTATTGTGTATATAATTGTTACAGTTTCATGTTTGTCTATATATGTACATCCTGTTCCATGTATGCAACACATAACTAATGTCTGCAATTGAGAAACATCAAGAGAGTGAACCAAGAAAAAGAATAATAAAAGCAAAAACACAATAGGAAGTTGCGACTGTAAGGTATGGAAAAACAGTTCAAGGTTAAATTTTATACTTCGTGTTAGAAAATAGATGGGTCTGAACTGCTTTCCTGTGTGAATTTATAAAATTATTTCGTGTGACTTTTAGATATTTAGCTACGAAAATTTCGTGCCACAAGATGGCAGAATTTATTAGTGGATTTGCGTAATGGCTATGCGTGGTTAGATTGTTTAGCTTCGTTGATAATTATCACATCTGACAGTGATTTTCCAATGTAGAATATGTGTTTGTAGGAAAGTGTATTTTTGCGTTTACGATTTTGGTCTTTATAACTCACGGATACAGAGAAAGTAGGAGAGGACCCGACAGTTGAGGTAGAGGTGAATGCACACGATTGGAATTAAATACCGAACATCGGCTACTTTCGGAAGTTGAACCAGAGCCTACAAGAGCTGCCACAAGCAAAACTGATATGCCGGCACACTTGGAAGCCAAAACTAAGTTACCAACTCCTGTATCTCGTCCTTTTGCCGAATTGTATAAGTGACTAACAGATCTTATACAGCAAAGTTTCTAACAACTTGCAAAAAAAAAAAAAAAAAAAAAAAAAAAAAAAAAAAAAAAAAAAAAAAAAAACGTGCAAATGAATGAAAATTTCATACATGTTGCACGAGAGCAGACAGTAAAAATTAGTACGCTTATTCAGGACAAACTGAACGACGATTTTAAGCAATTCCGAAATCAACAGAAGAAACAAATAAGTGGCCAAATTCAATACCAGATGAGTGTTGATTTCGAATGCTTAGAGGAAGAGTTAGGGGAGATTTTCGGCAGCTAGGCGAAGAGCAGTCTGTTGAAATAAGAAAAGTAAATTCGAAGATAGAAACTGTTACTGATAACTTTGCTGAGTTACAAATTGCCTGTAAAGACATATCCCAGTTAGTAAGGCAGATGAACTCGGAAGTGAGGGAACTAAAAGAAATGCAGTCTGAATTGCAAAGTACTGCAGAACAGACTGTGTTGCCAAATGACCAGCGGAATGAAGAGCTTGTTACTTGGCTGCATGACAAAGACAAGCAGGTTACCGAGTGCTTGACACCATGAAGTGAAGGAAATAGCGACTTTGTGAACTGGTTGAATCAGAAGGATTAACATATTAACAAAGCACTTAGGACCAAATTACACACCGTAACTCAAAATTCTAGTGCTGCAGTGTTATCTCAGCACATCAAGAGGAATATTTGTGTAAAAACAGAATTAGAACAAACAGAAGCTATGCTAAAACGTGTTCTTCCTGAGTGGAAGCATTACGTGGAAAAACACGTAGGCAAATTTAACTGTGAGTTGTCAATCATGCCAAGTAATGCAGGCAGAAACCCAGCAGCAGCGGCAACAAGCAATCCGCATATGTATTTACTGTCTCCACAGTAGTATATGTTGTGCAGAGAAACACCATACAATACTTACACGAATGGAGGATAATCATTGTGTAATATGGGGGAGGCAAATGCTTTGACAAACGTCTTGTTGCCTGAGAGTTTGCTCAAGCATCGTGAATTTCAGATGTACAGAGTGTGTGACGTCATACGCGCGTGACTGCATGTGAGATCGCTCTCTAAGTTTTCATCTATTTTTAGGTTGCAGATATATATTTTAACGATTTTTGTGTTAATATTTACTATATAAGTGACTTATTAGTGGTTTCTTCATTCACCTTTGCCTTTCTTGTGTTGTGACCTGATATTTGTGAGTGTTTCGTATCGAGCAACTTAACCTCTTACCCGTGTTTACATTCCGCACTGACCAGTTGCAGCTGTAGCAGCGCATCGAAAGCTAAGTACTAATTAATTGTTTGTGTATAGTAGTTTATTTAGGAACTTTAGTAGTCTTCAGCCGGTGTTCTTGGTGTTTTCCGGTGAAATAACTTCAGAAGAAATTTTTGCGAACTGCTTTCAGTTTCGTTACTCTCATTAGACGTTTGATTTTCTTTCTGTGTTAGTATTTCGTTATATTCTCATTTGTTGTTGATTAATACTGTCAATAATAGTAGTTACTTTCCTTGTGGAGCAAGTTTGTGATTATTGTAGTCAGTTTTTAACATCTTCTTATTGTAGTAGCGGAACTTAGATAAAGTTGTTTTCTTGTTTCAATAACTGTAAAATTTTACCATGAGTGAGAAGTGTGGGCTTTACCGTTGTTTCGTGAGTAGTGGAATGCGGTGTGAAACTTGTTCGAAGTATTTTCACTGGGGGGAATGCAGTGGGGAAGCCAGTGGGCATTCTGGTGAGATTCTCTCCTGGAGCTGCAGGTTATGTAGCAAGAGTAAGTTGATAGAGGAGCAGGAGCGTAAGATCTGTGCCCTTAAGGTGCAGTTGAAAAACGCACAGGAGGAGCTAGATAGGATGAGGAGGGAGAAGGGGGTTGGGGAATGGGAGCTGGCTGTTGGCAAGAGATCTGCTAGGAGAAGGAGATTTTCAGATAGTTTTACTATTGGTGTTTGTAATAGATTTGACCAACTGTCAGAGTCTAGTGGAGAGGAATCTCTAGTAGCTGTAGATGTAGGAAGTATGCAGCAGACCTCAGCAGTTACGGTGGCTAGGACAGTTGCAAAGTCTAAGAGAAAGAAGAAGGTTCTGCTGTTAGGTAGTTCTCATGGTAGAGGTGTAGGCCAGCAGTTGCAGGAAGTTTTGGGGAGTGAGTACCAGGTCACCAGCATTGTGAAGCCTAATGCAGGATTGGCTCAGGTGACTTTTAACATAGGGGGTTATGTAGGGATTTTACAAAAGAGGATCAGGTAGTGATTGTGGGTGGGGCTGGTAATAGTATTGATAGGGATGGGGAGTATGACATAGATGGTGACCTGGAAAAGATAGCCACTCAGACTGGCAACACGAATGTGCATTTCGTGGAACTGTTTCAGCATCACGATCGGCCTCATCTTAATACAGCCGTCAGGCGTAATAACATGAGACTTGGGGGTGCGCTAATGACAGAAGGCATGGGTCACATTTCAGTGGTGTCGGTGGAGTCTATCAGCAGGACGGGTTTCACTAGTCATGGCCTGCACCTCAACAGGTATGGAAAGGGGAGGTTGGCAAAGCTTATAGGTGACAGCATAGGTGGGGGTGGTGGGATCACTCATGGGAAAATTCTGGTAGTTGTGGGTGTTAGAGCTGTACCTTTTTTAGATTGAAGTCAGCTGACAGGTATTCCTGCTTAAGGGAAGTCTCTCTAACAAAGAAACCACTTTCGACAAAGCTTAGGTATCCGATTAATGAGGGAATTAGTATATTTCATCAAAACATACAAGGCATTAGAGATAAAGTTAGTGAACTACTTATAGATGTTGACTCAAATTATTGGTATATCTGAACACTTCTTAAATAAGGAGATAATTCAGAGGCTTCCTTTACCAGGATACAGGTTGGCTGGCAGCTTTTCTAGGAGCTCTTTGCGGTGTGGGGGAGTAGCCATATATGTGAAAAACGGTATCCCATTTGAGTTAATTGATGTTTCAAAGTACTGCACTGAAAAGGTGTTTGAATGTTGTGCAGGTGTGGTCAAATTTAGTGGAGCTAAACTTTAAATGCGAACATTTTTAGGTTAGGCTTTACTGTGACTGTTACTGACATTAAATGAAACAAGTTCACTGTTACCAGTCACCGTTTTATTTATTTCCACGGCGCGTTTCGAAGGTTTAAACCTCCATCATCGGGTGGGTTTACATCAGTAAGTATTACATTTGTGTGTGTGTGTTGTGTTACGATTTTTGGAGGAACTTGTGGCACTGCCTAGTGGAGAAACGAGACACTATTTCAGAATATGGTTTAGGATAACTTTTGACGAAAAATTAAACTGATATCTAATGGAAAACATTAAATAAGTAAACTACAGTACCTTCAGTGATCACTGGTTCCTTTTGCTGTCGTAACACATCACATGTATACTGCCACATTTGTAAACAAATATGACGTCTGGAATCAGCTGGGTGCAAAGTTCGTATAGCAGAGAAGAAGAGGCACTACTCTGCAAAGGCTTAAAGCACAATGTTCAAGCTCCGCTGGATCAAAAGAACCAAGAAAAGCTCATCACTTGTGCAACACAGATCTCGACCATCGCCTTTAAGAAGCAAACTGACAGAATATCAGCCTGCCACAAAATTAACGAAATCATTGAACAGGAGATTGCAAAACCTTTCCCAGCATACAAGAAAAGAGAAGAAGCCCTTACACGTACCATTAAGACTAAATTAAACGTGAATAATGCAATAATTGTAAAAGCTGACAAGGGCAACACCACTGTTGTAATGGACAGAACAACATACATAGAAAAAACTTTAGACTTCTTCCAAACCAGCAACATAACTGAAATACATAAAGATCCAACAGCCAGAATACAAAAGGAGATTAAACACATTTCAAACAACATTAACTTTCTACTCACCATCCAAGAAGGAAGAAACATTGTAACAATGAGCCCACAAGCACCTTGCCTTAGATCACAACCAAAGATCCACAAAAACGGGACCCCCATCAGGCCCATAGTGAACTGTACGAACAGCCCAACATTCAAGCTCAATAAAATACTCTTCAGAATTCTCAAACAAGCATACACATTCAATAATGAGAGAACACTTAGAAACACAACAGAATTTACACAATATGTCAAAAACATACAAGTACCTGATGGAGCCACACTTGCCTCATTTGACATACAAAACCTATATTGCTCTGTGCCAATAGATCCCACACTACAGATAATTAATGCCAACCTACATAAACACAAAAATATCCCTTCAACTCACATTAATGAACTAATGGACCTGCTTAAATTCACACTTTCACACAACTATTTTAAATTTAACAATAAAATCTACCAACAAACAGATGGTCTGGCAATGGGCTCAAATCTTTCCGGATTGCTAGCAGAAATATTTATAAGTAACCTAGAAGACAAAATCCTGAATTCCAATCACCACCTCCTCAAAAATATCATCTACTACTACAGATATGTAGATGCTACCATCATTTTAATCAAAGGCACTAAAGATGACATCAGTGAGTTGAGTCAGTTTTTCAACAACTCCCATGAAAACATAAAATTCACAGTTGAACACCAAAAAGACGACAGTATAAATTTCCTAGACCTTACCATTAGAATAAAGAATAACAGACATCAATTTGAAATTTATCGGAAGCCTACCACAACATATACCACAATCCACAACTCCTCTTGCCACCCCACAGCACACAAAATGGCAGCATTCCGGTACATGATTAATAGAGCTATCCAACTACCACTCTCAGAAGATAAATGTGATCAAGAAATTGAAATAATAAAACAAACAGCTATTGAAAATGGTTATAACAGCTCCATAGTAGACACCCTAAAACACTCAATAATGGCAAAGGAATCACAACACAAAAAACAAAAAGAAAATAACATCTTCCATACAATCCCCTTTCTGGGTAACATTTCATACCAGATTGCCAATGTCTTCAAACGGAAAGGCATAAGCATATCCTTTACAACAGACAACAAGATTGGACAGAAGTTACCCCACAACATCGGCACACGAAAAGCACTTCATCACACAGGTGTGTACAAAATTGAATGTTTGGACTGTGACTGCTTCTACATAGGCCAGACAGGCAGATCATTTGAGATTAGGTTCAAGCAACACATGGCAGCACTAAAAAACAAAAAATATCACACGTCAGCAATAGCTACACACCTGCATGAAACAAAACACCATGTTAACAACACAAGTATTAGCATCCTACACATCCAACCAAAAGGCAGAAAACTAGACATCCTTGAAACACTCCAAATATACAAACATCAAATGAAACAACCAGAATCTATCTTAAATGACAAAAATGACAATATTTACAATAGTATCATCTCCGTTTTCACTCATAAAAATGCACACACACACACACACACACACACACACACACACACACACACACACACACACACACACACACCTAATATTTACCATAAATATTGACAGCTGCCAAGATTACAAGAGATTGACGTCATTCACAGATAATTCATCACACCAACAGCTTGTGCCCCTTGTCAGCTTAAAACTGTATGTACATCAACTACTGGCACAAATGTATATCTATCTGCATATTTCATAGCATTAACCAATGTATTACCCCAACCTTTAGGCAGCTACTATATGCAATATCCAATCTTAAGACTCCTTGTCATGTAAATGTTTCCTCTCAATAATCACTCTTCCTCCCCCCCCCTCTCTCTCTTTCTCCTCTCCCTCTCCCTTTCACACACTCACTCACACACACACACACACACACACACACACACACACACACACACACACACACACACACTTTTTTTTTCTCTCTCTCTACCTCTCCTCCTGCCTCCAGCCCCTCACTTCACATCTGTTTATTAACCCCAATCAAAGAGTGTAATGTATGTATGATTTTACTGTTGTAGCCAATATGATCATTGTAATTATAGTCTGTAACATTTCACCTAATTGTTATCAATAAGTATGAAGTTTAAGCCATTTTAACATTTCACCTGATTGTATAAACGAGTACGAATGTTTGCTGTTTTAACTTGTCAGAATTACATTTATATACCACCTGAAGTACACACACATATATTTGACACCTCAAAACAAACACCGCCAAATGCTTAAAGCAATTATTCTGTAATAATATTGTTATGATGTACATTCTTTGCACTTTGCGATTATGTCTTCACTTCTGCTATACGAACTTTGCACCCAGCTGATTCCAGACGCCATATTTGTTTACAAATGTGGCAGTATACATGTGATGTGTTACGACAGCAAAAGGAACCTGTGATCACTGAAGGTACTGTAGTTTACTTATTTAATGTTTTCCATTAGATATCAGTTTAATTTTTTGTCAAAAGTTATCCTATACCATATTCTGAAATAGTGTCTCGTTTCTCCACTAGGCAGTGCCACAAGTTCATCCAAAAATCGTAACACAACACACACACAAATGTAATACTTACTAATGTAAACCCACCTGATGATGGAGGTTTAAACCTTCGAAACGCGTCGTGGAAATAATTAAAATGGTGACTGGTAACAGTGAACTTGTTGTTTCATTTAATGGAGCTAAACTTCTTACTGTTGTTGTTTATAGATCCCCAGACTCCGATTTCACAACGTTTTTGCTAAAGCTAGAGGAGGTTCTTGGTTCACTTTATAGGAAATACAAAAAGTTAGTTATATGTGGTGACTTCAACATAAATTGTATAAGTGATTGTGCAAGGAAAAGGATGCTGGTAGACCTCCTTAATTCATATAATCTTATGCAAACCGTATTCTTCCCAACGAGAGTGCAAGGGAACAGTAGAACCACCATAGACAATATTTTTGTTCATTCATCATTACTAGAAGGGCATTCTGTTAGCAGAATGGTGAATGGCCTTTCAGATCATGATGCACAAATTTTAAGTCTAAAAGATTTTTGTGCTGCAACGTAGGTTAAATATAGTTACCAACGTTTTAGGAAAGCTGATCCAGTTGCTGTAGAGACTTTTGTAAACCTTATCAAGGAACAAGAGTGGCAAGATGTTTATAGTGCTGATACAGTAGAAGATAAATATAATGCTTTCCTCAAGACTTTTCTTGTGCTCTTTGAAAGTTGCTTTCCGTTAGAACGTTCAAAACATGGTACTAGCACAAACAGGCAGCCTGGGTGGCTGACTAAAGGTATAAGAATATCTTGTAGAACAAAGTGGCAATTATATCAAAACGTTAGAAACAGTCACAATCTAAATGCAGTAGCCCATTACAAACAGTATTGTAAGGTGCTTAAAAAAATTATTAGGAAGGCTAAAAGTATGTGGTATGCAGATAGAATAGCTAAGTCTCAGGATAAAATTAAAACCATACGGTCAGTCGTAAAGGAAGTGGCTGGTCTGCAGAGACAGGTCAAGGATATAGAATCAGTGCAAGGAGGGTAACCTTAGCCATAGCCTGTCCTAGCAAGCGGGATATAACTCCTGGTGCCCAATGAGGAAGACCCTTGGGACACATTAACGCCCAAACTTGATCTTGCAGTGAAAAGCAGTGATGACGGGTCCATCGACTAGAAGGTTGAGACGAGGACGGCTGCATTAATGACAGTAATGCCCAATGTGCATGGCTGTGTAATCGTTCTGCTGGTGTTGCTCCTTCTTGTGGGGTAGCCCAATACGAGGCCAAAAATAGTGGTAGAGCTGTTTCTAACAGTTGGTGCTGTAGCAGCTTGGACATCTGAGTTTTAAAAGTGCGGACAAATCGTTCTACTCTCCTATTAGATGCCGGATGAAAAGGGGTAGTGTGGAGTAGTTCAATGCCATTGGCAGCGCAAAAGGTAGTAAATTCCGCCGATGTGAATTGGGGCCCATCATCAGTAACCATATTTTCTGGCAATCCTTCGATGGCAAAGATGCGGGCAAGTACTTGTACGGATTGTCCTGCGGATGTGTTGGAAATTTGGAAAACGTATGGAAAACCAGTACCAGCGTCGACAACGATGAGCCATTGTGTCCTAGGGAGGGTCCCGCAAAATCCAGGTGGAGGCGAGACCAGGGGCTTGAGGCATCTGGCCAAGAGAAGAACTGACATGGGGGGGGGGGGGGCTGCTAGTTTACTCTGACATGTCAGACAGGAGGTTAAGAGTTTGGTGATGTCCTTGTCCATACCTTGCTAATAGACATGTTGACGACCCAATCTCCTGGTAAGCACCACACCCCAGTGACTCTCATGGAGTAATGTGAGGACCCGTTGTTGGAGGGCGAAGGGGATGATGATCCTGGTTCTCCCATCGTCTCCTTGGAGAAGAATCACCCCCTGGCGAGAGGATAACTCGTGCCGGCGATACTAGTAGGCTTGCATGTCTGGGCAGTGAAGCTGTCGACGATCGGTTGGCCACCCCACCGTTGCCCAGTGTAATACCTCCCGCAGGACTGGGTCTGTGGCTGTGTGTTTGGCAATGAGCTTGGCATCCAGCGGCAGGTTGATAATGGCTTATTCTTCTACAACGTCAATGTGGAAGCACACATCATGATCTTCATCAAACTCCAGGTCCTGTCCAAGGGGTAAGCGGGAAGGCAGATCCGCGTTAGAATGGTGGGTGGTTGACTGATATTGAATCTCATAGTGATAACTAGACAAGAACAAGGCCCAGTGCTGGAGGCGTCTGACTGTCTTCGTTGGAACAGAAGCGGACATTCTGAAGAGGGGAAGCAAAGGCTTATGGTCTGTAAGTAACGTGAGTTTTCTGCCATATACATAACCATGAAATTTTTGTAGTGCAAATGTAATGGGTAACGCTTTTTCTTCCAATTTGCCTATAGTTCTTTTGTACATTTGATAAGGCTTTGGAGACACCATCCATAACATGGGACAGGACAGCACCCAAGCCGTAATCTGATACATCCGCTGCTAAGGCCAGAGGTTTGGATGGGTCATAAGGGGCGAGACAAGTGGGCCGGAGGAGGGCCTTTTTAAGTGCCTGGAGGGCCTTGTTACATTCAGGTGACCAATGCCATTTCACATTCTTGCGAAGTAGTCTGTAATGGTTCAGCAATGGCTGCTGCATGGGGAATAAACTTGCGATAATATTTCAATTGGCACAGGATGGACTTTAATTGACTGGTGTTGAAAGGAGGTGGAAGCTCCTGGATGGCTTCTACATGTTGGGCCATCGGCCTGAACCCTGCAGCGCTGAACACATGGCCTAAATACTCGACCTGGTTCACAAAAAAGGAGCACTTATCCTTGTTGGCCTTAAGGTTTGCTTGTTGGAGTACTGAAAATAGGGCACGAAGGTTGTTTGCTAGATCCCGAGCGTCTTTTCCCGCAACCAGGATATCATCTAAATAGTTGGCAGTGCCTAGTACCTCTCGAATCAGCTCTTCCAGAAACCGTTGAAAAATGGCTGGTGCACTGGCTATGCCAAAAGGCTACCGGTTATACTGGAAGAGACCGAATGGTGTATTGATCACAAGAAGCTGCCGAGAGTCAGCATCGAGTGGTATCTGAAGATAGGCATCCATTAAGTCGATTTTGGCGAAGATACGCCCGCCAGCGAGGCGTGAGTGGATGTCTTCAACTTTGGGAATGGGGTACGAATCAACAACTGACTAGGCGTTGATTGTATGCTTGGAATCCCCACAAATGCGCAACACACCATTAGGTTTTTCCACCAGGACGATTGGTGATGCCCACAAACTGTGAGGCACTGGCGTGAGGATTTTCTCATCTTGAAGGCGCTGAAGCTCCTGGCTTAGTGCATCCCTGGGAGCAAAGGGCACATTACACGCCTTGAAGAAGTTAGGTACCACTGTGGGCAGGAGGGCGACATGAGCTTGGAACACGACTATGCCGGTAGTGGGTCATTCGAACACCGAACTGAACTGTGCCATCGACTCTTGCAGGTAGGAGTGATCGGCAATGGACTGAATGGAGGGGGTCGCATCCTGGATCTCCAAACCTAAATTGTTGAAAAGATCCACGCCTAAGAGGTTGTTGGCGCCAAGAGAATTGATGACCAATATGCGAGCAGTCAAAGCCATAGAATGATATTGGATTGGTGCCAAAAACTGTCCACAGACCTTGAGGATGTCATTGCAGTAGCTGCGAAGAGGGATGTCAAAGGGATGTAAAGGTGGGGAGCCGCACATAGGACTTCCAGTCAATGATGGTTACAGACGAGCCAGTATCTATCTGAAAGTCGAGAGGAACAGCATTAATCGACAGACGGATGGATATAGCCTTTGTAGAGTGCGGAAAAACACCTTGGATCAAGGAGACCGTTAGCAACCCACTGGTCCAGTCCTCCTCTTCGGTATCAAATTGTTTTAAGTGAGTAGAATCGACTACCATTTCAGTGGAAGACCGGCAGACCTCGGCTTGATGACCAATCTTACCACAGGCGGCACATTTGGCACTCCTATGGGGGCACTGAGGTCGAGTGTGCTGGGAAAAACAATGTCGACAGGAGGGCAATGCTTGTAGGCGTCGACCAAACGGGAGGGCAGTACCAGAGCCCAGTGTGTCCCTCTGGACTGGGGAAGGACGTGACCGACGTGTAGAGCGGGTGGAATATTCAGAAGTTGGGTCCTGGAAAGAGGCAGTTGAGCGAATACACTGCTCGAACGCCATATGATCTGAAGACATGCTTCCAAAGAAGGATCTTTCAATTTCAGCAGGTCGGTACGGAGACTGTCATCCAGTGCATGAACCAAAATCATGTCACGCACCAGGGAAGCTGCGTAAGATCGTTTACAGGCAGGATTTTGACAGACAAAACGGCAGTCCCGGGATAACCCTTGTAAATGGGCAATCCACTCCCGGTAAGACTTCCCCGTGGCCTTGTGGCTGCTAAAGAATTTATGCCGGGCAGCAGCCACGTGAATTTGGGAATCAAAATAGTCTGACAGACTGACCTTAAGAATCTCGTAAGGGAGAGCATGGGGTTCCACCTCCGGGTGTAATTGCTGCAGGAGGTGGTAGATCTCAGGCCCCGCATACACCAGGAGGTAAGCACGCTGTTGGGCGTCCCCAGCGATGCCGTGGGCCACGAAGTGCTGCTCCATACGCACCACGTAGTTGGTCCATGTTTCCACCTTCTTGTCAAACTGCTGGAAAGGAGGCGGCGCCGCCCGGAAATTCTTGACCATGGTGTCGATCCGTGTAAGACGCTGTGAGACCTCCGTAGGGGCGCTAGTCATTGACTCCAGACGTTCGACCAGAAGCTGGTTCGTCCGCTGCATCTGCTGGAGCAGGAGGAGCAGCTGCTGGGACACATCCAACTGTTTGGCCATACTTGAGCAACTGCAACAGTCCAAGAGAAGAAACTACGTCTCCACCAGAGAGATGCACACGTAGAAAATTCCTCGTCGCCACTAATATATCCGCCGTCCACGGATAGGGAAATCTCAGAGTGTGAGTTATAGTGTTTTATTTAAACTTAAGTCTTTCTTCAAAAGTTACAAAACAATATTCTTGAGGTAGGACTGGTCCTCCAAGCCTACCAATAACTAAATCAGAGATTCTTCCAAACATAAACTGTCTGTAGTAGCCATACAACTTCACCAAACCGAGCCCTGGGCGTCTCTTGAAGAGCGGCGCGGGGTCCACGTTGCTGTCACCTGAGTCCGAGGACGAGTATAGGGGCTGCGGGGATGGCTCAGGCACGCTGGCGGCGGTGGGCCATGAAGCGGCGGCTCCGATGACAACAGTGGGCTCGCTCGGCGTGAACTGCCTCTCCAGGCTCCTGCGCCAGCCTAAATACTGCTCGGCGCATGGATATGACTGGCTCTATATGCAGACACGTGTCGAGCGGAAGGAAAGAGGTCCGCGGCTGTAACGACCTCTTGCGGCGCCGTGGACACCTCCTGGTAGTCTCTGGGAAACGTATGTGTTTCCGGGACGACCGGCCAGGGTGACCCCTACTCGGTCCGGGGCCCGCTGTACCGGTCTGCTTCGCGGGAAGCGACAGTTGCAGGCGCTTAGTCTGGACACAGTAATCCTGGTTATCGGAATAGCTATCACAGAAATAATCAGAGTAACAACATAACGGCACCATCATAGCCAAACAACAAACAAGCGAATTGGCAATCGAATACTGCACAATGAAACAATGGGCAACAGCATCCGATACAGAATAACTACCTAAATCAAAGTAATCAGAATAACTATAATTGTGAAATGGCGAGTAGAAGACCAACCTGTGAGGCTAAATGAAGTGACTGAAAGTAATCAACCTTCAAACAGCCTGCCAATAAACTAATTTCGGTGTCACCAAGCCCTTCGATAGTGGTCGAGAGTAGTGTAGGGGTAATGCTCAAAAACAGATCAGCCTGATCCGTTATAGTAACGGAGCTGATATACGTGATGACATGTTCTCTGAGGAAACTTTCTGCAGTGAGTAAAATAATACAGTGGCGCAGTCTGCATTTGAAACTGAAGTAGGTAAAGTAACAAGAGTAGCAATAATTGACAGCGCTGAATTGGCAAACGTTATTTCTTATAATATATTTAAACAAGTATGTGAAAAGAGTACACCTCCCACATTACCAGTTCCGGAATTGTAGAATTATTGGTGCAATACGCACCAGGGTGAAGAATATTAGTTGGCAGGCTCAGTTGGAAATCTTGACAGGAAATGCATCTTTTACTGTAAATTCCTAGTGGTTGAGGATTTCTTAGCTAATTGTAATATTGTTGTAGGATTTCTTCAAGAGAAGGATCAAAAATCGACTTCTTAGCAGACAAATGTTACATAATAGTTGATGGAGAAAATACATCCTGGATTTGCTCAAACAAAAGCTTCGTCATGGCAAATTCTGCCAGCGAATGAAATCAAATTTGTAGGCATTGGACCCCCATTGACAAGTGGTAGATCAACTGCTCTAGCTGATGAAACCTAATGTGCTAATGTTGACGACAACTAGAAAGATTTCTAGACAATATTACCAGGCAATATTTTATAATCAGATTACATAAGTGAGCAGCAGAGAAATGAGATATGCAATGTCTTGTATAGACATCTACAGGTCTTTGCAGAAAAATCAGCTATAATAAAAGGAACGTATATCACATGCAAGTTAAGTCTCTACTACCTGTAGTCAAGCCAGAAGGTAGTTTAAGATTGGTGCTGAGTGCACAAGCGATCAATAAGATTACAAGACCCTTAAAAACAAGGCATGAAAACCTAGAACAACAAATACAGAAATTTTATCTTGTGCAATATCTGTCTTCGATAGATTTACGAAATTCCTGCTGGCAGATCTTGCTGTCCGAGGAACCACGAAAATATACAGCTTTCATTTACGATGGCAGAAGTTAAGAGTTTCATGTACTACCTTTTGGGTTAAAAGTGAGTGCTGATGTGTTTATCACCGCTCTAGATACGTTATTAGGTCCCGAGGTACTGGATAAAGTAACAGCATACGTAGACGATATGCTGATAGCCACTACAACATAGAACGAGCATATTGAGTTACTTTTCACTATTCACAAGCTCCAGAATGCGGGTGTCACTGTAGATTTGCTGAAATCCAAGTTTGTAATATACAAAATAAAATTCTTACGTCATATCATAACCCCTGAATGTATAAAATCAGAACCGAGCAAGATTGAGCTATTGAAGGACAGGCCACCTCCCTGTACTAAAAAACACCTTACTTAGGATTAGCTTGTTTCTTTCGCCGCTTAGTCCAGAGTCAGTTGCTTAATAGTGAAGCACTATGAAGCTTACTTCGAAAAAACACACCACAGTGTTGGACAAGCAGGTGCCATATTGCACTGGATAAAATCAAATGTGCTCTAGTAAATGCACAAATTCTGCATCACCTGGATATGAGCCGAGACTTCTGTCTGACGACAGATGCGTCATTCCCCAAAATAATGCTTGCCTTTTCCAGATGGATACTAATGGCAACAATATTGACATTACAGTCATCGTGTTTGCGAGTAGGACTCTATCGCAGTGTGAGAGATCTTACTCTTCCACCGAATTCGGGGTATTGGCCTTAACATGGTCATGAAAGAAATTTAATTACAATGTGAATGGTAAACACGACAAGGTGTTTTGTGATCACCAAGCCTTTAGTTTCCCTCGTGAGATGTAAGTTGTTGCATCAGCGTTTGGCGGGCTGCTCATTGTGTGCTTCAAGAATGTGGCCTAGAGATTGTTCTCATTAGCAGAAACGAAAACTTGGTAGTAAACGTGCTATATTGCCAACTGCAAGGATTGCATGAGTATTCAGAACTTGTTGAACAGATTACTGAATTTAAAATACAATTGCTCAAAGAACCTACATACAGGATGTCATACGTGAATATATGTCGTAATGTGCAGGCCTTACAGAAGGATGACGCAGGGTGCAACACAATTATGGAAGCAATAGCTCAGGGACCAGTAAATCCACATTTTACTTCACACAATGGCATTCTGTTCCATCGTCGTGATACAGGAAAAGATGAATGGTGCGTATGTATTCCATTGGAATACCAAGAGCCTTTGGTAAGGCGTATACACTATTCCAGGAGCCACTATGGCATAAACAAATGTAATGAGAAACTGAAACGTTCTCCAAATACTGAGAAAGTGTATAACATGTCAGAAATCCAAACCCATGAATGTGTGTTCTTGGACACAATTATATGCAATATTGCCAAGCAAACCACTCGAGACCATGGCGACTGACGTCGCAGAACCCCTGCCAAGGTCATGTGGGGGCGTTAAGTAAGTAGTAGCATTTATAGGCGTAGTCACAAAACGTATGAAATTGTATGCTACGGAAACCACTACTTCTGCTCCTATAATCAAACATATCGCTAATGATTACATCTCTAGAATAGGAAAGCCTTCATCAATTCTTTCTGACAATGCCAGTAATTTCTCCAGACGTACGAATAAATCCTTTTAGAAAGAACAAAACGTTAAGCAAATTTTAGTATCACGCTACCACCTGGAATGGAATCCCACTGAAGAGTATTCATGAAATTCAGTAGATTATCAGAACTTATAGACCTCATAGACAGACCAAGTGAATTGAATATATAGAACCCTTCAAGGAAATTATTGACAATTTGTCGTACTCATCCACTACTTTTACATCTGCAAAACTTATGCTAAAGACACATGAAAATAATGAATGGATTAAATCCCTTCCACAAATGCCTAGATCAGAAATAGCGTGGGAGGAAAAATTAAAACGTGCTGAAGCTTCGTTAGGTCACTAAGCACAGCTTAGAAAACATAAATATGATAAAACCTTGGGTAAGGTACAGAGGTACCGAATTGGGGACAGAGTGTTACTAAAAGCAATTTTTAAACCCTACTTTTTGAAAAAGAAGAATAAGAAGTTGCAGCTGAAGTAAAATGGTCCACACAAAATTGAAGACATTCCTCATAAAGGAAGCTATTTACCAGCAAACTGACTATCAAATAAAAATACAAACATAAACATCTCAAGAAATTTATTTCATAAATGTAACATTTGTATTGTATATATCTGTGTAAATGTTTCACTTATAGCTTATGCACATAGTAGAGTTAGTTGTGAAAACAGATGTCTCAAAGCAGGTATATATATATATATATATATATATATATATATATATATATATATATATATATATATATATATATATATTGTAAAGAGAAGGTGAAATGCATTTAAAGACCACTAAATAATGATTGTCAACACTCAGTTTTACTTGTAAAGCCAAAACCTGCGCTATAAACATACCTCACATAACAAATTGTAAATTGTTGTGTAGTTTTCTAAACAGAAATTGTAGGTAGAGTGTCAGTTTTAAGATAATTAATTAAATATGTGATTAGTTATAAATAACTGTGTGCTATTCAAATCAGAAGTACATGACCTACAAGCTAGAGATAAAAGTTTTGAATAATAGTGTATGTACTCATGTACATAAATACTGAAGGACATATTTTCTGTAGGATGATGTCATACATCAATGTTTAGCCAGCAGGCAAGGGGCTCAGGTCCTCTATCTTTCAATTGAACTATATGCTTATTTTGGCACTTACTGATGTCCTTGGTCATTAGTTTCCCATTTTAGAATTGTTTTTATGCATGCTTTCTTATCAATGTTGTTGTTGTTGTGGTCTTCAGTCCTGAGACTGGTTTGATGCAGCTCTCCATGCTACTCTATCCTGTGCAAGCTTTTTCATCTCCCAGTACCTACTGCAACCTACATCCTTCTGAATCTGCTTAGTGTATTCATCTCTTGGTCTCCCTCTACGATTTTTACCCTCCACGCTGCCCTCCAATACTAAATTGGTGATCCCTTGATGCCTCAGAACATGTCCTACCAACCGATCCCTTCTTCTGGTCAAGTTGTGCCACAAACTTCTCTTCTCCCCAATTCTATTCAATACTTCCTCATTAGTTATGTGATCTACCCATCTAATCTTCAGCATTCTTCTGTAGCACCACATTTCGAAAGCTTCTATTCTCTTCTTGTCCAAACTATTTATCGTCCATGTTTCACTTCCATACATGGCTACACTCCATACGAATACTTTCAGAAATGACTTCCTGACACTTAAATCAATACTTGATGTTAACAAATTTCTCTTCTTCAGAAACGCTTTCCTTGCCATTGCCAGCCTACATTTTATATCCTCTCTACTTCGACCATCATCAGTTATTTTGCTCCCCAAATAGCAAAACTCCTTTACTACTTTAAGTGCCTCATTTCCTAATCTAATTCCCTCAGCATCACCCGACTTAATCAGACTACATTCCATTATCCTTGTTTTGCTTTTGTTGATGTTCATCTTATATCCTCCTTTCAAGACACTGTCCATTCCATTCAACTGCTCTTCCAAGTCCTTTGCTGTCTCTGACAGAATTACAATGTCATCGGCGAACCTCAAAGTTTTTATTTCTTCTCCATGAATTTTAATGCCTACTCCGAATTTTTCTTTTGTTTCCTTTACTGCTTGCTCAATATACAGATTGAACAACATCGGGGAGAGGCTACAACCTTGTCTTACTCCCTTCCCAACCACTGCTTCCCTTTTATGTCCCTCGACTCTTATAACTGCCATCTGGTTTCTGTACAAATTGTAAATAGCCTTTCGCTCCCTGTATTTTACCCCTGCCACCTTTAGAATTTGAAAGAGAGTATTCCAGTCAACATTGTCAAAAGCTTTCTCTAAGTCTACAAATGCTAGAAACGTAGGTTTGCCTTTCCTTAATCTGTCTTCTAAGATAAGTCGTAAGGTCAGTATTGCCTCACGTGTTCCAGTGTTTCTACGGAATCCAAACTGATCTTCCCCGAGGTCGGCTTCTACTAGTTTTTCCATTCGTCTGTAAAGAATTCGTGTTAGTATTTTGCAGCTGTGACTTATTAAACTGATAGTTCGGTAATTTTCACATCTGTCAACACCTGCTTTCTTTGGGATTGGAATTATTATATTCTTCTTGACGTCTGAGGCTATTTCGCCTGTTTCATACATCTTGCTCACCAGATGGTAGAGTTTTGTCAGGACTGGCTCTCCCACGGCCGTCAGTAGTTCCAATGGAATATTGTCTACTCCGGGGGCCTTGTTTCGACTCAGGTCTTTCAGTGCTCTGTCAAACTCTACACGCAGTATCATATCTCCCATTTCATCTTCATCTACATCCTCTTCCATTTCCATAATATTGTCCTCAAGTACATCGCCCTTGTATAGACCCTCTATATACTCCTTCCACCTTACTGCTTTCCCTTCTTTGCTTAGAACTGGGTTTCCATCTGAGCTCTTGATATTCATACAAGTCGTTCTCTTATCTCCAAAGGTCTCTTTAATTTTCCTGTAGGCGGTATCTATCTTACCCCTAGTGAGACAGGCCTCTACATCCTTACATTTGTCCTCTAGCCATCCCTGCTTAGCCATTTTGCACTTCCTGTCGATCTCATTTTTGAGACGTTTGTATTCCTTTGTGCCTGTTTCACTTACTGCATTTTTATATTTTCTCCTTTCATCAATTAAATTCAATATTTCTTCTGTTACCCAAGGATTTCTACTAGCCCTCGTCTTTTTACCTACTTGATCCTCTGCTGCCTTCACTACTTCATCCCTCAAAGCTACCCATTCTTCTTCTACTGTATTTATTTCCCCCGTTCCTGTCAATTGCTGCCTTATGCTCTCCCTGAATCTCTGTACAACCTCTGGTTCTTTTAGTTTATCCAGGTCCCATCTCCTTAAATTCCCACCTTTTTGCAGTTTCTTCAGTTTTAATCTACAGGTCATAACCAATAGATTGTGGTCAGAGTCCACATCTGCCCCTGGAAATGTCTTACAATTTAAAACCTGGTTCCTAAATCTCTGTCTTACCATTATATAATCTATCTGATACCTTTTAGTATCTCCAGGGTTCTTCCATGTATACAACCTTCTTTCATGATTCTTAAACCAAGTGTTAGTTATGATTATGTTGTGCTCTGTGCAAAATTCGACCAGGCGGCTTCCTCTTTCATTTCTGTCCCCCAATCCATATTCACCTACTATGTTTCCTTCTCTCCCATTTCCTACACTCGAATTCCAGTCACCCATGACTATTAAATTTTCGTCTCCCTTCACAATCTGAATAATTTCTTTTATTTCATCATACATTTCTTCAATTTCTTCGTCATCTGCAGAGCTAGTTGGCATATAAACTTGTACTACTGTAGTAGGTGTGGGCTTCGTATCTATCTTGGCCACAATAATGCGTTCACTATGCTGTTTGTAGTAGCTTACCCGCATTCCTATTTTCGTATTCATTATTAAACCTACTCCTGCATTACCCCTATTTGATTTTGTGTTTATAACCCTGTAGTCACCTGACCAGAAGTCTTGTTCCTCCTGCCACCGAACTTCACTAATTCCCACTATATCTAACTTCAACCTATCCATTTCCCTTTTTAAATTTTCTAACCTACCTGCCCGATTAAGGGATCTGACATTCCACGCTCCGATCCGTAGAACGCCAGTTTTCTTTCTCCTGATAACGACATCCTCTTGAGTAGTCCCCGCCCGGAGATCCGAATGGGGGACTATTTTACCTCCGGAATATTTTACCCAAGAGGACGCCATCATCATGTAATCATACAGTAAAGCTGCATGCCCTCAGGAAAAATTACGGCTGTAGTTTCCCCTTGCTTTCAGCCATTCGCAGTACCAGCACAGCAAGGCCGTTTTGGTTATTGTTACAAGGCCAGATCAGTCAATCACCAGACTGTTCCCCTTGCAACTACTGAAAAGGCTGCTGCCCCTCTTCAGGAATCACACGTTTGTCTGGCCTCTCAACAAATACCCCTCCGTTGTGGCTGCACCTACGGTACGGCTATCTGTATCTTATCAATATGGTATAATAAATGTTGTGTGAGTATGGCCTGCTGGTGGGTAGACCGTATGCCGGGTGCAAGTCTTTCGGTTTGACGCCGCTTCGGCGACTTGCGCGTCTATGGGGATGAAATGATGAGGATAAGGACAACACAACACACAGTCCCTTACAGAAGAAAATCTGACCCAGCCGGGAATCGAACCCGGGCCCTTAGGATTGACAGTCTGTCACACTGACAACTCAGCTACCAGGGGCGAACATCAATATGGTACAAGACTCGAAATGCCCCTTGAACTGGGTTTTCCTTGGAATAAAGAAATAAACTGTTTACCAAATATGAACAAAACAAATACATGTAAAGTACGGTAGCATAACACATAAAATAATGGCCAAACAGTTCGAATCGCGAATTTTCAAAGATATGGCAAAAACTGGTATAATTAACTTTCATGTGCAGCAATGTTCCAATGTAAATGTTAAGCAAGCAGTGTAATAAAGTGGTGTCATTTCCAACATTTCCAATGATTCTCCACACAGCAAACAAACAAGCTAACTTGGACGTTATATGAAATGCATAGTTTCAGTATCAGCATAATTGACTCAAAAGGCTATGTAACTGCAAATGAGTAACAAAACGAATGTCAAAGTCAGTGTTATTAAAGACTTTCAGAGAACGCCTTAGTAAGTGGACTTTATGTACAAATAAACAAAACTGTGCAACAGAACTCGTCTGTGAGAAAAGTGAAAATTCTAGTGTTGCAAAGTGTGTAATAACGTTGACGCTTAACTTCAGTGAAGTGTTCAGTCATGTGTGCAGGTGCAGCATCCTTTATACTTCTGCATCCATTTTCAATAAACTACCACCAGAATTAAAAAATCTTAGCAGTAATCCACACACTTTCAAATCGAAACTGAAGAGCTTCCTCATGGGTCCCTCCTTCTACTCTGTCGAGGAGTTCCTTCAAAAATTAAGCTGATTCTTGTTGCATTGTTGATTGCGTTTACTGAAACTTATGGACTTACTTTTTAAGATTAATAAAAATTTTATTTTTATATTTTATTACTTTTATGTTGTAATTTCATGTACTGACACGTTCCATGACCGTGGAGATTTGCTCCTCAATTTGGTAAAGCACAAGTAGCCATGCTAGGGAACTCACACTGCTACGAAGAGAGTGTACACAGAGAGCAACGCAAACCACACCTTACAACATTCCACATGCAGCTCTGAATTGTTGACGTGGAGCCATGTAATTGCTCAGTACTCGCAGCTATTCAAAACATAGAGGCTTGTCACCGTTAAGCTATATGCTCTTTTAATGCAAATAGTGATAGCGTAATATTCCAATAAATAAACTGCAATGCTCCTTGCAAAGAAATAACAATTATGATGCAATCAACAAGAAATGACAACGTGGACAACAGTACAGGTATGGAAATCTCACTGCAGCAAACAAAATGCAAACGAAAGAAATAAATGGGCAGCGCAAACTGTAAACTATCACCACAAACAGAATATATAATAATTATGTCCATCCATAGGACAATACATGTACTAATACATCCTCTTTCAGCCAAACTGCACAATTATATGCTTGTATATTAATGCTTAATCTATTGTATTCCATGTACCCCATACCCGGGATGCCTGTCCTGCAAGACCTAGCCACCTTTATCCAGTAACCAGTTGCAAATCCTGGCATGTCTTCCAATGTTCCTGTCTGTACCTGAGGGTCATGGCATCATCTACCGTCTACCAGCAAGAACCATCGTTCCGGCAATCTGTTGGAACATATATCATCGCAACTGCAAACCATTCTTTTTGACGTTGTAAAAATGTGATAATTCTTAATCGTACTCAGTTTTGAAAAGACTTATGATTTTGATTTATGAGAATGAACGTTTATGACAAACTCACATAATGTCACCTTTAAATGAAAAATCTGTATGGTAACAGACTCTTACACGAAAGAACTGTTTAAAAACTGAACATTTTATCTAATAATCCTGCTTGACATGAAAGTTTTATGGACTTCAGAATGTAATTTGTTTTCAAGATGACATGACAAAATACCTATTAATTTCTATAATATTTGTACTGTCTTGTAACATGTTCAGTATTATTGTACTTTGCTATCGAAATTTCAAATGATTTTCAGCTAAAAAAATTGACTGAGGATTGCACTCCATCCCTTGGTTTTTTACCCTGTTTTCCTTGGGATCGCATCTGAATAGGTGAGCTAGTAATTACAGTTGGGTACAAGTTAAAACATGGGCTTCAGTCAAATAACAAGGGCAACAGTAAAGCGTAAATATACTCAAATTATCGCCCTTTTTCTGAAATGAAAGAAGTGGTATCCATGCAACATGTAAAACTGTATTATGAAAACAGTAAATGAAGTGACATTAGTTAAATATTGCTCTCCAACAGTCAAAACAGTATCATCTCAACATTTATAGGGCATTTTACAATGCCCCCAAATTTTACACGAAATTTACTCAAAGTATTGTAACTATGCCAGACATCACTACATAATACACCGAGATTCATACAAAGATCATAACGTGTAAGTAGTGTAAACAGTCGTCAAACAGGAGCGCCGTTAACTTTTTTTTCCCACTGCTCTTTTGCTCTTTTCGCTTTGCCATTGTGTTTGTCTCTCTCGGTTAGCTTGATTTCGTAACGCAGTTAATTCAGTGGATTCGAAGAATTGGTTGTAGGAGATCTTTCTTAGATTGGTGCTTAATTATTTGCAACTGTTATTAGAAATCAGAATACCAAGTGCATGCATCTGAATGTCTCTCATTTCATGTAGATGATCTTATGTTTTCAATACTATGCTGTGTGAAATAGTGTAAATTGACTTTTATTTCCTTAAAATATATTGCTAAAGTTTAATCGTCTTTCATTTATAAACCTGTCCTCCGTTTATAGCTTCACAATTTTGTGTTTTCATAAATATGGAAGCTTTTCTTTTGGTTATTAAATTTCATGTGCTGTAGTCTTTTGTTTGTGAAATACAATAGAACCTGCAATCATTTTAATATCACATAGTCCGATAATCAGTTTAATACTAATTTCTGCAAGGACACATATTTCAATTCACAGTCAGTAATAAATTTTATCAAAGCATTTTCTCTCCAAGCCAAAGCTGTTGGTCATTGCTACTTTCAGAAGACATTGCATTGACCTTTGTAAATGTTCCGAATTAAGTTAGTCATTTAATGAAAGAGGCCTCAGTTTCTTTTAACATTGCCGCCATTGCTTTGCATTTTTAACATAAAAATAGTTCACAATCTGAAATTGTCTCTCATATTGAGTATATAATTGTTACAATTTCATGTTTGTAGTTATAAGTATTTTCTGTTCCATGTATAAAACACATAACTAATGTCTGCATTGAGACACATCAGGGGAGTGAACCACGAAAAGGAATAATGAAAGCAATAACACTATAAGAAGTCACAACTGTAAGGTATGCAAAAACAGTGATAATCACGAGAAATACGACAGTGTAATGTTGACAGCACAGTGTCTCCCACCGCCTTTCTCTCTCTGTCTCTCTCTCTCTCCTCCTTATTTTTGTAATATCCAGTGGAGTAAGATTATGAACTATGCAAACTACACGAATGTAGCTTGGTAGAGAACTCAAGAACATTTTACCTCATCTCTCCCTCCCGATACATCGGAAACAAATAGCATCTGCATATTGACATCAACAACGTGGTGATCTCATTAAATATACAGGGTGGTCCAAAAGTCCGGAAACAGCCTCATAATATTCAAATGGATTAGCAAACAAGGAAACAGAGTCCCTACACACGAGGAACGGGAAGGGGGGAACTTTATAGGCTATGCCACCAACATGGCGGCCATCTTGAAAGCCTCCATCTTGGATTTAACTGCAAAATTTCAAATGGGAATGTGGTCATGTGACATATCAAACAGATAGAGAATTTCACCAGAAAAACAATGCCATTGTTATTTTAAGCATAGCTTTATTCGTTCGCAGGTTATAGCCAATTACATGTGGCAGCGGTGGGACGCTTGGCAGCATGTGTGTTATGTGCTGAAGAGACATTACGCCGATGTTACACCATCCTGAGAGACCACCAACAGTCATAGGAATGGCTTGATATGTTGTCCATTATGTTGGATTGTTAATGCTGTCCTCCGAACCCAGTCCTGATGAACTTTGACCAATACATCTGGCTGAATTTGATCACATGCATCAACAACGCGCTGCTTTAGATGATACAAATCCTGTATTTTCACAGAATAAACCAGTGCCTTGACATGAACCCAAAGATAAAAATCCAAAGCAATCAAATCTGGTGAACGTGGTGGTCACTCCACAGCACCCATACGACCAATCCACTTTTGAGGGAACTGCACATCCAGGTATGCTCGCACATTGTGCCCAAAATGTGGTGTGGCTCCATCATGCTGGAAGTATTCCGGAAATGTCCCATCCTCCGTTAACAACGAGGCAATCACTTCTTCATCCAATAACCTCAGATAACCGTTGGCTGTTAACGTACCATCAATAAAAAAAGGTCCAACGACTTTTGTATCCCATACAAAACACCAGACCATCACTTTTTGTGAGTCGACCGTTTTGGAAGCATCAATTCTGTGCAGATTTGTGTCAGACCAGTATCTGTGGTTCTGCTTGTTTACTTCACCATTGATAAAGAAATTGGCTTCATCGCTGAACAGCACCTGATACGGAAATCGTGGGTTTATCTGCAGCTGCTGTGTCAGCCATTCTGTGAATTGTACCCGACGGTCTGGGTCATCCTCGTTCAGGTGTTGGAGCAGCTGAATTTTGTACGGGTGCCATTTGTGCTGCGATAAAATTCGCAGTATGGAGGTACGGCTAACCCCACATTCTTGTGACAGGCGACGAGTACTCTGTTGCGGACTCTTGCTAAATGATGCCAACACGCTCACTGTTGTTGCTTCATCGATGGCGGATTTTGGTCTTCCTTTGGTTTATCTGCGACAGAACCTGTTGCTCGGAATTTGGCCAAAAGCTTGGCAACTGCGCTGTGAGTGATGGGCTGTCTGGTTGGGTGACGACTGTTGAAATCCTCAGCAATGACCCGTGTGCTTCTTTTTCTGATATCAAGATGATTTCAATGCGTTCTTCATGTGTTAAGGACATTTTGTAACCTGTAAATAAGAAAACAATGATTAAAACTTCAGCATGAGTAAATGATACCTAACAGCTAAACACATGTAACATATCAGGCATGGGATAGTCACTTTGCCCTGTTTCAGACTCCATTTTATAACTTCTCAGTACGTAATACTCACGCTGCTGGGCGTCCCTCTGCTGCCGCAAGTAATTGGCTATAACCCGAGGATGAATAAAGCTATGTTTAAAATAACAACGGCATTGTTTTTCTGGTGAAATTCTCTATCTGTTTGATATGTCACATGATCACATTCGCATTTGAAATTTCGGAGTTGAATCCGTGATGGCGGTTTTCAAAATGGCCGACATTTTGGTGCCATAGCCTATAAAGTTTTCCCCTTCCCGTTCCTCGTGTGTAGGGACTCTGTTTCCTTGTTTGCTACCCCATTTGGATTTTATCAGGGTGTTTCAGGACTTTTGGACCACCCTGGAGCAGGCGGCCAGTGACAGAAGTCGCTCCCGTGGACCTGTGTACACTACGTATCTCCTTGTTTAGCTCCCTGCAAGTTTCAGTGGGAATTAAGTCAGCACGCATAACTGTTTCCAGACTTCTGAGTTCCCATAAACTGCAGCACTACACGAGTCTGCTGAGACATTTCATGATGTATCGGTGTCAAACACTGAAATGTTTCCAGACTTCGAGTTTTCACTATATCCTTCGCATGCTGCACTCATAGAGTCTCACATAGCTACAAACCGACTATTACTATCCTTTCAGCTATGCAGTTCGATTACTTTCATGTTCATCCCATCGGAAATGGATGCATGTAGATCATCGGAAAGAGGGAAATTCGTATGAAATTTTTTAGAAGGTTGGTGCATATGAAATATATAAAATCAAACTACACCTGGTTATGTTAGCAATATGAGCATATGCATATAGAAGAAATGTGGAGAAAATGACCTAAAACGGTAAAAAAGTACGAAAATTGAGAGAAAGTACATATAATCTCAGGAGAGATACGACAAAATGCTGGAAAATTGGGGAAGAATGAGAGAGTACTTATGTGTCTGTTTACTTCTAGCAGGTTCTTGTTCATGGGAACGATTGTGTGACAGTAAAAGGGACATGAGAAAAAAATCGAAATGGAAGCACTGTGACCCAGGGAAACAGTGATCATCGACTACAATAGGACAGCTCGAGTAGACTGTTTAATATGGATGACATAGAAATGTAGAGTAAGAACTTTATATATGTCAGATCACAAGCCCTGATATGACCACAAATTTATCTGTAACCACCTATCTTATATATTTTTATAAAATCTGGACATTTGACTCCGAAAATCGTAGGTAATGAGAGGGCTGCATTATGCAACTACTGAATGGATTACATGTTTGACTCTGTGCAATACTGCCTTAGTTTTTTAATCTCTAACTAGCAGCATTTACAACGTGCTTATCTGTGTTCTCTATCAATCATAACAATGTGATCCTGGTAACATTTACTGGTACCTTACAAAACAGTTGCTGCATAGTTTTTTCAATGAAATTATGCAGTATATCTACTGAAGTGGTAGGAGTACCTGCAAGTTGGCTGCCATCATGGATGATTTTCTACACAGTTGTTCAGGGTGTGAGTTAGAGTGCTACCTGCAATCGTTAACAGCAAACCTCTACATACCACAGCCAACAGAGAACTTCCAAGGCATGTATGACGAATCACGTCCACCAAAAAGATGGAAAACCTATTTCATCATCCTCTTTTACATGAACAAAGATGCTGGTCAAATTTTGGACATGAATGAAGACGCTGTTTCATTGTTCCTTTCATTCTAAGTCACTGACAAGTTCTATTTTAGGTATTGCAGGGCCTGTGTATACATTTGCCTGACGGTTTTGTGTGTGTGTGTGTGTGTGTGTGTGTGTGTGTGTGTGTGTGTGTGCATGTGTGTGTGTTTGAATGTCTGAATCTATGTCAGGAAGAGAGAGTGTTCTGTACATGGAGTTAGTGCAGCATGTCCACCAAACCAATGGAAATCCTATTTTGGACTCCTCCTTCAGATGAATGAAGATGCATACGAAGTACATCATTTCCCAGTCACATTCTGGACATGAATCGAGTCATCAGTTTCATAAATACTTTGATTCTAAGTCACTGACATAACATTGTGAGATACTGCTAATCCTGTGTGTACATTTGCATGACAGTTGTCCTGTTCACAGGATTAGTGCATCTTGGTGCATAATTTCACATATCAGATACCGTTGCTTTGCATTTGGCTAATTCCTCATAAGATGCATTTTCCATTGGTGGCGATCAAATAATAGGACTGATGCGAGCGTAGCATAATTTCTGAACTGTGAACAGTGGACGCTATACACTTTGGAAGGCTATATTGCGCATATATCACAAAAATCTATGTTTTTCTTTGTTGTATAAGGAAGTAGTTTTATCAACTTCAAGTCTGTCAATGTAGAAATTGGAATAGAGAACTGGCAGGGTGGATGTATGTTTGATGTTGGACATACATGTCCTGCAGTAGAGCATTGAGAGGATTGCATTCTGCACAACTAATATTTCAGAAAACCAAATGGCCTTAACATTATGGCGTGTTTAAATGCAGAACTGTATAGCCTTAAGAATGTATGTGTTTATGTTCTACAGTCATTTTTCTCTTGCCAATACCTTCTTGGTACTGGCTCCAGACACTAGAACAATAGGCCAGAATTGATATCACAGTAGAGTTACGTAAAATATTTCAAACTCCATTCGTCTGGAGCCCCATCATTCATAAACCACACATTTCTTGTTAACCGTCTGTTACATCAACATCTACTATGCACTGATATGGGATGCTCACCTCCTCGACTTGCACACATCTGGACAGATCCTATGAACTTGGATGGGTGCCGAGAGTAAGACTGATGTGGAACACTCTTCGTTGAGCAGCAGTTACATACTCAGCTCGAACTCGCTCTGTTCCTTCATGAGATGTGGGATGTACTGGGTGTGGTACCCTCCTACATATGGACAGTTGCAAATTAAATCGGCAACTGTGTTGCAGAGAGGGTTGGTCAAAGACAATGCAGGGAGCTCTTTCATTCTCCGACTTTGTACCACAAAGGCGAAAATACTTTGTGAATCCCATCCACATAGAGTAATATTTCAAATCGTAATTAAATCTCACCGAATTTATGAAGAGTTTTGCCTAAGAAAGATAGTTTTCGCCCCTTCTCTACGCTGATGGCTATTTCCTACACTAAGAAACAGAATTTGTGTCATGTGATGTAGACAGTGTAACAGTGTTTATGATATATCCATATGTATACAGCCCTCGCAGAGTAATGACGGGTGTCTGTAACTTGACGGAGGACATTTCTTACACTCGAAATCAGGTGTATCCAAATCCTGTTATCAAAGACGGGAGGATATGACAGGTAAACGATAATCTGACGAAACATATTACAACTTCTCACATACATCTCGAGACGTGACTGCAATGAGAAAGTTAGGGGCTAAAATGAACATTTCTACAGAGAGACAATCAGCAGGAGAAGTTCTGTCTTTGTTTTCTCATTAAATTAGAGACGACGTTCTTCCTTAACTTTTTGTGTGTCTGTAAATGGATGTACTAACATCTTAATATGTATATTGAATATACATGTACATCTATATTCATACATCACAAGCCATGGTAGGGTGAGTCACTAAGGATACTCTGTACCGTTACTGCTCATTTCTTTACCCATTCCACTCGCAAACAGAGCGAGGGAGAAAAACATGGTCTACATACACGTCTCTGTATGAGTGCTAATTTTCCTTATCTTGTCTTTGTGGTCTATTAGCAGAATGTATATTGTCAGCAGTAGAATCCTTCTGCAGTGAGCTTCAGATGATGATTATCAATAGTTTTTCTTGAAGAGAACATCACATTCCCTCCATGGATTCCCATTTCGAAAACACATCTCAGAACATTTTGGTTTGCGGAAGAGGTGAGGGGGAGCATATTGTTGAGCATCCTGGTATTTATCCCAGTGACATTTAAGCTCCCACTCCTTATGAGAAATATAAGACACCTCTTGCAGGTGTGGAATCAGCTGCCTGATACAGTGAGTAGTTGGTTGTTGGACAGGAGCATTAGTCACCTGATACAAGGGCAGGGCTTCACGCCCCAGTGGTGGGAGTGACAGCTGTTCACATGCAACCCATTGGCAGGATGGCGAGGGGGCAGAGGCGATGCGGAAGTGGTGAGGGGAGTGAAACATCTCGCTGCAGCCATACACAGACAGGTCTCAGCAGGACTGGTTTGGGAGTGGCATGCCAGAATTCTAAGTGATTTACTTCCACCAGCATGATAAGGCAACCGAAAGACAGACTATGGTTAGAGTTGGATATCTTCAACTATTTTAAGACAGTTAGCATCCATTCTGGTATCCGAGGAAGTAAGTACCTAACCTGTGGGGAGCCTCCGGAGACTCCACAGGAGCATCTGTAATGGTTACCTAACGAGTGTAATCTGACTGCAGGAAAAAAATTACTCACCATGCAAAGGGACTGTCATGATCAATTTAATTAATTAGTCAATCAGTTTGTTATCAGTGACATGCTGCTGGGAGGTTTGAAACGAGGAAGAGACTACCACAGATATGATTCAAGAGTTAAATTGGTAATCAGGCGTTTCTTCTTTATGGTGAAATTTATTAACGGAATTACAGTCTCCCAACTACACTGGGAGAGAGGATCATATTAAATTTAGCTACAGTACTGAATTTATAAAGTGATATTTACTGTTAACTTGATATTTACAACTCCTCTGTGCTGCTACTTTGAGAGACTTTGTAGATGATGTGGCATTTGATTACTTTAAGAGAGTGTAATCTGACTGCAAGAAAAAAATTTCTCATGCCTTCAGCACCCCATCATGAACCAAAAATGAGCTTTATATTCTAGTCCTGTAAATCAGGACACGGCAGATATTAATCGAATAATAACATATTTGTCTACCTAATGAGAGCGTACTTAGGAGAAATGTAGTCTATGCCACAAGATTTTCGTAACAAGTCAGGTGATGGTGTTGGAAACCACACAACATATCCACTTTGTGGAATGATGGTGACTTGAGGTGTTGTCTGTGGTCCAATGTAATGTGTACCAGGCAGTCGAACTAAGTGAGTCTTGTACAAAGAAACGTCTTAACTGTTTTTTCCACAGAAATGTACATAATCGGAGTCATATCATTCCAACAGGTGTATCTCTCAGTTGCCTTGAGGACTTACCAGAGCCCTTCTGTTGGAGGCAGTAAGCACGTAGATTCAATGTGTACATAGGAAAAAAACAGTGTGGAATCAGAAAAATGACCTATTGGCCAATGTACATAGTGGTAGCTTTTGCTGCGTGAAGTGAAACACATGAACTAGTTCATGATCAACAGCCTTTTCTAGTACTCAGCCAAATGTAGCTGTCCTTGACCAGCTTAACTGTGGTATTAGCTCCAAGAGTGTTTGATGAACACTTGCTTGCAAAAAACAGCGGCAGGCTTGATAAGGTGTAGGAGGTAGTTGAGATGTACTGCACTACAATGAAGTTTTTGACTCCCTAAAAATACAATTCTTTTGAGCTGAATCCCCATGTCTCCACTCACATAAGCTCCTCTGTCTGCATGTTGGCTGCTTATTCTGACACATATTTGCCCAATCAATGGAATAGAAAATTCCATTGACCTCGAAAGATAGTTGGCCCCATGTTTCCAGCCCCTTAAACATGTCTCCCATGTGTATCAAATCGGCTAATAATTCTACCAAAACCACAACAGGGAAAGGTTTCCTTAGGCCCTGTAAGAGACAAAGTGGTGGGCTTGTTGTCTGCATAAACTGCATACAGTATACTACGATAACCCATAAACAGTGTCACCCAAAAGGGTAAAAACGGCTTACCTGTTACCCAGTGACCAATCTAGTTCATCACAAAAAGCGATGAGCAATTTCATCGAATCACAGATGGCAGCAACACCTATGCACATACTCTACTGAGGACATCCTTCATGCTACACTGTCCCTGACAATTGTTTGCAAAAGCATAGGTCATCTAGTTGCCCACAAATTTCCATACTTTTTGAAGATCTGATCTGCTACAGAAGGGGGGGGGGAGCCACTTGTGGGACTAGATTTGTCTCGAGGCTTAGATTAGATTAGATTAATACTAGTTCCATGGATCATGAATACGATATTTGGTAATGATGTGGAACGAGTCACATTTTCCAATACATGACATAATTTAGTTAATTTAACAACATACTTAAGTTAATATAACAACTTTTTTATTTTTTGTGTTTTTTATTTTTTTATTTATTATTTTTTAATATTTTTTTAATCCAGTAATTTTTGGGCATGTTGCATCTCTGTTGCGTGTGCAGCAAACTATCAGCTCTCGTTGGTACATGTTAATGATGGATGCATATCATCAGGATGTGAACAAATTTTGGTTTTTCTTTAGCATTTTTATATGTGTGATGTTCATTATGCTTAAATTATCTACAAGTATGAATACTGACTTGTGGTAACAATAAGTAAATTTCATGTAATAACAGTCTGGTGAGTTTAATCATTTTTTACCATTACCTAACATGCACTTGATGTGTAACAGGTGATTAAGGTTAATATTTCATTACAGAATTTCGCTAGGGTACACATACAGGGTTGGTGGCTCTTGCATTGTGTGCTGGTGGAAATTTATTGTTGGTGGTCACAGGCAATTGGATGGCAGTATATGGAAGCCAATAAGAACCACTTAACATAACTATATCTTTCAGTTGGTGAAATGAACTGATTATATTATTTTTAAGATGGAGAGCGACAAGATAACTTTTATGTGTCTGGTTATTATGAATTTTAGGGTAGGTTACTGATTTTCGTAGTTATAAATGGAAAAAAACTAGATATAGTGACTCAATGACTTGTAGTGGAGCCTGAGGCCTAGGTTAGGGCTAGAGTTTGACCACATTACTGTGAGTTGGCGTAGCCAACAAATGTGAGTGGAAGAAAATGTAGGTGTGCTGACAGACTTATCTGCAGAATACTAGTAGTGCAAGACCATGAAATGCTGGAAAGTGACAGTTCAGTTATGAGCTACAAAGCCAATGAAGTTCAAGATGGAAGTATGGCTGAAATAAAAAACTGATGTTTACTGCAACCTGAGATATATGTTCGACATTGCAGTAATCTACATGTGTGTCCTATTTCCGATTTGGTCAAAGACTGAGTGATTAAATTGTAACCTAACAAAATAAAATACCAGCTAACTTTCTTTAGAGGCCATAGAAAATTCCGAATGAGCTTCTAGATTTGTAGTTGACAGCTGGCTCTGTAAGTGCACTTTCATCCAGTGTTTAAATTCATATGTATTTGCCTGTTCGTTGTCATACAACGAAAAAAGACATATGCCATCCAAACAGTGATTTTTATTATATTGCGTCTTGTATCAGCAGGTAAGTTTTGTCACTAAATTAGTAGACACTACAGTCAACTTCTATTTGGTGCATAATTGGCACATACATCTCTCACAAAAAGAAACTTCATTTTATATGTAAAGTATGTTGAACCTAGTATGAGGAGCTTTGTGGTATGTGTTTTGCACTGAGCTTGAACATGAGTACTTTTTAAACACTATGGAAGGAGGAACCTATAGCCCTAACAAGAGAAAGAAATTAGGTAAGTCAGTATAGATGTAGCTGATGTTGCAACTTTCTATTACTGGGTTTTGGTGCTAATTAATTAATGAATAGGCACTGTTTTAACATGTTCCATGAGCTATCATTATGCAAGTATGAAATGTAAACAAATTTTTGGTTAAGTGGCAAAATATACTTAAACTTTGTGAAACGAATCTAATTCGATATTTCAGCAATTACTTCCCAAGGAGTGACAGTAATTTTAGAGAACACTGAGTATAGGCACATAGATATTTACATTACTGCACAACTATTAGAAGTTTAAAATTTCTTAATTCCAGCTTAATAAATTCATTTTCGTTTTTTGGTCACAAATGCTACAATGAAACAGCAACAGAAAATTTATTAGTGCTTTCAGATATTTAAAGCTGAATTTGAACTGACATCAGATCCCATCAGCACAAAAAACTGTTCTTATAAACACAAACGCCAATTTACTGCGAAATATCCTATGCACAGCATTTGCAACTTCCAATAATTCTCAAAACTACATTTTGTTTCAAGGTGATATACATTTAAATTCTGGGTGAAAGATTTTTTGAATGAGGATAATATTGTTATAATAGGATCAAGCTTGCTTTACTTCAATTTTTTTTTAAATTTAATAGATACTTCCAGAGGAAATGTTAAGCTGGGATATCATACCTTAATACACATTAAACTATATGGAGGTTATTGACTCTATTTTGTTCATAACATATTTTGCAACTAAGTATTTTTTTGATATTTTTTCTATTGACATCTTCTAATATTGCTGGCTGCTTTGAATAAGGTTATTTTTACTAGTGTGCTCAGTGTATCTTTAGCTGCTGTACAGTTATTCATAGTATTTCAACCAATCTTCACAACTGCTAAAAATATCATCACATTAGTACAATAACTAGGTTACTCGATCTTTTGCACCTTTGAGTCGTCACTATTACTCTTCCCTCTGCTACAACTAGGTATCTCTCAGGATTTACTAATGGATCACAATACTCACTTCAATAAAAATACAAATATTGTATCAGTGAGCATTTCTCTGCTACAAATAGCTGTCTTGAACGCCTAGGTGTTCCTCAATAAGAACTGTGAATGATGCGACAACTATAATGCCAGAGGCAGATATCTTGAACTACAAAAGTGTAATATCTAAACTTCATACAGGGAAATATTTATGTTGTCTGTGTGTGATGTTAACACTGTTTATATTGGCAACAACATTTGGTGAGCATTTTTTCCCATTCTTTATGGTTTTGTCCTGTCTATGCCATAAAGAGTAAAAAATCAGGGGCGTTCGTTTGGTTCCAGAGCTCTCCTGTACTACTAATTTGTTAGTTCCTGAGGAAAAAATATGATGGAATTTGTTGTATAGAATTTGTAGTCTCTTGCTTGTATGGATAATAATATTCCTCTGAAATGCCATAGTTTTGAAATCAAATTTCAACACGTTATTTCTTTCCCCAGTTTCCTTCGTTTTCTATGGGCATAGAGTGGAAACAGTTTTTTAAAACTTTTGTCAAGCTAAGAGTAAGGAAAGTTTGAAATATAGAGCACAGAATATACTAGAATATGTTTCTGTTCTTCTGTAAGTAGCTTTGATTCTTCATGTTTGCTGAGTGGGAAACCACTCATATCAGTCACTTTCCCTATAGTTTCCTCACCAGTGACAACAATCATGATTCATATTCACCATCAGATATCTTTCCTCCTTCTACTTTGGAATATCAACTAACATCTGGTGATGAATCAGATGAAGAGGCACAAAAATGATCAAATGTTAATTTGAAGCAATTAAAGCCAACAAAGTTCAGAGCTATTGTAGACAGCCAATGAAGGCGACATTACTGATGTGCATCCCTTTAAAAATAGAATTTAGAGACATAGGAGAAGCACTTTCAAGGACAAGCAACGCCATAAAAAATATATAAACATTGATAACACAGGGATACAAATGTTTTCAAAATCAGATACCAGTGCAAAGAATCCTACATTTCATCCAGGGAACTCCATGTTCCAGGAGCTTACATGAAAGATCCATGTTGAGACAACTGCAGAAGTAAATGTCATAAGAAGTTTGTCCATGCAAAAAAGCTGAAAATTTTTAAAGATATAACAAATTAGAGATATATGAGACAAAAAGAGGGTTTATTTGCAGTAATTCAGTCCTAAGCTAGCACATGAGTGAACTAAACAAGAATGTCACTGTCATGTTCTACTTGCTGTGAAAAACAGGACGAATCCTAGTCTGCAAGAGCAAGTTTCTGAATAAACTTCGTATCTTTTAAGGTGTTGTGGTTACAGCGATGACGAAATGAGCATTCGAAGACACAAGTGAAGAAAGCAGAAGAACCATCATCTAAGAAAATTTAGTTCACCAGAAATTTGGGATGGTGTGAGGAATCAAGCTGAAAGTTTTTCAGTGGTTCAGTCTTATTATTTTCACTTTGGAAAAAAATTTAATTTCTTTAGACTGTCACTTAACATCACACTCATGTGCTCCCTGTACAGATCTGTGCATACAGACCATATTTACAGAAAGACAGTTTCAGAGGATTATAGTCCCTGTTTTCACCATCCCAAAAAAAAGAGCATTGACGTCTGTACATGGCCTAGAGTACCGCTATGATAAATGAAGATGCACTTACAACTAATTATAAAGCTCACCTTTTAGAAAAATACAGGGCTCAAGAGGAGAAGAAACAACAGATGTAGTGAACCCAAAACTTATATAGGACTTTTGTAAGCTGGAACTTCTGTTTCCAGCAAGTTTTGTTGACAACAACTGATCCCATCAACAATGGTTTGTTTTAAAACCTGCGACTGATTTTTTGAAAATTTTACAGACAATGACATAAAGTCAACACAAGAAGAGTGTTTCATGTGCTCGGAAATACAGGGAAAACGAGGAAGTGTGAGATAGCAAGCTGTTTGTATGGATTTTAAAATGTTTACCTGCAATGGTAAAGCTCATTTATCAATTGTTGTGGAGGACAGAATGTAAGCAAATTTCTTGCTTCAGTGTGCTCGTCCGCTATTCAGGAAATATCAAACCTAGAATTAATCAAACACTGGAAAAGAACCTAGAATTCAATGATGTAAATTCATGTTTTTTCGACACAGTGAACTGAAATTTATCTCATTGCATTTGGAAGTCACTACAGAATTTTAAAAAAGTTGGTAAAAGTGGACTGGCCTGTTGACTGGAATACTATTGCTGAATATGTGAGAAGAAGGGGGTGACAAACTTCATTGTTCGTGAAACAACCCGTGAGAAGATTATCAATTGACAGTATCATGTGATTTGCTACGTTTCTGTTACGAAATAAGATGTGAACAGGAAACCAGTTAGATAGTTAAGACCGAGTGAGGTGATGCGGTGGTTAACACACTGGACTCGCAATTAGGAGAGCGATGATTCAAACCAGTATCCGACCATAGAGATTTAGGTTTTCCGTGACTTCCCTAAATCACTACAAGCAAAAGCCGGGATGTTTCATTTGGAACGTCACGGCCGATTTCCTTCCGTATCCTTTACACAATCCGAGCTGGTGCGCTGCCTCTAATGGCATTGGTGTCGATGGGACGTTAAATCTAATCTTTGTTCTTCGGATGGTAATGTCATAAAACAGCGTCTATTTGTTATGCGATTTAAAGAAAACTGTGACAAAGAGCTAAGAGATCATAACTCTAACAAGAAAAAAAGAAAAATCAACTATATCTCACTGTCAAGCGCCTTGTACATGCCTGTCCTGACTGTAACAAAGGAAAAATTACGACAGTGTGATGTACCTGTTCAGATCAGTGCTTCCCACATGGTATAGCGAAGATTTAAGATTCCAACAAATTTTAAAAAGCATTTCTTCAATAACAGCTATTTTAAGTTACCTAGTTGTTGAACTAAAATAGCGATAAGGATTTACCAAAGAGATACAGTAGGTATTCTATGGAATTTAACTTTCGCATTTTATCTTTCCAGTTTTTTCCAACTGCTTATGTCACAGCCCACGGCAAAGTGCTTTGTCTTGCTGCAAGATCTTTCGTTTAGCTGGTTTCAATGTGTGTTGTAGTGATGGGCTAAACTGCGATTTTCCGATATCAGTGATTTCTGTGAATGCTACTCAACGAGTTAAAATTTAATAGAGTGGCTATAGGTCCGTCATGTTTGAAGCAAATTGAGGTTCCGTCCGCCATGTTTTCTTTAGTCAAGGCATTCGTCTGCTGTGTCCCGCCCCCTTGTAACTGCCTTTGACTTACTTGAAATAGCCCATACTAGCTTTATTTTTTCTAAAACAAGCAATAGACAGCAGTGATTTCAGTGTACACTGACAGCAAAAAGTGATGTTTTTGTCGAAATATGGCTAAACTTTTCGATGTAGAGAACACTACAAGACAAGTCTGTCCATCCACTATAACGTTACTTGTTGCCCATAAATTAATGCAATTAGCGCAGGTACCACCAGAATATTACGGTGAAATTTCTAAACATGCTGTGGTTAACTATTAGAAACAGTAACAGGCGCAGAAATGCGATATTTTTGTCGCTATTTCAAAGTAAACAGTCAAAGCCTCAAAAACCAGTACACAGTGAACAAGAATATTATTTGAAATATGTGTTACAAGTAGTTAACACAAGCATAGTAATTCAATAATAATAATAATCTACAAGAAAAGTAAAATAATTCATTTACATTTAATTTTTGCAATGTTTTAACTGACATTCGTATTTTTTCAGTCTTTTCACTGACCTTTAAATAAAATACGCTTTGTGTATAGTTGTCTCACAACTTTACCTTTCTTCTCAGATGATTTTGATTTGCATAAGTGATTTATTCGACATACAAAATAATGTTTGGGAAGCAGTTTTATCAGTTTAACATAATGGGTTTCTTCACCAAATTCAGTTTCTGTAAAAAGATGTTCATTGTTTATAAATAAGGAGCCTCTCACCAATTGAAACACTTCTGTCTGGAACCTCAACAAAACGTTTTTCTGACATTTCAGGATTATGTCCTCATTATTTCTGAAAACCTTCTCAGCAACATTACAAAGTTTAACAACATCATTAGCTGGATTGATTAAACTGGTTTTCACATCTTTCACTGCAATCAATCCAGTTCTTTTAGCCTCAATACAAGCAAAAATAACTTCTAAGCAGTCAGTAAAGTTAATTTTGTTTGTCACCTGTCTCACTATACTTCCAGCTATGTACTCAATGACATATTCTGAGTACATACTCAGTGAGGCATAATCTGGCACATAATCATGGTCTACAGCTGCAGGGCTTATCTTAGCAAAAGGAAGTGATGGAACGGTAGCAGGAGGTAGCATACTAGTATTTGATTCTTGGCAATTGCCATTTTGAGAACCTTCTATCTGTGCAATTAAGCATTTCCTGTATGCTGATCTAAACTGTACAGCAATTGGGTTATTTCTGTTTCCTCCTCTACTACAAATGCTGGAGAAAAATAATTCCAAGTTATCTTGACTTGTTCTACGGGTCAAAATATAATTGAGCTCTGCATTTTCTTTCCAAACATATAATTCTGCAATTTGCCTTATGCTCATTAAATTCAGCATACGTCCATACAACGGCATTTTTCTGTTAGACAGAATAACAGGACTTCCATCAGAAAGCTTTAAAAACTTGAAATACTTAATGTATTCATTGATCCTTTTACAGACTGTGTCTCTGTTCCCTCTGAAAATTGGTGCCTTAGTGCCTTTGCCCATTGTGTGACAAGAATTTAATAAATCAAAGGCACTGTCTAACATTTTGATATATTTAACTGTTGCGTCACACCCATAAAATTCTTTAATGCCTAAATCTTTGCAGAACAACATGGCATTTGCAACAGAATTGCTAAGGGTTTGTGCTCCCAAAGCCACTTTCATTTTTTGAGTATGGTACAGAATGTGCAGCCTCCTAAGTTTGTTTGCAGCATGCAAACCTTCCCTTTCATGCAAGTCCACTAACTTTTTAAAATATTCCCATTTAATTATGTTATTACTGCCTGAAATGGTACCATCTAACAAAAAATTCTTTTCTGCAAGTAAATTACGTGCCAGCTTTAGCATGTGAGCTGTGACAAACATGCAAAATACCCTCATATGATTATTTGAAGGTTGGGGAAACCAACACTGTGCTCCCTGTTCATCACATCTGATCCCTAAATTTGCCATTAAAGATCTATTTGTGGCAGTACCATCGCAAACCACAGCTACTATAGTAACACCAGTGTCTTCAAGTTTTCGGAGATACTGTTGTACCAAATTTAACTGTACAGTAGAAGATAGGGAGTGAACTAAACAATAACCCACAGGAATTTTCCAATTTCTGTTTAGTGCTGTGACCATGAACACAAGAGCCTCTTTTGCTGCCTCGCTATCATCACTTTCTATGCCACCCTCCCCAAAATCAACATAGCCTCTTATTTTTTCCCCATCCCAAACAAGGTCCTTCTTAATAGCCATCTCATCTAACATCAATGTTGCAAAAATTTGGGTTGTGCTATTTTCAACTTCAGAGGCAATTTTAGTGAAACCCTCCTCAGTAAAACCTGTATGGCCACCCACTGACATTGCCCAACGGCGAAGCGTTCTTGGGTGGGGTAATTTCACAATTTTTCGTAAGTAGCTGTATGCCTTGGCAGAATAAAAGTGTAGGGTCAGGGCAAATTTCCTTATTTGCTGAGAATAATGGCATACTTTAGCACTGCACTGAAGTTCCAATAGCTCCTTCAACAAACCAACTACATGTTCACTGTTTAACATATCAGAAACTGAACTACATAGCCTTCTTCTCAAACCAGCAACTAAAGTCTGTAACTGCACTATTCTTCTTTTGTGTCGTACACTAAGTTGCTTCATTTGCTTTATCCGCTTCTTTAGTCACACATTCTCAGCTTGTACTCTGTTATATTGTGTTTTCAACTTCTCAGGGCTTGGTAGACAGTAGTTGTGGTCAGCAGAAACAGATGTGGGTCCGACAGGCACTGAAAGAATGCAGTTACATCATAAGTTTATAACAGAGTTACACCATAAGATTATAATAGAAAGTATGTAATTCAAAGTAATAAGAACACCGAGTAAAATTAAATTATTGACTTACTTTGTGCTAATGATGTCACTGTAACAGCACTATCTTGCAAATTGTTGAAAGATCGCTTTCTGGGTTGTGTCCGTAACACTTTATCTTGCTTTTGTAAACGTGGTGGAAAGTTAAAGATAGTAGGTACTGCTTTTGACAAATGGCGCCTCTGGACATTTGTGTGGTACATATATTTCTCTTCAAAATGAGCTGAACAGAGGTAACTGTCTGTAGTAGGAAACGAGTTTTCTCGCTTCATATTTATAACCCATCTTTTTGTAATTTCCTTATCTTTTAAATGAAATCTGTAATCAACGATAAATAAATTACTTTCCTGCATTTGTCTTAAGCATAATTACAGTTCCAATGCAAATGACTCTTTAATAAACATTAAAAAACGTGTGTCGTATTTCGGTACTAATATACTTACTTATAATATGAAATATTTGTTGTTTTATCGCTGCGATTTGTGCAGTTGAACGCTGAACGCACTGCAGGCATGTTGACTTTATATTTTGTAACAAAAAAGTCAACTAGAAAAGTTAAATATTGCAGTAATATCATAACAGCTGACACACTTCCAACACAAACAACAGTAACGCTTTCCTAATGTTTTGACTAAGGAGAACATGGCGGCCGAGTTAGCATTGGTTGCCGCTAGGAGCGCTGTAACTAGTATCTCAGCCACTCTATGAAATTTTAACTCATTGATGCTACTTTTCAGTATCTGTTATTCTTAACTGTGATTTGTCGCAGTTAAGAGTCGCAGTTAAGGTACCTAGGTCGTGTATCCCTCCGCCACTGCTATTTCTGCTACTTCCGCGATTTCTGCGACTTCTGCTACTTCTGCGACTTCTGTGATTTCTGCTACTTGCGCGATTTCTGCGACTTCTGCTACTTCTGCGACTTCTGTGATTTCTGCTACTTCTGCGATTTCTGCGACTTCTACGATTTCTGTGACTCCTGCGATTTCTGCGACTTACCACCGTATGAAAAAGTTACATCTGTCCACACTGAAAATTGCATCTCAACAAACCTGTCATTGGTAAGTATGTTTTACGTTTGTTCTTCCGTTGGCTTTACTTTGTATTGAAGAAACAACTGTGAAAATATTAATAGTGTAATTAATATGTAAGTAGCCATACAGTAGCGTAATAGTTCGTGTTTATAAAATGAATTCTAACGTATTGTTATGTTCACAGGTACCCGAACTACATTTCAGTCACTCAGTAAAGTGATAACTCAAAATATCATTGTCAATAGATCTGGAGAAATTGCCACTGCGTCTTTAGACCGTTTTTGTCAGACGAGAGGTTAGTTTCTAAGTGTTTCGATGGACTTAATTACTTCAGTGAGATCGTTCTTGCAAATGTGAAATATACCCCATTGAGTGGCTTTCATTAGAGCAAATTTTAGCAATCTACTCTGTCAATTATATTACTTGTAATTAGTGACAGCAAAAATTGTTTAATAATCCTTATGATTTTGCAGACACAGTTCTGACTCTTATTACTGGTTGCTGTACATATCTATCCACATCAAGGCTGTTGAGAGAGACTCGTGAAGATTCAAGACAGCTCTTAGAAGATTTTGCAGTTTAAAAGTGACATAATTGTGAAATAAGTGTGCAGATGAGTGATTAAACTGTGTTTTATTGAAGTTGTTGTGCGATTTGAAAGGAATAATAAATGTTAAATACAGTGAGTGAATAATGAAAATCTGATTTTCGACATGTTTAAGCCGTCCTATACCCGTAATTTTCCGTCATTTATTTACTGGTAAACACCAGTTGGAGAGTGACACGCCGCTACCCCCCCCCCCCCCCCCGTCTCCACAATCTTGGTGTGACACTGACCTGTAACATATCCCAAAGTCTGCAATATGCATTTTGAGGCTGTTGATATGAAAATGGGAAGTACAGATCTTCCATTTAAATCAGGAATAGCTTAAGTGCATTACTTGAAAGTAACACAGGAAAAGCTTACTAATGTAGATGGTAGTAGTGTCGGCAAAAAGTTCTTGTGTGTGAAGTTGCCATGTAGAACACCAGGTGTAAAACTTTTATCCCGAGTCTTGAACTGTGTCGGAACAAAAGTGAGGCATTCATATGACCCAATAATACTGTTTTCATTTCACTACACTTATACAGATGTCTGAGTTCCTCTGTGTTAACATTGCAAAGTCCTGTAGGCATGTGGAGTATTAAGCAAAACTGTCATATTGGAAGCAGAATCAAACACATTTGTTACGTTACTTGATATTTTCAGGAGAAAAAGGCAATGTTGCTTCTTATTAATATAATACTTTCAGAGTCACAGCTGTGTTTGACCAACCATAACTGATGCTGAATGTGCATGTCGTCATATAATGTGAAGGGCTTATTTCAATAGTGGTACAAGTCCATTACCTCCACTTTTCTGTCTATAATGCTTCTGAAATTAATGATCCAAAGAAACATAAATAAAGGTTCATCTCTAGCAAGAAGCCATATGCTTGAATATTTCTGGTATCTCAACTGCAGATTTTTCAGCGCTCAGGTAACTTTATGACTCTGTATCTCAAAATGAACAAAAATGGACTTGTACCACTAATGAAATAAGTCCTTCATAAGCACACACAGCACACCGATCTCGTGAGGCACAAGGCTCTCATAACGAAGTACGTACGTCGGTCAACAGATGGCACTAGGAAAAGAATGTTAACTGCGCTTTTTAGTTGTTACTTGCGACTCTTAGTTGCGATTTGTCACAGAAATCGTAGTTTCTCGGTAGCAAATAGCGTAGTATGAACTTTGCTCAACAGATGGCACTGCTAACTGTGCTTTTTAGTTGATACTTGCGATTCTTAGTTGCGACTTGTCACGGAAATCGCAGTTAGACTCGATATCGTATCGCAGAGATGGACGTAGTACGAACTTTCGCCAAAAGATGGCACTGTTAACCGCGCTTTTTAGTTGCTACTTGCGACTCTTAGTTGCGACTTGTCACGGAAATCGCAGATGGACTCGATAGCGTACCGCAGAGATGGACGTAGTACGAACTTTGGCCAACAGATGGCACTGTTAACTGCGCTTTTTAGTTGCTACTTGCGACTCTTAGTCGCAACTTGTCACGGAAATCGCAGTTGGACTCGACTGCGAATCGCAGAGACGAGCGTAGTACAAACTTTGGCCAACAGATGCCACTGTTAACCGCGCTTTTTAGGTGCTACTTGCGACTCTTAGTTGCGACTTGTCACTGAAATCGCAGAAAGCAGTGCTAAATTAGACCAATAGCTGGCTCACGTCTTTGAATGTGAAATACTACTTGCGACTGCTAACTGTGACTGAAATCGCAGTTAGATTCTGTAAAGTTGTTATTGTGATATCTGCGACTTCTCAGTCACTGTGATTTCTAACAGATACGCGATTTCTTGCCCACCACTAGTGTATTGTGTAGTCAGCTGCAATCTCGTGCTTTTGCGGGAATTTGTGTGTGACCTTCTCGAGGTAACTTATAAGCGTTTATAAGCTGCAAGGAAGAATAAGTGAAGAAAATTGTTTCGGGAAGTACATTAACGCGGCCCTTCATTTCTATCACAATAACAGTTGAGTTTGATGAGTGTAATAGTTCGCGAATATCTTGCGATGACGCTGTGGTAGGTATGTTTGAGGCTGCTGTCTTTTTTTTATTTTATTTCTAATGCGTACATAAGGATGAGATTTAATTGTGATCACATCACCTGTAGTATACTTGGTGACGGTGTGTGAATACACATACCTGAGTTATTTGTGCTTGTTTTTCGCATGTCCGGTAAAATCGCTACATGTATCTTCGTCAAAGAAACGGCTGAGGTTGTGACGTGGTGTCAGGAGCAGTTTGTCTATGCAGTGATCTCCGTCATATACTTCGTGACTGACGAAAAAAGGTGGACAGTGAAGTTCAGACATTCGCAATGTTGGTACGGTTATGCTCACTTACTTAACTGTAATAATGATTGTGATGCTAATTTGCTGTGATGTGATGTAGATATATAATGGCTCCAGATTTTAGGGCTAACGCAAGCAGTTTTTAAAGTGCCCACCGTTATATCATTTCTTGGTTTGAGTTTGTTCACATGAAAGGAAATGCTGTAGTAATTCTGTTGCATTTTGTTAGTTTTAACTATGCTTTGATTACTCTGTCGTTAGTGTTCGTCTAATCATGTATAAATACCAGTTTGTTGTAGCATGTGGGTTTTAATGGAGTTCTGTATAAGAGTACTGAACATTATTTACGAAGTGGCGAAATATGAGGTACAAATTAACTGTAATTTGTCTAACACAAAGCATTACATGTCTTCAGAACTTAATAGATCATTCATCATTGTTACAGTTAGTAGGAAGTCGTTTCAGTAAATCAGTTTTGTAAGAAAATACTCACCAATGTTCAATCTTGATGGTAATCAAAAATGAGAACTTCCCCATTGCAATGTGCAATCTACGGTACATGTATCTGGTTTTCTTTAATAGCAGGTAAAGACTCTAAAATGATTATAGTTACTGTAAACTGAGTATACATCTGTGAATGAATACAGATGAAGGAAGTTTGAAGGTAATACCTATGTTGAAAATGCATGTTCACTGATAAACAGTCCATATGGCTGGTTTTTCATCATGTCCCAATCAGACTAAGATTAACACAACGAAAAAAGTGTAGAATGAAATATTTGGTGTTATTAAGTAATATTTGCAGCGATCTATTGACTGCTATGATTGTTTTTGTAGTGCTGAAGTTAGTGCATGCACAGAAAAATACATATAGTGCAGAATTGTCACAATAGGACAGTATCCGAAAGCCAGTGTTACAAAAGAGGAGTAGCAGCTGTAAATAATCTGTGTCCAGTGCATGTTATTTTATGGTTGTTCTCAATCTTCATGACCTGAGAAATGTGAATGAGTGAATCTGTTTCCTGAGTAATCACCCATTTACTGTACCCAGTAGGTGAGTGACAATACTGCATTTGAGCTATACCACGTGGTAATAATGGAAACTGGGTGCAGCTGTTCTTATCTTTGTTTTTTCTTTTTTTTTTTTTTCCTCCTCAGACTGTAGAACTGAAGCCGTGGACCAGCAGCAAACTATGTGGATAAAAAAAGAGGGAACAGATGAAGTACAAATTGAGTTATGCTTCATGGTAAGTGGTTTACTTGTATTTCTGAACAGTGTCTAATTAATTTCTGTGTGCAGTATCCTGTGCGAATACATAAAATTGGTATCATACTGCTGGAAACATAAGTAATTCTGTTTACTAAAAACTGATGAACTTTCAGTCTAATACGACATTTTGTATAGTGCATTGAAATAAGCCTTGTATTAAACCTCACATAGAATTGAGCAAGAGTTTCAATTTAATTTTCAGTAAACATGGAAAACTTTTTTTGATGCACAACCAAATTCTGCTGATAAAATGGGTATATTCTGCTCTGATATGCTTCTTTAAATGACAACCTTAATGAGCAACTTAAGAAAACTATGACTATTGTGAATGTTAGCAGTGCCATTAAATTTATAAATGGTATCGCTGCAGTTAATGCATTATTGCAGTGTTTTGTGGTATGGGATGAGAGTTGTAATTTATTTACTTATGATGCAAAATGAATCTTTTGTAAATCATTTAGAAGTGAGATTTGCATGGTCACTAATCTGAGAAGTACATTCTGTAGTACTATTAACATTGGGTGTTAACTTTGAATATGTGAACAAAGTGTAAGTGGAACTGTCAGCAGTAAAGTTAAATTACAGGCAAATCACATCAAAGCATAAATAGCTACACAGCCTGTAGGCCCAGAATGAATTTTTATGTTGGCAGCAACGTTTCTATGAAGTCATGGGGTTACACATTAAATATTGACAGGTTTGTTCATAACCACTTTCTGCGTTTGCTGCACGTTGTTACACATATTGTTTGTGAAACTGCCAGAATGTTACAGTTTGTGGTATAAATAATCTTACATGCACATGTCACTTAAAATCTGATGCAATGCAACTATTTGTAGGGTATTCAGCTATCAGCAGGCAAACAAATTCACTTGGTGCCACTATAATTTTTATTCTGCCAACCAGAATTGAGAGTCCTTACACAATCACACTAACTACTTGTGTACTGTCTTTTCTGAATAAATCTGCTTCAACATCCATCTTAGGTGCAACTGCAAAAGTAGTGTGATAGCATTAATGCAGCATTTGCATTTGAATATATGAGAGTGCTTCATTATAGTTCATACAAACTACGTGATCAGCTTGCAATTCATTTGACAAGCTGTATCACAACAGTAGCCCTAAACCATCACTGTGAGGAAACAGTAGGATAGTAAATATACTAAATTTTACTAAATACGGTAAAAGAGTGGTTAGACCCAACATTTTTCTGGCTTTGGCTTTGACTGCTGACGTAATAATGGCTTAGCATACAGAATTATATGTATGCAGAACACACATCATGTGAATGAAAAGCAATTTGAAGAGTCATTGACTTTGGGCCTGAACTTGAGAACTATTCGAAAGCTACAAGGTTAAAATGTAGTGAAGGACCCCTCACTCTCCCCCCTCCCCCCCCCCCCCCTTGAAATACTGGTTGTGGTAAGAGAATGATCCATAGTGCAGCTCAACGCCTGGCCTAGGTTGAAACGTGGAAGTGTGGCTGTGAGCTGACAGTCTAGCAAAGTGAAAGCCGAGTAAAGGATGTGGTAACAAATTGACCAGTAGCACAGCTTAATGTCTACCAAAAAATCCAAATCGTGCCCAGAATGTAACTTTTATCTACAAGAATCACTTCTCTACACTTCTCTACAAGGATCACTTCTCTGTCATAGCGTGTAGGCTTTCTCTCAGTGTTGTGCTGAGTTAGTTGATGGACTGAACTTCCCTGTGACCTTAAGAGATCCATGTAGATATGTCAGTTGAAATCTACCTTCTTTGCCTCTTAATTACAGCTTAATTTTTATTTGGTGTATATTTTTGGCATGAACACAAGCTGGAAAGTAATGGCACACAATTTTTATTTGCAAATCTTTGAAACATTTCAGTTAAAACAAACTTTATTGACATTTTACTTCTTTATTCTTTGTGTTTATATATTTACTTCAGTCACTGTCACTGAACACCTTTCTCCCAATAAGACACCAGGTTGTTGGTGTCGTCACTGTAGAATGTTTGACTTTGTTGGCAGACCCACATCCTCACCTCTGCTCACACCAATTCATCACTGTCAAAGTGAAGTCCTTGAAGGTGTTCTTTAAGTTTTGGAAACAGTTGAAAATTCATTGCCTCAAATTGGTTCACTATGGAGGATGATCAATAATAACAAATCGAAAGTGTCAGACTGTTGCAGGTGCAAAAAAAGTTGTGTATGGTCTGGGATTGTTGTGCTGAAGGAGAGGGTGCTCCACGTGTGGATGAAGTATTTGAATTTTTGCTCTGTTTTCTGATGGTTTTCTCATGTGTTGACATGGTTAAATAACACACACCCATGTTGCACACTGCAATTCCAAACTCTACAGCAGGAGGGTGCTGCATATTGCATCAGCAAAATAGTAACATCAACTGATATTAAGAACAGAATCAACATTTTGGAGGCATTATTTTCTGGTACATCCTTGTACTAAATTGTGCATTTGACAATTGCCTCGAATGTCGCAGATTGGTTCCCTTGGCATTGCCTAGCATCCATTCAGAAGTCCTAACACTAAATCCGTATACACATCAACCGAAACGTTATGACCATGGATTTGCTATCAATATAAACTCATCCAGGCAATAGCACCTCACTTTGTCTTCTAGTCAGACACACACGGTGCATGGACCGTGCTTTCTGACCGGGTGTAAAATAGTTATCTTCAACACAGAGTGAAACAAAGGTGAAATCATGTCCGGACATTATGGGGTTGGGCAAGTACCCCTCATGACAGGTGGTAGACATCATAGGCTGGGCACATTGGTAAAACAAGACAGGCAGCAAACTGAGGCATAACTAGCGTCAGACATTAATGCTGGGCAGAGTACAAGTGTGTCTGAATGCGCAAGGCTCCAAACGCTCTGAATGATGGATCTGTGTGGTTGATGACCCATGAATGTGCCAGTGTTAATGCCATGACATTGACAACTACAACTGAAATACACATGTAACTATTTGCACTGGATGTTTGCACAATGGGAGAGCAATGTATGGCCTGACAAATCCTGATACCTTCATCATGCCTTTGGGAGGGTGCATTTCCGTCACCCACAAGAAAAACAGCTCCATGAGCGCTGTACTGCAGGGCCTCCATTATACTCTGGGAAACGTCCACTGGTCCAGCGGAGCATATGCAGGACCCTGTCAGAAAAGGAGTATTGTAAACAGGTTGTAAAGCACATCCATCCCTTCTGTTGTTGTGATCTTCAGTCCTGGGACTGGATTGATGCAGCTCTCCATGCTTGTCTATCCTGTGCAAGCTTCTTCATTTCAAAGTAACTACTGCAACCGACATCCTCCTGAATCTGTTTACTATTCATGCCTTGGTCTCCATCTATGATTTTTACCCTCCACCCTTCCCTCCAATACTAAATTGACGATCCCTTGATGCTTCAGAACATGTCCTATGAACAGACCCCTCCTTCTAATCAGGTTGTGCCATAAACTGCTCTTCTCACATCTATAGAACCATGTTTTGAAATCTTCTGTTCTCTTCTTGTCTAAACTATTTATCGTCCATTTTTCACTTTAACAAATTTCTCTTCTTCAGAAAGGCTTTCCTTGCCATTGCCAGTCTATATTGTATATCCTCTCTACTTCGACTATCATCAGTTATTTTGCTCCCCAAATAGCAAAACTCATCTGCTACCTTAAGTGTGTTACTTCCTGATCTAATTCTGCCATCATCACCTGATTTAATTAGATTACATTCCATTATTGTTGTTTTGCTTTTCTTGATGTTCATCTTATACCCAACCCCCCCCCCCCCCCTTTGAAAGCACTGTCCATTCTGCTCAACTACTGTTCCAGATCCTTAGCTGTGTCTGACAGAATTTCAATGTTGTTGGCAAACCTCAAAGTTTTTATTTCTTCTCTCCCTGGATTTTAGTACCTACTCAGAATTTTTTTATTTTGGTTTCCTTTATTGCTTGCTCAGTATACAGATTGGATAACACCGGGGGAAGGTTAAACCCTGTCTCACTCCCTTCCCAACCACTGCTTCCCTTTCGGTCCTTCACTTTTATAACTGCCATCTGGTTTCTGTACAAACTGTCCATAGCTCCCCATATTTGACGACTGCCAGCTTCACAATTTGAAAGAGAGTATTCCAGTCAAAAGCTTTCTCTAAGTCTACAAATGCTTCTCTTCCGTTTCCTTCTGTACGTTTTCCTTCTCCTTCTCTTCCTTTTCCCTCTCCTTCTCTTCCTTTTCCCTCTCCTTCTCTTCCTTTCCCTCTCCTTCTCTTCCTTTTCCCTCTCCTTCTCTTCCTTCTCCTTCTCTTCCTTTTTCCTAATATCGAATTCCACTCCCCCGTGACTATTAAACTTTCATCTCCTTTCACTATCTGAATAATTTCTTTCATCTCTTCATTCATTTTTTTCCATCTCATCTGTGGAGCTAGTTGGCATATAAACTTGTACTACTGTGGTAGGTGTGGGCTTCGTGTGTATCTTGACTACAACAATGTGTCCACTATGCTGCTTGTAGTAGTTTACCTGTGCTCCTATTTTTATTCATTAATAAACCTACTCCTCCATTACCCCCAACTTGATTCTGTATTTATAATCCTGTATTCATCTGACCAGAAGTCATGTTCCTCATGCCATTGAACTTCACTAATTCCCACTATATCTAGCTTTAACATATCCATTTCCATTTTTAAATGTTCTAATCTACGTGCCCGATTAAGGGATCTGACATTCCATGTTCCAATCTGTAGAACACCAGCTTTCTTTCTCCTGATAATAACACGGTCGTGAGTTACCCCCGCCCGGAGATCTGAATGGGGGACTATTTTACCTCTGGAATATTATACCCAAGAGGACGCCATCATCATTTAACCACACAGTAAAGCTGCATCCCCTCGGGAAAAATTACAGCTATAGTTTCCCCTTGCTTTCATCTATTTGCAGTACCAGCACACCAAGGCTCTTTGGTTAATGTTACAATGTTAACCATGACAGCTGCCGCTGCAACTACTGGAAAGACTGCTGCCATCTTCAGAGACCACACGTTTGTCTGGCCCCTCAACAGATACCCCTCCATTGGGGTTGCACCTACAGAATGGCTATCTGTATTGCTGAGGCACACAAGCCTCCCTACCAGTGGCAAGGTCCAGGGTTTATGTTAGGTCCACCCCTTCATGACGATCATATTTCTCACTGGCAGTGTCATTTTTCATCAAAATAATGCACTTCACAAGGCCATGAGTGTGATAGAAAGGTTTGAGGAACACTGTGGTGAGTTCCAATTGATGTGATGGTGAACCTGGTCAAACACATCTGGGATGTGATTTAAAATAATGTCAGAGACCATCCCCCCTTTTAGAATCTATGGGAATGAGGTGACTTGAGTGTTCAGATATGGTGCCAACATCATCCAGTGATCTACCAAGGCCTCATTGCTTCCATGCTACAATGTTTCCCTTCTGTTACCTGTGCCAGAGGTGGACATACCAGCTTTTAGATGAGTGATGATAATGTTGAGGCTGATCAGACTATGGCAGTTACCATCATTGAAAGAAGATTGTTTTATTGTAGTGATGGTAATAATGAAAGTGGCATACAAAGTTCGACCAAACAGCAAATGCTGCCCACGAGCCCTGCATAGCTCACCCTCCACTCCACCTTCAACACACTGACTGCCCGTGAGATCCACTGCTGTTCCTCTACACCCAGTGTGGCTCCACAGTGCCCACTGGCACCATGAGCTCCGAGCTGTGAGAAGTGACATCTGCCAGGCACATGGCGCTGGAATTCAAAGAGGGAGCTCACCAATGCTCAACCTCCCCCACCAAACCAAATTCTCCCTGCCCCATGATGCAGGAGCTCCTTGCATCTGACTCTCCTTGGCCTGCGTCATGTACATGCATGAAGCTTTACTCATGTGTAAATTCAGAACCAGGAGTTTTGCCAGGCTCACCACACTGACAATCTCATAGGGTCCCATGAACTGAGGAGCTGGCTTGCTAGCACCCTAACTCCCCTTTTTGATCAATATTAGGGTTTCAAACTAACACTCTATCCCCAACCTTTGCACTCAATCATTTAGTCACTTATGGTAGCAGATGGCTAGCCCGTAATGTGCACAGAAGGTCACATTCTAACACCTCTTCAATTATTTACCTGAGTACAGAAAAATATCTGTGGCATACATTCATTCTATGTTTCGAAAGATGAGGTGAAATCAGTCGAAGAGTTGCTAGAAAGTGGACTAGAACACGTTAAAACTGTTGCAGGCACAAGGAGGCATCATCACTTCTCTCCAGCGGACTCTGACATTGTGCAGATGAGCAGACTGTCCAGTTATAACTATAGGTTCATGCACAACATGTGTCTTCACAGTGTGTCTGACTCAGGATTCAGAAGCAAAAGCAGCAACATACAACCAGGTTGCTATGTTATTGCTGTTTATGATGACAAGTGGTACGCAGGATGTGTTGCAGAGTGCTGTGAAGCAGAAGGTGATGTATTTGTGAACTTCATGGTACCAGCAGGACCGGCAAGATCATTTCATTGGCCACATTTGGCAGACAGGTGTTGGATTCCTTTAGAAAATATTCTTATTACAGTTCCAGTTCCTACCACAGTGACAGGAAGTCAGTACAATTTGCCACTCAATGTACAGAGTACAGTAGCTGAAGTGTGGGAGAACTTCTATTTGAAGCACAATCGACTGGTTTTTAGCAGTTAAGGTGCAGTAAACATTAATGATAGGTTGTGTTAATCTGTCTATATGTTGTTACTTAGTGATTAAACAGTTGTGGGAGAGGATAAAAAGAGGCAGAACAGTTTACGATATGTTTTTACAAAATTGTGATGTGGAACAATGGCCACATCAGCAAATACATTTGTCAACTTCCATTGTACACAAATGTCTTGCAATAACATGCTGAAATTTTGAAATGTATCTCATTATGGTCTACTTATGCAGTGTGTGAAATTTGGCTTGGATACCATCTGTCCCTTTTGTGCAACCACCACTTCGAAAATCGATGTTTTTCAGGTAATTTTCAAATTTTTGTATTTTTGTGTGCATGTAACTCAGTTTTTGTGACTGATATGGGCATGGTGAGTGCTGTGTGTGTTTAGGCCATATTAAGCTTACCACAAAAAATTTATACCGTTTTTGAGTGAATTATATTTGGCATAGAGGGCAGCTGCAATATGTACCTTTTAACATAACACATTTTTTAATCACATTTTGGAATTTTTTATTTTCCCTCAGAAATATGTTGTTGGTGTTTTGATTCCTGGAGTGTGTTCTCTAAATGGATGTTACTGGGTTGTAAAAATTTCACTGGACTGTGTGGAATAGTTCCGAAGTTATTAAGACCTGAAGTTCAGTCTGAAGATAGATTGCCAGATGCGGGTTGCAATTTTTGGGTCACGCCACCTTCTTTCACAAGTTATAATTCTGGAACTAATTGGCAGGGGAAACTGATACTTTGTACAAAAGTGTTCCACACATGGTAAAATTAGTGTATTGAATTTCAGTCAAATCTGAGACTATGAGCTGGAGCCCCTGGTTGAACTGACATGGAATGACCCATATGCATTCATCTGTGTACCTAGGAAAAGGTTCACGAGGAAACTGCACTAGCCAAAAATGTTTACACTTGAGCAGCCTCTTAATATGAGGTGAAAATTTCAGCCAAATAATTGATTTCCACAACTCTGTCTATGTTGCACTTTCGTGTAAAATTAGACTGAAAACACAGCTTAACACAGGGGGTACAATGCCTGAACGACGACGTTATTGGAGATGGCCAAAGTGTTGACATGAAATATAAATTTGACCATCATCCACAGGATGGATTTCACCCGTCTTTAAATTCTGAATTGAAAGTTCCATTGTAGCTTGGAGCAGTAATATTATCTAGTAAGGTAATTTCCCAGAGGAATTCACCTCTGGTCCTTAAAGGTGTCTGTAGCATTGCTACTACTTCCAGCAATTATCTGTTTGTGGAAGGATCTTGTTCACCACCTATTGCTCCTAATTTTTCTAAATCAAGGTGACTGACCCCACTTTCCAAGTCATGCACCTACCCCTGTAACTGCAGAGCCAATGTAACCTGCTTAGAATAGAGATTACACTGTAGAATACCCCACAAGCGATTATCCCAATGGATCAATTGTGCCTGAATTGTGTGTCTTTGCTTATGGCAGGGCTTACTACTTTCTAAACACTCCACATTCTGACACAAGGTTGTCATGGCCAGAGCTCAGTCAGCGAATAAGGACAAACTGGGACAGTTGTGGGATCCCATGTCCCATGTTCAGCAGTGGATACCTACACACACCTCATCGTGAATCACAGTATGAGGATACCTTCCCCCTTTACTTCCAGGAAAATAACCATCCTCTGTTACCAACCAAACATCCAGCAGGAAAAGGGGAAATTAAGTGGAAGTACTGGGCGGATTGGGGTTCACGTATTTATTTAAGAAAAGTAACGAAATCAGATACGTTAGCAGGTTTACAAACAACACACAGAACTTTTAAAAGTTAAGACATTACAGTCCTCAGTTTAGTGGTAATTTAAATAAAGGAATAGTTAAAGACAAAAGCTGTGTCTGACATCAGTTCTTAGATTCTAGATTTAAAATTTTCACCTTCACAAACTGCAACTCAGAAAATGCTTCAACAAATGAACAAATAATTATTTGGAAACCGATGGCTCTTTAAGACAACACAGAAGCATAATTCATCTCAAAGGTTAAAACTGTATCGCTATACTGGAAGACGGAGAAATTTATAGCTGCCTTGGGACCACTAGAAAAAGGAAATTTTTAAAATACACTTCCAAAGCCTGTAGATAATTTAATAAAGTAAACAGGTGCACTGATTTCTAGTCTCTTTAAATCTTGCCCCCAATGAGCAGTTAAGTAATTAATAGAGAATGAGTGTGCACTGATCAATATAACTGGCTTCAGACACAGTGAAAATTCTGTTAAGTCAGGGTGTCTACAACCCGGGACAATCGGGAGATCCGGGAAAAACCTGGGAACTTTTTCATCCGGGAGAAAACCGGGAAAAACCAGGGAATTTTTTTGAATTCCGGGAATTTTTCATTGTATTTGTTCTCAGTTAAATTTTTATAATTTTGACTGGTAAGAACCAATACTCTAATGAAGGATATTACTGTATCCTGCTACTGCAGAATAATACTGCAGCAATAAAACATGAACGAGAGAAAAAACTAAAATAAAACTTAAATTGCAAAGGAAATGCGCCTTATACAGCAACAAAACACAGTGCTCATACAAGCGTCTGCCAACAGCAAAATGTGTCAAAGGCTTTAGGGAGACTATGCAATGCTTCGTAACAACAAATTGCCTCCGATGAGCATGACGTCACAACTGTTAACATTAGATTTGTTTTAGCAGTTACGTGTGGGATCTTGCGCATGTGCAGTTGAGTAGTATCTTCTTCCGCTTCTGGCTACAGAAACGTGGCTGTTGGCTGTGTAAGCAGTCGCAGCAAAAGAAAAAAAAGGCAGCTAGGTGCTACCGGGAAAAATTTTACTGGCATGCCCAAGCTGCCAGATTGCGCAGCAGCCATGGGTCTAGGAGTGTGGGGTGGGAGGCAAATTCATATAAACCTTTAAACCTCGTTTCACAAAGCATCTAGCATCCAGCGCACGTTGGTCTATCGATTATTCGTATGACTTTGAAACGTGTCCCTGTTGGTTTTTCAACATTGTTGAACACATTCTAAGTTGATTTGTGAATACGTGCATAAGTTGATTTGTGAATACGTGCATAATTTGATTTGTGAATGGATGCATAGTGTACGTGATGTCTCTATCAGTGGAATCCTCGTCACATCTAGAAGTAAACTTTCATGCAGACAAAAGAGGCTACATGAAGTGAGCAGAGTATAGCCGAACGAACAAAAGCCAACCACTGTCTGATTATGTGGTTGATTGGGTTTGCGAATGGTGAGCGTTGTTAAGATTACCAGCGAAATCCATAGATTCAGACTACCAGAGTGCGAATAAACGACTAACAGGAATAACAGGTAAGATAGATTACGTATTATCTTCTCGGTGCATCCAAGAAAACGAAATTTTGACAGAAAATTTTTGGCCAGATCACTATACTAGCAAGGGCCAGTTGTACAGTCTCTGGCTAGCAGCCTCTTTAAGGTCTGTTCTGGAAGTAGGGTGGAAAACACGTGGTACGAACACGTAACGATGCCTAACAGGAGAATAATCGTGGGGTAAGTAAACTGGTGATTCTGGCAGAGTTAGTGAAGTTAACCGGCGAATAAGCTTTGACATTTGCAGGAATTGATACAGAATTAGTGATGACAACATTGTTTGTTAGAACTAGGAAGGAGAAGAAATGGGCACATCACACAAATTATGGAAGAATAAGACTATTCCAAATTTATATAAAAATTTCGCACTACTACCTTTCGATCTCATGCTTGAGAAACTGGAGCATATGAATGACGTGTAAAACTATTTCCTAACGTAAAGCTTTTTGCTTGTCGTAGGCCTATTAGGCATTTGATATTGGTACTTTGTGAATTATATTCCGTCGTGTTACAAAAATGACCATTTCTGCCAAAACAGTCTCGTTTATTTGGAGTTTGTTACAATTGCTGCAGTATTATAAAGGCCTATTTAATTTTATATAGGTAATCAGGTCGAGAACCACATCAGTCTTGGGCCTATTTGTAATTACAGCTTTTTCAGTATTGGACAAAGACATTTCGACTTTTCATGTAACGAAACGTGTGATGAACTTTGATGAGGTAACAGATCCTTTCGCAGAAAGGAAAGCACATCATGTAAAGCTGTAGCAAGATTAGAGAGAAAAAAAATTCTAGGAGCTAAGGATTGAAGAAATGTATACTGTCTTGCTTATCTCTTCTCTTTACTAGCTTTATGTATCCTATACTTAATTTTATGTCACACAAAGCAGCAAGTTGTTAGCTAATAGGGAATAAAGAGTGCAAATTTTCTGAACAGATTTTTTTTAAAAAAAAAAAAAAAGATGGGCAGGATGTCAAACCGGCCGACTGGAAACAGGAGAGGCACCATAGGAAATTTTAATTTCCGCTGTCCTGAATATAGTTTGATGGCATCCAGTACAAAACATACACGTTTCAATTCCACAGACCGAAATATAGTGACATGCGATAGAAGAATGCTGTGTGAAGAGGTGTGGCACTGCACTTTGGCACACTGAAGATCAGATAACATGTCTTACAATTCCTCGGACACGTATGTTTTATGTATCAGAGTCTTCAGAAAGATGTGTGCTACAAAATGAATGTATTTTGGAAAATTCGATTGTTTTTAAATTTTTGACGTCCTATCTTAAACGCTTGAGGGATGCCACTGTCTACTACTGCTCCGGTTCGGAAATATCGTAGATATGGCTCTGATGTGCAGAGCAGTCTTCAGTTACAATAGGGAAGTGGGTAGTCTCCATGTGACCCGTGTTTACATTTAGTGATTTTGCTGTTTCCTCTTTGTCTACTGCACTCATGTTAAATGAAAACAAAATTGATTTCTTTGGCTGGGAATTAAAATAGATTCATATAATTACGGAAGGCTAAAATACGTTATTAGTTTCAGATTTTATTTTCATCTTTCTGACGCTCAAGCATTAATTGCCTTGCAGAACAATGAAGTTATTGATATCGGTTTGCTGAAGAAATTTTCTTTTATTACTCTTTCCTGCTGAGGCAGTCAATATATTTGAAACAAAGGGTTTAATTTAAAACTATTGTCCAGTTTCAACTGTTCTGTGCATTTTAAGTGTAAGTTTTCACCTTCTAGCACGTATGGCATTATACCATAACAAAGAACCAGACGTGAGATAACAAAGCACTGGTAGCCAAGGAAATTTACATCCTGAAATCACACTGAAAAACTTAATATCAAGTCGATGCCTACTTTACTGGGAATCTGAGACTCATTTAAAAATTAGCTCTTTGATGATGAGCCACTTAGAAGAATTTATAGCCCAGAAGATCACACTTTTATGTCATTATTAAAAAAATTACTGGCACATTTGTGTGATATATCTTAAAATGTAATGCGTGCATAAAAGACCAACGTTATATATGAAAGCTTAGCTTCTCTTGCAGCGTATTGGCCTTAGAGATCAATATTATATGTGAAAGCTTTGTTTTTCTTGTTGCAACATTATATATATTAATTTAAACCATTCACTTTTCCTGTTCATGTGTTCGTGCTACTTAACAGTGATGTTGCTATTGGCTGACTACACCACGTGTCCGAAGCTCTGAATATCCGCTGTCATTGGCTGGCGAGATCACGTGACATGAGCTATGACTGGCTTACAAATACGCATCGAAATCTCGATTTCAATGCCACAGAAAGTAACATGCGGTGTTTGGTGGAATTCGAATTTATACTTTCGTAATACGAAAATGTGCAGTGTACATGTTACTGCACATCAAACATATTTCCAAAAGGTGTTTCATCTTCTAAAGTGCTGGGAAATTCTACACCCATGTATAAAACCATAACCATTCAAAGGATTGATAAGTTATACAGTTCCGAGAGAAAATATACTGTCAATTAACAGGGAAAAACTATGTTTCCACCCGGGAGGAAGTGTATTTTTAACCAGGAAATCCGATAATTTTTTTTCCTTGTCCACGTATACACCATGCCAGTGAATGCACACACACATTCAGAGCTCAGTAACACTGGATGGTTTTACACAAAATTTGCTAGTTCCAGCCCGTGAGCCTTGTGTGTCAGTTACTTACCAACAAGCTGTATTTTCACAAGTCTGGATGACATCTGAATATGAAATGTGTGATTAACATAGAACTGATCAGCATATGGCCTTTCTAACAGTGCTCAACAGTATGTACAAGAAGTGCACTTGACCCAACAAACCCCCAAAAATCAAAATGTACAAAATTTAGTACAAATTTCAAACAGTAATTTACATAACTTGAGTGAAGGCAGCCCATCGGTAGCTGGCAGTGGTGCATTCCATGAGGCTGATGTATAGAGACAATGTTAGCAGCCACAGTAGATGAGCACGCCCTGAGTCCAGGTCCAAAACAATCAAAATGTGCCACAATAGCAGAAAACTGGAACATACTGAGGGAGCATATAAATTCCACTGTCATTCTCACATAATACAACCACGTGACCACAGTTGTTGTGCAGATCAATGGACTTGTCAGATGATTCTCATCAAAAACTTTGTCTAGGGCTAAATGTGGTCACACGTAAAACAGTGTTCAGGATTACCAAATCATCAAATCCACTGCTGAACAATGGTAATTGAATAGCAATAACAAGCTTGTCTGGTTGCTAGACATTACCCTAACCCCTTCCAAGGCAACACCACAAAGTATTAAATCGTGCAACACAACACAAATCAGGCAGTTTTTCAGATGAGAAACCTCCTTGCATAATGTGACTTCCACAGAGAAGAACCAACAGCAAATACAGATAGGCAAGACCACACCAATGTTCCATCTTTTGTTAACACCTGTGCCTGCAACTATTAACTCGACAGAACTTTCAAAGGGCTACCAGTCACTCCATTCTGTCAATATCGGGTGAATACCAAATACTGTCTACATACACTGCGTGGCTCTACCGAGCACCATGGCGCCACAAGCTGCAAGCAAAAGCTGTGACCAGGCGTGGGGTGGGAATTCAAATGCCATGGCACAGATAGTAATAATAATAAAATCATTACTATCATTATTTGTACTAGTATATAAGTATAATTGTAGGAAGTTAATTAATGCAAAGATCAAGTAATAACATGTTGTATTCTTTCTATCTTCAGCCCAGAATCTCTCTTCAAGGTGCCCTCTTTGCATACACCGTGTTGCTTCATTTTTTCATCTATATGCCCTTTCTTAAAGTTAAGTGGTCTACTTTGTTTCTATCAGTAAGGTAATTCCCAATCAAAAATTATTCTTTGGCTGCTAATTATCTAACATTCTCAACAGATGCTGTTATCAGTTTAATGATTTTCTTCCTATGCTATCACTGTTTCATTTGTTCTCATTCCAGCACTTCAAAATTGTAGGTTTTTCAGTCTTGATATGCTGGTGCTGCCCAATAAATAATCTTTCCAGAACTTTGTCTTTTTGGATCAGCATGTAATACGCATGGTTCGGAACCATAGAATAGGTCTGATTCAGTCTGTAGCCTACGCTCTCTTTTTGTGTTGTTAGAAACGTGCTTGTCCCACCAAAAGGAATTCATGAAGTTAGAATAGTAGTAAGTAGTGTGCCAAGGCAGGGTGTGTGTGTTTTATAATTTTATAATAAATAAGCGTTCAGTGAAACAAGGTTTTGATGTAAGTGTTCCAGACGTTTTATGATTCTGATCGTACAAGTAGTATGAGTGATGCACTTGACAGTCCAGTTTCTGCTCCCCCACACAGTTGGTGTAAACTGTATTGTAATTTGATATGAACAACATCAATTTTATGAACAACATTGATTTCATTGTTTCAGGTAGTAGCTGTGTTATTTTGATTACACTACCATTGTATGCATATGAAGATAATGAAGCTAGAAAATATCATTGAAAACAATAGCATAGGGAAAAGGCTGAAGTGGAAGATCATAATGAACTTTCAAAGGCGTTGTCATTAATCGGTCTTACAATTTTTTTGCTGCCTCCCATTGAAATATACCATAGTGAACTCATCACCCAGAATTTCTGACTCAAAAGAGAACACTTAACAAGAACTACTATTGAGTTATTAAGTTGTATGACGGTTGGGCTGTATATATGTGATACATTTTATGTGATGTGGGAGGACTGTGACTGCCTAAATGTACTTATTACATATGTAGGTTGATTCTTACACATAAGATTACAGCAACCAGCCACTTTTTATAATGCTATTTATTCACTTAAATAACGCCATTACTGGTTTCAAACCAATAGGTCCATCTTCATATGGCTAGTTGACGTTTTACATTACATTTTGAGTTTTGTTTCCCCATCTGACGAAACTTCTTTGGGGTGGTGATGCCCGACAACCAAAACAAGATGTGAGACAACGTCTTTTTAATCATAATTGTGCCTTATGATGATTTTAAGTGATGAAAACAAACTGTTGTTATTAAATGGAAGACGTTTCAGTTACTTACCATGAAGAAACTGCGCCATTACGTTCCACTGCAGGATGTTTAACATCTTGCAACATCGAAAACTGTGTAATGCATTTTTTTGTGAATATATATGCACAAAATATACTGCACCACTTAAACAGAACTATATATTATGTGCATATATATTCACAAAAATGCATTATACAGTTTTCGGTGTTGTAAGATGTTAAACAACCTGCAGTGGAACTTAATGACATGGTTTCTTCATTGTAAGTAACTGAAACATCTTCCATTTAATAATAATTTGTTTATGTCACTTAAAATCGTCGTGAGGCACAATTATGATTAAAAAGACACTGTCTCAAATCTTCTTTTGCTTGTAGGGCATCACCACCCCAAAGAAGTTTCATCAGATGGGGAAACAAAACTCAAAATCTAATGTAAAACGCCAACTATCTGTATGAAGATGGACCTATCGGTTTGAAACTGGTAACGGTGCTATTTAAGTGAATAAATAGCATTATAAAAAGTGGCTGGTTGCTGTAATCTTATCTGTAAGAATCAACCTATACTTTGTACACAGCCACGGGCTCAATATGTCAGTTTTTGACAAAATTTTTGTTTTGTTTTGACAAAATTTTTGTTTTGACAAAAATTTTTGTTTTGTTTTGACAAAAAATTTTTATTACAGTTGGAAGACAGTGTGGATAAAGAGTTAATTTTAGAATTTATATGACTGCATGGAATGAATCATTGCTAAGTTGTGGTGAAAATAATGAGATGGTTATCAGTTGTGTGTGTATTCACTTCAGCAGTCCTGGTTTTACTTTATGGTAAAGATGACAAGACTTGCAGTATTCTAGTATGCCCCAGATTGGAAATGAGGAAACAGGTAACATATAATATTTTGTTACACTTTATCCCATATGGATCTAAACATTACCTTTAGGGCAGGTGAAACAGTTTAGTTTGTGAGTTTGTAGAATTGCTTCTTCACATAAGCACAAATAAGAATTACATGAGATAGCATTGATGAAGTTATATGATAATTGACCAAGACTCAAGCTATGATTTCCTATTTTAATGAGTAGTTTCCTTTATGGTTCTGTGTATGTGAACACCAGCATTAGATGTTTTTATTCACCATGTTATACTGCTGTGACAGTTACAGAGTCATTGAAGGAAAATCTACACAAAGTAGTGCAGAAAAAGCAGGTGATCATAACTTACTGAGTAGAGACTAAGATGTCTGTGTATGCATTGCAGGTGGTATGAACAGGTAGTCTTGTGAAGTACTTTTGGAGAGTTTTCTGAAAGCTGTAGTAAGCAGCTAGTTTAACAGCCCACACAAAACTGAAACACTTTAGACCTTGTAACTATGAACAGGCATGTCCTTATAGACGGTATTAGTGATCATGATGCCAGCAAAGCAACAATGGTAAATAGAGTTAATGGATCCTTGAAGAAGGGTAGGAGAATAGATTTGATAAACAGAGCGGGTAAGTAGTTGTTAGCATCCCATTTAGATAGTGAGTGAACGTCATTTACTTCCAATATGATGTACCGGGTGATCCAAAATTCATAATAAATTTGAAAAGTTAATAAACCACGGAATAATGTAGATAGAGAGGTAAAAATTGAGTCACATGCTTGGAATGACATGAGGTTTTATTAGATCCACCTCATATTGCTAGACGCGTGAAAGATCTCTAGCGCGTGTTGTTTGGTGGTGATCGTGTGGTCAGCTGCCACTTTCGTCATGCTTGGCCTCCCAGGTCCCCAGACCTAAGTCCATGCGATTATTGGCTTTGGGGTTACCTGAAGTCACAAGTGTATTGTGATTGACCGACATCTCTAGGGATGCTGAAAGACAACATCAGACACCAATGCCTCACCACTACTCTGGACGTGCCTTACAGTGCTGTTCATAACATTATTCCTCGACTACAGCTATTGTTGAGGAATGACGGTGGACATATTCAGCATTTCCTGTAAAGAACATCATCTTTGCTTTGTCTTACTTTGTTACGCTATTTATTGCTATTCTGATCAGATGAAGCACCATCTGTCGAACATTTTTTGAACTTTTGTATTTTTTTTGTTCTAATAAAACCTCATGTCATTCCAAGCTTGTGTATCAATTTGTACCTCTCTATCTACATTATGCTGTAATTTATTCAGTTTTCAAATTTATACTGACTTTTTGATCACCTGGTACATAGAGGAATATGGGCAAACGTTAAATGGACTGTAAATCACACACTGAATACGTATGTGGTAACTGGACTGCAGACAGGAAAGACCCACTTTAGTTTAATTACAAAATTTGAAAATACTGAGGAAGCAGACTGTTGTACACTCAATTCAAAAAAGTATGTACAGTGGTGTCAGGCAAGAGTTAATGGAAATTCGTGTGTTTGTAAAAAGATATATGTGTGAAACATACTACCACCATCATACATGAGCAAGAGATTTTACAGAGAACATGAGACTTTTCTGGTTCTACACAAAATAACTAGGTCAGAGACATCTATAGAGGCAGTCATTGACAAGTCTGGTGTGGCTTTGGAGGAAAGCAGATGATGATCACTAACCACTCTCTGTACTGAGTTTTCAAGTTTGTGCAGGAGGATCAAACAAACATTTTAATCTCACTGTCAGACAGACTCATGTATTGAGGACATAGGTATAGTATCCCTGGAGTAGAGAAGCAACTGGAAGAGTTGAAAACAAAATAGTTACCATGTCCAAACAGAAACACAAATCGTTTGTCCAGAGAGTACTCTGCAGCATTGATCTCTTAATTAGCTTGCGTTTATTGCGAATCTATCGCCTAGTGCAAAGACCCAGGCTGCTGGGAAAAAGTTCTGGTGGCTTCTGTATATAAGAACGGTAAAAGAATGTACCTGCAAAATTACAGACCATTATCATAACATTTATTTACTCCAGAGTTCCTGAACATATCCTCATTTCAAATATAATTAATTTCTTTGAGACAGATAAGTTTATATCCACAAATCAGCATGGATTTTTTGCAATACTCATCTTGGTCTTTCAAATTATGTACTGCGGACCATGGATGATGGGCAACAGGCAATATTCCACATTTCTACATTTCCAGAAAGCATTTGACACAGTGCCCCACTGCATACTTTCAATGGAGGTATGAGCCTTTGGAATAGGTTCCCCGATATGTGAATGGCGCGAAGACCTCTCAGGTAACAGAGGCCAGTACTTTGTCCTCAATAGCGACTGTTTCTCAGAGACAAGAGTATCATCAATAGTGCCACAGAGATATTTTATAAAGTCATTCTCATTATATATACATGAAATGATCTGATGAACAGCATTCTGTGTCTGTCTGCAGACGGCATTGCGTGTGATGAATGGCAGGTGTAGAAATATTCAAGTGAATGCAGATGAGTAGGTAAAACAATCCCATAATGTTAGAATACAACGTCGGTACTCTACGGACTGACAGTCTGGTCAATAAAACGTTTAGGCATATCATTGCAAAGTGATGTGAAGTGGAACAAGCACATAAGGATGGTAGCAGGATGAGAATGATCAACTTCTTTTGTATTGGGAAAACTGTGGTGGGTTGGTTTGGGGAAGGAGACCAGACAGCGAGTTCATCGGTCTCATCGGATTAGGGAAGGATGGGGAAGGAAGTCGGCCGTGCCCTTTCAAAGGAACCATCCCGGCATTTGCCTGGAGCGATTTAGGGAAAGGAAAACTGTGGTTCATCTGTACAGGACACTACATACAGAACACCATAGAAATGCCTAATAGTAGTAGTAGTAGTAGTATTAGTAGTACAAGGTGCCATCCACCACGCACCGTTAGATGACTTGCAGAGTTTTTATGCAGACATAGATTCACAGCAGCCAGAAAGAAGCTAATTAAGCTGCAGATTCCATGTGAAATGCATTCTCATGCTTTTTAAGTTTGGAAAGCCCCTTTCTAAGGCTAATAAGTTGTTAACTGGAGTATGTGGCAGAGCCAAGGATCGGTCATCTCCTTGTGTCATGAAGGGAATACATGACAGAAAAGTAAACATAAAATTAAACTAGAGATAAATCTGTCATCTGCCTGGAGGTTTTAAACACCGGAGTTCTCTACTACACACAGTCCTACTGACAACCGTATGGTGTTACCCTCTTTCCATTTCTGAACTGATTTACCCAACCAGTTACACAGTACATGCAGTTCACAGACCAAGGAACTTTAGTGTCACAATTACCCATTGAGCCACCAAATACTAGAAAAGGGCAGAAGCATTTAGCAATATAGTTGAGAGTTACTCTCATTGGGCGATACTAGCATTGGGGACATAATACAAAAAAAAAAAAAAAAGAAACCAGAATAAATAGTTACATAATCTCAGATTCCATATGGAATGCACACCAAAAGTAAATGCTGAACACAGGGGAGGTCATGTGACCATAAAGTGTAGTTAGCAGATTCAGCTACACAAAAAACTGTGTTGAACTGGCCCCTCTCCGCCCTATGAATTGTTCATTTATGAAACAGTGGTTTGTCACATGTATAGAAAAAGGCAAAGGTCATTCCAGTTTGTAAGAAAAGTCACAGGAAATACATGAAAAACTATAGACATACCTAGTTGGTATAAAAATTGTCTTGAATGATTGTGTGAATCTGTATGATGACTCTTGAAAAAAATCAATTTATCTGCGAGAATGGAAAAGGATCCTGTAGTTACTGGTCATGTGAAACTGTTTAGTTGGCTTATTCACAGTGCTGCCACAATGTAGTCAGCCTGTAAAATGAGGCCATAGTTCTGAAGTAGTATCTGTGGGAAAGCTATCTAAGTTGATGTGCCTTTCAGTGACTCAGCACTCCTGCTGAGCAGTTAGTTGTTACCTTAGGTCTAAAATAACTTGCAAGCAGTAAGATACATTAGAACTGAATGAATGGTACAAATAGATAGGTGTGAAGTACCTGCCATTATTACATGTAAACTATAGAAATATCTTCTCTTGTGATGATGTCACAGTCATTGCTAACACACACAACCTATGGAATGAAAATGAATGTTTCCATAACTGCCTACCTATTTGTCACAAAAAGTATTTTAAGTATTGTTATATATTGGCAACAGAAAAATATTATTGAATCTGAGAATCCTATTTTCACTAGTGTTTGAAGGGTTACCACCAATAGCATGTGCTTTCATTTATAGCACAAATTTTATCCACATTCATTCTTTTCCTTCCTCTCCCTTCCACTCTTCTGGCACTCCCATCCCATTGGGATCTCCCCTGTCTCTTCAGTGTACATTCCTTGCCTTGCTAAATATTTCAAGGGTTTCTACTTCAGGATTCAGCCAACTCTCAGTTCCAAGTGTATTTTTATCATGATAACTTTCCTGGAGGGCATTAAATTCAAGAACTACAAATACATCAAGAATTTACTGTTAACATTTTGATGGTAGAATTTACTTTGTATGCAGTCTGATTTCTGTATCTCTGCACTGATTAGCGTGAATTCATCAGAGGACCCAAAACTGCTGCGTGGCCTAAAAAAAAAAGCTTGTTTTGTGTAGTGCAACTCTGACCCATCAAGTATTCCTACAATTCTCCACCTCATATGTCCAGCAGTCTGCAGTCCAGACAGTCAAAGAATCGATGAAGCCTTTGGTTGAGGCCCTCCACTCACTCCAAACCAAAGGACTCGAATCAATTCTGGGAATGCTGATACAAACTGTGTGTGCTGCATGCACTCCACATGTGGCTCAGGGCCTCTTCGCCATTTGTGCTACCTGTCCATATAAACTGAAGATAATCTCAGAACCCAAACAATGGGCATTATTGGTGCCAACATGAGCCACAACTTGCAGACAGCTGCACACTGCATGTTTGATAGCCACAGGCAGGACACTTTCCACATCTCAGCTGAGGCTGCCTGGCAGACATATTCAGTACACATAGGATGCATTTCCAGTCCTGGATGCCATATCCCTAAGGGGCTCCATAATGCATTTAACATTGGAGCTTCTGATTAATTAGCAAACCCCACTCCATTTGTGGCTGTTTGGACCCTGATCAGGCAACACCTGCCAGTCCACTCACAGGGGGAATAGGTGAAGCCAGCCTCCACATTCACTCCCTGCCTCAAACAGCACTAAAAGTTATCACCCATCCCTCACTATTTGGTGATGAGAACTCAGACACATTGTGGTGTACCCAAAGTGTCTTGACAGCAGAGACAGTGGGCAAAATAGGTGGCACCTTAGGCATCCAATGTGACGAGCCAGATTCTCGGCCACCACTACTCCAATAGGAAGCAGCTTGAATGCTGCTGAACATGGCAAAAAGCATCTTCAGCTGTTGGTGAACTGAGGCCAGCTTCTCCATCTGCACATGACGTGCACACGATATCCATTCCAGTACTACTATGCAAGACTTGACTATAAAACACACAGAGAAAGCTATATATAACTTATTGTTCTGATGTTTCGCTAGTGGAGGCTAATGCGTTACTGCACTGTGTAGTTGTTCATTCAAAAGAATTGAGAGCTGTGCAACAGACTGCAAATACACTTTAAGGTTACTAAAATATGGGATTGCACCTCTTGATTACAAAGACAATGAAGGAATGCAGTCATAAAATAGTGGGGGAGGTGGAGGAGGAGGGCAAGGGGAGCGCTACATTTTTAACTTGATTCTGAAACAACCCCAATTAAATTACAGTATTGTTAGTAGTCAAATAATGTACCAAATTAATCTTTGTTTTAAGTAATAGTAACCCAATGCATACATGCTATTTGCTATTGACTGCTATGGGTGTTGTTTCAGCCAGAATTTGGCTGCTCAGTAATGCTACATTCAAGGACCAGATATTTTTGACTAAACTACGCCATGAAAGTTAGCCTGAAGTAAAGTTACATATTTTTGGTTAAACATAAATGGAAGGAGTCACTACCACTGCAAAATAAATTTTATTCATATCTTATCTCAACAAGTCAAATATGCATGTGTTGTCTAATCTTTTGGACATGTGCAAGGGGACAGATAGTATTTTGATCCTGCAGCCACAATGACTCAGGGCACAAAGGCAGCAGAGCATTAGTTGTGTGTGGGCATTAATTTAGATCGATGGGGAGGGTTGAAAATTTATGCTGGACCAGGATTTTAACCCGAGTCTCATGCTGACTAGGCAACGCACTGACGATTATGCCATGTGGACACAGTGGTTATCACATCTGCATGGACTGCTCTAGCATGCTTCCTGTCAGAACCAATTCTCAACTTATTCACACACCACTGATGCAGTGCTCATGATCCTCATTACACATGGTGTCTCACTGGTTCCTGTAAGAGTTAGTGTGGTGTGCATCTACATTGAAAGGATCATTGTCTGACATTACCTTAATTACATATGTGGGGTCTGTTCTTTCAGACATTTAGATGTATTGTCATATCCTGTTCCAACAATCTGAACATGTTTTCCTTACTACAATCTTTTGGGCAGTGTTGTGGACATAAATGTGTAATATGGAATTCCATATTTATGATCATTTCTTGGTAAAAACAATTGTCACAATATGGTATAATTTTGCTTGCTGGCGTCAACCCACAATAATTGGGATAAATGTTCAGCCAGTGCAATATTCCTCCTCTCACTGTGCCATTATGGTCAACACTAACTCATTGTGCAGTTGCATCACTGCATCTGAAAGCAGCAACAATGCATACTAGGAGCATTAAGTGATTGACTACTGATACCCGGTATCTTCTACTGGTGTGAATAAAATATGCTTTTCTCTCAGTTGGTAATTGTGCATCCCGTATAGTTCTCTGCTGGTGTGTTACATACTACAGTTTGAGGCTCTGTGACAAGCAGTTGTTGGCCATTCAAAACAAACAAAAGATGACTGTTTAATAGACTGCACAAATCTACACATTACAGTCCTGTAAACATGAGATATCTCCGAAATGTACTTATTGCTGCTACTTAAGGACCCTACCATGTTCCACAGAATATGTAGTCGAGATCATAAAAGTAATAAAAGGTCTGATCTGAGCCTTAAACTCTCCTCCAAATTAGCTGATAGTTCATCCACAGCTTGACTCTACAAATTAAAAGATGTTCTTTTGCCTCACTAAGAAATGTACATTGCCTCTTCAGCCAACAGCCAAAAAGTGAGCCTAGGGTGTCCTCTGAGCCCAACCAACAGATTTCGTTGTTGCAAACGAGCTACAGTTCGGAGCTGGCCAATAGAACTTACACCAGATCTCATATGAGGCAGTGGCAGATACAGAAAAACCAGAAGGAGGGGGCACTAAAGATATCTTCAGCTACCTTTATTTTTACTGTGATTATTTTTTATTAAGTCACTTTGAAAGCTTAAGAAAGTTTTATTCGAACTGATTATACACACATAGAAGACAATGCCATCTTATGATATAAAAAAGATACAATTGTGGTTGTGTTCTTAAAATGATGAATTCTGTGCACTTATTTTTCCTGGCAAATTGGTTTATTACATTATCAGTAGGACAATCACTGTTTGGGTGAGTGCCCAACAGAGCTAAGCCATGTCAATCCTCCTTCACAGTCGAGCTCTGCCATGTCTTTGTACACCGCAAAGTCAAAAAAACTTCTTTCTACTGTAGCAGCAGATACAGGTAGACAGGCAAATATTTTGTGCAGTGTGTGCAAAGTAGGATAGTCAGACCTAGGACAGAGAGACAATGCTTGCATAACAGAATCAGTCATTAAGGGCATTTATGCTCGTTTGCTTGTATTGAAGAACTGTCCCATTAGTCTCTTTTTAATCACAAGGTGTGATTCTTCTTCGAAGAATGGTAGTTCAGTTAAGCACTGATTCAGTTTGTGCACCAGGTCATTACCATCGTGTTTCAGTACTTGTGAACACAAAAGTATCTTGAATTTTAAATGATAAATATTTTCTTCAGCAAAACATTCTCTAATGCCAGGTGTAACATTGTCCAGTGTTGGAATAAAAAGATTTTTTTTTCCAATATGTCATAGCATCATTATGATAGCAGAATTGAATAACAGCATCATGTTACTCAACCCATCTCGTCTGACAATGTGACTGGAGCGAGTGTTGTAGGTGACTCAAAGTTGCAAACCGCTTGCTAGACACTGTAAGAACGATACTGCTTATTCAATAGTACCAAGTGAGTTTCTCACACTCGTAACTTCACTACTGAAATATACAGCGAGGTTGAGCTGATGACTTTGACACGATGCTACTTGCACATTGATGGCTTTCTTTTTTATTGTAGCCACAGTTCCTTTCAGTTCTGACATATTAACTGAGGAACCATCACATCCGATACCCACACAGTTCTCCAGGGAAAGGCTTTCCTTTGCCCTTAGAATCATAGTACCTAATACTTCGCCAGTAACAATACTCTCATCTTGACACTCTTCAGGTTCATCATCAGTGTTTCCACTACAGTCCTTGTCTTTATTGATGTCAATGAAACTAAAAAATCTTTCATGTAATTTGCCATCACCATTAACATATCTTGCAGCCAAACTCAGTTGGGCGATGTGTGCTATGTTGGTAGTCTCATCGAAGATTATGCTGTAATAACAAGAATCTTTGATTTCCTCCAGTATTCTCGATAACATCACTGTTACACGGCACGAAATAAGTTCGTTACACATTGTTTTACGTATGCAAGTGACATTTGCTTCAAGAGTTTCGAGGAGAAGTTTTAGTTGTAAGTCTCCAGTGTCAATTCTAAATCTTAGAAGAGCTCTAAAGTTTCCCATGTTACTCATTACAGTTTCATGATCATTATCGTTTTCTATTGGACTCTCATCATCTGTATGCCCCTGCAGGGGAATATTTTGTTTTCCATGAAATAAGATTCTTTTTATTATAAGTACAAGATGGTCTCTGTTTACCCAAATGCTTTCCATTCTCTGTCTTGACAATTGATTTATGACCTCAAGTTTGCATTCCTGTTCTTGCCAAAAATAATTTTGCATATGTTGACACTTCAACGTGGTACTTGAGCTGAGAGTGAGTCTCAAGGTCACCATCTGTACCAAGTTTGGCAAACTTTGTTAGTGGTTCAATCACATGTTTGTTGGCAATAATGGATGTCTTTCCATCAGCCATTTTCTTATTCACAAAAATTGAACAGTTAATGCAGATAAGTCCCTTTCTAACTTGAGAACACCAGCTGTGGACACTTTTCGGGTACCAGGCCCCAACAGCTGTCCCTGGTGTTACCGTAAATGGCGAGTTATATACCGACGCAAACTCTGAGCACTTTGCTCCAGCCTCTGCGTCAGAGATTTACCCTCCCCCTAGCCTTTCGCACACTCAAACGGCGGCTGCAAGGGAACATTCTTTATTAGTACACGCTGCAGTGAATCCTATAACGCCCCATTTACAGAGTGGGAGCTCATCAGTGCCCTTGCACGTTGCCCTGACACAGCTTCTGGGCCTGATCGCATCCACAGCCAGATGATAAAACATCTCTCATCTGACTACAGGCTACATCTTCTCGTCATCTTCAACTGGGTCTGGTGCAATGGCGTCTTTCCATTGCAGTGGCGGGTGAGCTATTGGCCCATCAGCCTCACGAACATTCTTTGTAAGATGCTGGAACGTATGGTATGTTGGCAGTTGGGTTTTGTCGTGGAGTCATGTGGCTTGCTGGCTCCATGTCAAGACGGCTTCCGCCAGGGTCGCTCGACCACTGATAATCTTGTGTCCATAGAGTCTGCCATCTGAACAGCCTTTTCAAGATGGCAACACCTAATTGCCATCTTTTTTGGCTTACGTAAAGCATACGACACGACTTGGCGACATCATTAATGGTCTAGCAGCAGCTGTCAGGACCTCGGTCTCACCTTCCCTGTTCGCAGACGACTTCTGCATTTCGTACTGTTGCTCCAGTACTGTTGTTGCTGAGTGGCGCCTCCAGGGAGCCGTCCACAACCCACAGTCATGGGCTCTAGCCCTCGGCTTCCAGTTTTCAGCCACAGAGTCACGTATTATGCACTTCTGTCGACGTCGTATCGTTCATCCAGAACCTGCACTTTACCTTAATGATGATCCACTCACCGTAGTGGAGACATATCAATTCCTAGGACTGGTTTTCGATGCTCAATTGACTTTGCTCCCTCACCTTCGTCAGCTTAAGCAGAAGTGCTGGCAGCACCTCAATACCCTCCGTTGCCTGAGCAACACCAATTGGGGTGCAGATCGCTGTATGCTGCTGCAGCTCTACAGAGACCTTGTCCAATCCCGAATTGACTATGGGAGTGTGGTTTATAGCTCAGCAGCACCTTCAGCAATACATTTACTCGACCCCGTGCACCACTGTGGAGTTCGATTAGCGACATGAGCTTTTAGGACGAGTCTGGTGACCATCGTACTGGTGGAGGCTGGTGTCCCTCCACTGCAGATCAGACGTGCGTAACTGCTCGCCAGTTACTCAGCACACAGTCATAGTTCCCCTGATCATCTGAATTACCGTCTCCATTTCCCGCTCACGGCAGTCCATCTCCTGCATCGGTGGCCCAGATTGGGGCTAACGATTGTGGTTTGCATGCAGACCCTTCTCTCCAAACTGGAGTCCTTCCCTTTACCACCTCTACTTGTGGTCTTTTCACGTACGCCTCCATGGTGTACGGCTCAGATGCAGTTTCGTCTGGACCTTTTGCATGCCCATAAGGACTCTGTTACCCCACCGCCCTCCGTTTGTCACTTCCTCTCGATTCTTGACGTGTTCTGGGGCTCTGAAGTGGTTTACACCGACGGCTCATTGGCTGAAGGTCACCTAGGCTTCGCATATGTTCATGGAGGACATATTGAGCAGCACTCTTAGCCAGTTGGCTGCAGTGTTTTCACTACAGAGTTGGCGCCCATATCTCGTGCTCTTGAGTACATCCACTCATGCCCTGGCGAGTCATTTCTGCTGTGCACTGACTCATTGAGCAGCCTACAAGCTATCGACCAGTGCTACCCTCGCCATCCTGTGGTATCGTTCATTCAGGAGTCGATCTAATCCCTGGAACAGTCCAGCCATTACGTGGTATTTGTGTGGACATCAGGACATGTCGGAATCCGGGGCAATGAAATTGTCAACAGGCGACGTGGAAACTGCTTCTGGAGATACTCATCTCTGTAGCTGACCTGCGTTCTGTCTTACACCGCAGGGTTTTCCAGCTTTGGGAGATGGAATGGCATAACAGCACACACAAACTATGTGTCATTAAGGAGACAATGTGTGGAAGTCTTCCATGCAGGCCTCTCGCAGGGAATCAGTTGTCCTCTGCCAGCTCTGCATTGGCCATAAATGGCTAACGCATGGTTACCTACTCTATCACGAGGACCCACCTCAGTGTCGCTGTGGCTCCCAAATGACAGTCGTCCACCTCTCGCTGGACTGCCCACTTTTAGCCTCTCTGCAGCAGACTTTTAACTTTCCCAGCACCCTGCCTTCAGTGTTGGCCGACAATGCCTCCACAGCAGCTTTCGTTTTAAGTTTTATCCATGAGAGTGGATTTTGTACTTCTATGTAGTTTTTAGCCCATGTCCTTTATCCCTGGGTCCTCCACCCTAGTGCTTTTAGGGTGGAGGTTTTAATGTGTTTCAAGTGGCTGGCTTTCCCTTTTTATTCTTGTGGTTGGCCAGCCACTATAATCTGATTTCCTGTTTTACTCTCTTCTGTTTCTAACGACTCTCTGTTGTTTTCTTGTCCTCTTTTGTTCCTTTTAGTGTTCGTTGCCTTTCCTTGATTCTTGTGGCTTTTCCTTTCTTTCCGTTTTGTGTTATACACTAATGGCCATCAAATTTGCTACACCGAGAAGAAATGCAGATGATAAACAGGTATTCATTGGACGAATATATTATACTAGAACTGACATGTGGTTACATTTTCACGCAATTTGGGTACATAGATCCAGAGAAATCAGTACCCATAACCACCACCTCTGGCTGTAATAACGGCCTTGATACGCCTGGGCATTGAGTCAAACAGAGCTTGGATGGCGTGTACACATACAGCTGCCCATGCAGCTTCAACACGATAACACAGTTCATCAAGAGTAGAGACTGGCATATTGTGAAAAGCCAGTTGCTCGGCCACCATTGACCAGACGTTTTCAGTTGGTGAGAGATCTGCAGAATATGCTGGCCAAGGCAGTAGTCGAACATTTTATGTATCCGGAAAGGGCTGTACAGGACCTGTAACATGCGGTCGTGCATTATCCTGCTGAAATGTAGAGTTTCACAGGGATTGAATGAAAGATAGAGCCACGGGTCGTAACACATCTGAAATGTAACGTCCACTGTTCAAAGTGCCATCAATGCGAACAAGAGATGAGTGAGACGTGTAACCAACGGCACCCCATACCATCACGCTGGGTGATACGCCAATATGGCGATGATGAATACATGCTTCCAATGTGAGTTCACCGCGATGTCGCCAAACACGGATGCGACAGTCATGATGCTGTAAACAAAACCTGGATTAATCCGAAAAAATGACGTTTTGCCATTCGTGCACACAGGTTTGTCGTTGAGTACACCATCGCAGGCGCTCCTGTCTGTGATGCAGCGTCAAGGGTAACCGCAGCCATGGTCTCCGAGCTGATAGTCCATGCTGCTGCAAATGTCGTCGAACTGTTGATGCAGATGGTTCTGTTAAGAGGCCGTTGGGATCCAGCATGGCATTCTGTATTACTCTCCTGAACCCACCGATTCCATATCCTGCTAACAGTCAATGGATCTCGACCAATGCGAGCAGCAATGTCGCGACACGATAAACCCCAATCGCGATAGGCTATAATCCGGCCTTTATCAAAGTCGGAAAAGTGATGGTACGCATTTCTCCTCTTTACACGAGGCATCACGACGACGTTTCACCAGGCAACGCCCGTCAACTGCTGTTTGTGTATGAGAAATCGTTTGGAAACTTTCCTCATCTCAGCACGTTGTAGGTGTCGCTACTGGCGCCAACCATGTGTGAATGCTCTGAAAGCTAATCATTCGCATATCACAGCATCTTCTTCCTGTCGGTTAAATTTCGCGTCATCTTCGTGGTGTAGCAATTTTAGCGGCTAGTGTGTATGTTTCGTCCATGATATTCTTACACTTGTGGCATTGTTTTATTAGGAACATGGGACCTATGACCGCGTAGTTTGGTCTCTTCTCCCACCTTTAAACCAAACAACCAGTGGTAGCTCGTATAGTAGCAGCGGAAACACATCAGAGTACTGTGAGCTGACACAAATTTTCATAACAAGCGACTCATTTTAAATTTTGTCAGTGTTCCTTACCTTCAACTCCCAACTCCTATATTTCCTATATGCCTGTGTATTACCACAACTACTCTGCTATGGACAGATATAGTAATTACTGTGTTTAGATGTGAACCAAGTTGGTGATTCTTCACTCACAGCTCCAGGCAGTGCTATCCACCAATTGGTCCACAGCTGCAGTCACCTTGGGTACTGCCCACCCTGAGATTCACTTCTCACTTGTGATTGAGTGGGAAGTCATTCTAGCATGTGGGTGGCAGTGAGAGAATTTCTGTGTGGCTGATCGGAGAGCCTACTCTGTTCATCTGATGAACATACACTGCTGGACACCTAAATGCAACACCAAGAAAGACAAGAGGTAGCACAACAAAATTTATTTTGTAGATAACATGTTGACCAAGTATCAAATGATTACGTTTACAGACGTCTGTGACATGTGGTTCCTGCCAGAATCAGTAGCCAGAGTAGCCGCCATTGTTGGAGATCACCGCTGCCACACGTCTCGCCATTGAGTCAAAGAGACGTTGGATGTGTTCCTGGGGTACAGCAGCCCAAGCAGCTACCACACGTTGCCAAAGATCATCTTGTGTGGCAGCTGGGGATGTAATCTGGGTCACTCGTTGAGCAACCATGGACCACATGTTTTCTATCGGCGAAAGATCCGGAGAGGGAGCCGGCCAGGGAAGCAATTCAATCTGGTTATTGAAGAACCTTTGGACAATGCGTGCCACGTGTGGTCGCGCATTATCCTGTTGAAATATGGCTGTGGCCGAGCCCTGAAGGTAAGGAAGGACAACTGGCTCCAGCACCTCGGATATGTAGCGCCGGCTATTTAAAGTACCGGCAATGCATACTAGAGGCGTGCGAGAGTAATATCCAATACCGCCCCATTCCATAATACCCAGTGCAAGACCAGTGTGGCGGTGCATAATGCAGCTGTCCAACATCCTCTCTCCACGGTGTCTCCACACTCGAATCCGACCATCGTGGTGCTGCAGACAGAAGCGTGCCTCGTCGGTAAAGACGTCATTCCATTCTGCCGTCCACATCCGTCTGTCATCACACCATTGGCGACGGAGATGTCTGTGGTTCTGCGTCAGTGGTAGACGAAGCAATGGACGTCTTGCGGACAGACCACTCTGCTGTAAACGGCGTCGAATAGTACGCGTAGACACTGGATCATGCGTTACAAAATCAATGTGCTGTGCTATGGTTCGGGATGTCACTGAGCGATCCGTCACTGCCATGCACACAATTTGCCTATCAGCACGTGCAGTGGTGCACCGAGGTGAATGCGATCAACCACCTCGGTCCGTCGTACCCTCCTGCATCCAACGGTCACATATCTGCATTACAGTTGTTTCGTTTCGTCCAACACGACTAGCAATTTCTCTGTATGATAATCCACAATCTCAGTAAGCCGCTATCCTTCCTCTGTCGAACTCGGATACTTGATCAAAAGATGTTCGCTGTTGTCTACGAGGCATAACTGATCGTCTTGTGAAACAACCACAAGGTAAACACACGTGCCGAACGTACACTCGTCGAAATCGTAAAGCCTTAAATGGCGCTATGAGGTGGCGCCACAGGCGCGCGTGATGTGCGTCTGCACTGAAATTCTAATCAGTTGCATATCTCATCGCTGCAAACTCATGGTGTAAATTTCACTTGATTCTGATGCTTCCTTCAGGGTGTTGCATTTACGGTGGCCAGCAGTGTATATGTTTGCTGTCTATGGATGATGAAATCCATGAGCCAAATGAAGTCACTTGCCATGTAGAAGCCTCTCAGCGTGCAAGACTGGGCATTCACAGAGGGCGGTATCACTGGTAATTGGAAGCTCCGATGTTAGGTGTGTAATAGCACCATTTAGGGATGCGACTGCATAGGAGGGGAAGTAATCCAATGTGCATTCTGTGTGGACACTAGGAGTAGTCTTTACAGATAAGAAATGGGTGCTTCCGGATGCCAAGAAAAGCATGGCATAGCCAGCTGTAGGTGTTTGCTCACGTTAGTGCTGACAATATGTGCCACATTGGACTGGAAGAGGTTCTTCTGGTTTCAGGCGACTAGGTAGTAAAGACTGCCAGTCTTGCTTGTGAGACGAGGGTGGAGCTCACCATCTGTAGCATCATGGGCAGAACTGAAAGTGGTTCTTTGGTACAGAGTGGAGTGAAGGTCTGAATCAGAGTTCCAGGCAGTTCTGCAATTGTGTAGGTTGCAGATTCCTCGATTACTGCGCAAAGGTGGTGGATTTACGGTTTCTGCTAAATGGGTCAGGAGTCAACTATACAACGGAAGCAGTTCCACAAGTATGGGGGATGTGTAAAGGAGACTGGTCTTTTTTTTTAGGTTAGAGGGTCTCAGGTAAGTGCAGAAAGCGCTTCAGTTTCAAAGGCTGCAAGTAGAACACTGAAATAGGGTAGATACAACCACAATAAGTATTGTAGTTATAAATAGTCATAGCTGCATTAGAAAAGAACCAGGACTCAAAGCGCTAACAAAATACACTGAATTTCAAATCGTTATATGTATTGAAATAAGTTCAGCTGAAATTTTTCAAGAGACGTAACCATGTTCACAAAGAATATATGACATACAGTTGGTAGTGTAGTGTTCATTGCTGTTCAACATAATTTATCTTGTAGTAAAATTTAAGTAGATAGTTCCTGTGAAGTAGTACGGGTAGTGACCAATTAAAAGTTCCAGTCTGAGAGGCTGTGGTCTATCTGTAAAACTACTTCCGGACGATTCGTTGCCAACTGCGGGCAACATCTTCAGAGGTTAGTCAACAATGGCTGCCATATAGAGGGCACCAACATATGTCACGTGGTGCCGACTGTAAGACTCTCTCTGACTAACATCATTATTCTCGAATGAATGTATCGATCGTCACATCGTTGGTGCAAAGTCGACCGCCATATCCTGTCTAACTTTAAGCCTTCCTTTTTCTATTCCTGAATCTCTATAGCTTCCCTATACTTATGTACATAATAATCGATGACCTGGCTAGCACACTTGCCTCACTAAATTTTGTTTCATTATCCCCGTCTTTAAAAACATGGTCTGCTACAGCTGTTTTGTCTGTATATCCCAGTAGACAGTTCATTTCGTTTCCGGTTTAGTGGGTATTGACACTTCTTATCCTTGTTTCTATATAAACCTTCCCACAGCCACGCGAAATTTTACACACCTCAGGAGTTAAGAGATGTCATGCATGTTTCAACGATCATAAACACCCTAATTTTGGTCAAAAAAGTTCTGGGTTTGAGGCCGCCTTCCTCAGGCTGTACACCCTATGACAACGGCCACGGAAGCCTACGTTTTCACTCACTAATCTTCTTTGTGGGTTTAAAGATTGATTCAACTTGAAACTTGGCCGGAACTTTCCGAATACGGTCTGTAATATTACGAATAAATGGAAGAATAGCTTTTCCAGCTGACGATTGTTCTTACTGAATGTTGTCATACACTTTTCTTCTGGGATTAAGTGCTCGATCTATCTCGTTGTCTGCATCTCCATTTTTCTTAACAGCCATTCGCAAATGATCTACTTCATCTTGCAAATAAACAGACTCACGGATGTTATTAGCTCTGCCCACCCTTTTTTTTTTTTTTTAATGACATCTGTCTTCTGCCTGGGATGAAGGTTCGAATTCTTATGGAGGTAATGGTCTGTGTGTGTTTATTTTCTATACACTTTTTGCCCTAGCCACCCATATGCCCATTTAATTGCTGATACATCCAAAAAATTAATTTGTCCATTTCTCTTTTTCTCCATAGTAAATTGTCTTTGGATTAATACTATTCATATAGATCAAGAAACCATGCAGTTCCTCTTCACCATGATTTCATACCACAAAAGTCTCATCCACCTACAGATACCACTATAAAGGGCTTGTACTGCCAGACTGCAGCGCCTGCTGTTCAAAAAATTAGCAACAGCTGGACTCGGAGGGCAGTTCGTAAAACTCATCATAATGGAAATAAGTCATGGACGGGCAATGTTGGGACCTCCACGGCCTGGCAGCCAGTTGACTCACCTCGAAAGTTGTTGCCTACAGTTCGCAACGAAACTTCAGGAAGTAGTAGTTTTACAGATCGACCACGGCCTCTCAGCCCAGAAGTCTTAACCAATGAAGATACTGACTGTGAAAGCCTACACATTATGATTAGTACGGGTTGAGCTTATACCTACCAACTGGAATAAGTTAAGAAGTTCTCTTTACCGAGGCTCTGACTTGGATGAAACAGTTGCTGAACAGTTAAAAGAAAACTTGAGTGTCATTTCAAATAGGTATGCCACTCTTACAATTATAAATGGTAAGACTTCAGTCTACCATCGATATATTGGCGAAAATAAATGTTTGTCAGTGCTAGGCATAAAACGTCGTCCGAAACCGTACTTAATGGCGTCTCTGAAAATTATTTTGAACAAAGAGTTCAGAAGCGCACTCATTGTAGATGGTTGCGGAAACATCCTTCACATCTTAATAACCCTGACCAAACAGGGAGCATAACAGATACAGTGATTAGTAACCACAATGTTGTTGAGCCATGAAGAGTTCACAAGAGTGAATACTGTAACATCGAAACTCACCAAAATAACCGAAAAAATTCATGCCCTTGAAAACGCACATAAAAATTCGCTTGACACAGTTTGAAGAGACAGTTTCCATTCCTTCTAAACATAGTCCAGATGCGGTTTAAAGTCAAATAACTAATAACTGGGAGTTACATGTCAAATTAATAAGATGTGGTACTGGCACAAGACAGGTCAGACCTGGTGCCGAAGCAATGAAATAAACATGCCAAATGTTAACGAATGCAAATAACCACAAGATTGGCAACGTTTTACAGAAGCTTGAAATTTGTCGCAAATTTCAATGAGTGGCTTTTAATAGTTTCCAGGACGCCACTCTGCCTTGAAATGTGGTAGAAAACCCGAAGAAACTCTGGTTGTATGTTAAGTATACAATTGACAAGGTGAATTGATACCTTCATTGTGCGATAGCAATGGTAAAGTTAATGATGGCAGTGCTACTAAAGCGAGTTACTGAAGACGAATTTTCTAAATTCCTTCACAGGAAAAGCAAAGTAAACATTCCAGAATTCTAATCAAGAATAACTGCCTACATGAGTAACTTAGGAGTGGGTATCCTAAATGTAGTGGAGCTGCTTAAAACACTTAAAAAAGGCAGTGCCTCTGGTCCAATTTGTACACCATTCAGGTTCCTTTCAGAATATGCTAATAAAATTGCCCTATACTTAGCAGTCATATACAACTCTTCAACTGCAGAAAGATCAGTACCAAAAGACTGGAAATTTATACGAATTACACCAGAACCCAAGAAAGGAAATGGGATTAATCCGATGAAATGCACACTCATACCACTAACGTCACTTTGCAGTAGGATTTTGGAAAACTTAGTCTGTTTGAACATTGAGTTACATTGAAGAAATCATTTATTGACAAATAGCCAACACATATTCGGAAAACATAATTCCTGTGAAACACAACAAGCTCTTTATTCTCGCAAAGTAATGACTGATATGGACAGATGACATTACATTGATTGAATATTTTTTTGATTTTCAGACGGCTTTTGGCTCAGTTCCTCACAAGTGACTTCAGATTACATTGTGTGCCCCTAGAATATCATCCTAGTTCTGTGCACCGATTTGTGATTTTGTACCAGAAATGTCACAGTTCGTACTAAGTTAAAGATAGTCATCAAAGTAATATCTGACGTTTCCTAAGGAAGTATTATAGGCCCTCCTGATCTACATACACGATTTAGGAGACAATCAGAGCAGCTCTTAGATTTTTTGCAGATGATGCTGTCATTTACCTTATTGTAAAGTCATCAGATGATCAAAAGGAATTGTGAAGTGATAAAGATATCTGTATGGTGTGAAAAATGGCAATTGACTATAAATAATAAAAGTATGAAGTCGACCACATGAGTGCTAACATAAATATGCTGAACGGTGTTTACATGATAGATCATACAAACCAAAAAGCTGCAAACTCAAATACATAGGAATTACACTTATAATTAAATAAAATCATAACATTCATATAGATAATGCTCTGGAGGAAGCAAACCAAAGACTGATTTCTTGGTAGACCACATAGAAAACGTAACAAGTTCACTAAAGAAACGGTGTACACTATGCTTGTCTGTCCTCTTGTGGAGTATTAGTGTGCTGTGGGACATCAAAGAAATTCAAAGAAGGCAGCGGGTTTTGTATTATTGCGAAATAAGGGAAAGCGTGCTATTGATATGATACGTGAACTGGGGTGGTAGTAATTAAAACAAAGGCGTTTATCGCTATGGCAAGACTTTTTCGTGGAATTTCAAACACGAATTTTGTCGTCAGTGTGATATTTTATTGGTGCCCATCTATACAGAGAGAAATTATCATAGTAAAGTACGAGAAATCGGAGCTCACATGGGAAGATGTAAGTGTTCGTTTTCTCTGCACGCTGAGAGAGTGGGATGGTAGAGAAGTAGATTAAAAATGATGGTTCGATGACCCTCTGACAGGCCCTTAACTGTGAATTGCAGAGTAATTATGTAGGGATAGATCATCATCATCCATATGTCTATCCTTTCGGTCTTACGACATTTAGGTGGTGCGGCTGACAATTGTCTCAGAGCCAGTTGCTATTCACATATTTACCAACTGTGTTCCCATTACATTTTGTGGAATACCACAGCAACAACAGCAAGTTGCTTCAAAATCTTCATTATCAGCACTCCCATTATGGTGTGCCATGGGCACAAAATTAAATTAACTGTATATAGAAAATCCAATGTTTAGCAGTGTGATTTCTTTTTTATTTCAGTCCTTGTCAAGATGCAAAGGCTGAGAGATTCCTACGACCCTCCCCCCTTCCCTCTCACCCCCTTCCCTCTCACCCCCTTCCCTCTCACCCCCCTCCCTCTCTCCCCCTTCCCTCTCTCCCCCTTCCCTCTTCCCCCCCTTCCCTCTCTCCCCCCGTCCCTCTCTCTCCCCCCTTCCCTCACTCCCCCCTTCCCTCTCTCCCCCCTTCCCTCTCTCCCCCCCATCCCTCTCTCCCCCCCGTCCCTCTCTCTCCCCCCTTCCCTCTCTCTCCCCCCCTTCCCTCTCTCCCCCCTTCCCTCTCTCCCCCCTTCCCTCTCTCTCCCCCCTTCCCTCTCTCTCCCCCCTTCCCTCTCTCTCCCCTCTTCCCTCTCTCCCCTCCCCTTCCCTCTCTCCCCCCTTCCCCCTCTCGCCCCCTTCCCACTCTCGCCCCCTTCCCTCTCTCCCCCCTTCCATCTCTCCCCCCTTCCCTCTCTCCCCCCTCTCCCCCCTTCCCTCTCTCCCCCCTCTCCCCCCTTCCCTCTCCCCACCTCCTTCCCTCTCTCTCCCCCCTCCTTCCCTCTCTCTCCCCCCTCCTTCCCTCTCTCTCCCCCCTCCTTCCCTATCTCTCCCCCCTCCTTCCCTATCTCTCCCCCCTCCTTCCCTATCTCTCCCCCCTCCTTCCCTATTTCTCCCCCCCTCCTTCCCTATCTCTCCCCCCTCCTTCCCTATCTCTCCCCTCCTCGTTCCCTATCTCTCCCCCCTCCTTCTCTATCTCTCCCCCTCCTTCCCTATCTCTCCCCCCTCCTTCCCTATCTCTCCCCCCTCCTTCCCTATCTCTCCCCCCTCCTTCCCTATCTCTCCCCCCTCCTTCCCTCTCTCTCCCCCCTCCTTCCCTATCTCTCCCCCCCTCCTTCCCTATCTCTCCCCCCTCCTTCCCAATCTCTCCCCCTCCTTCCCTATCTCTCCCCCCTCCTTCCCTATCTCTCCCCCCCTTCCCTATCTTCCCCCCTTCCCTATCTCTCTCCCCCCTTCCCTATCTCCCCCCTTCCCTATCTCCCCCCTTCCCTATCTCCCCCCTTCCCTATCTCCCCCCTTCCCTATCTCCCCCCTTCCCTATCTCCCCCCCTTCCCTATCTCCCCCCCTTCCCTATCTCCCCCCCTTCCCTATCTCCCCCCCTTCCCTATCTCCCCCCCTTCCCTATCTCCCCCCCTTCCCTATCTCCCCCCTTCCCTATCTCCCCCCTTCCCTATCTCCCCCCTTCCCTATCTCCCCCCTTCCCTATCTCCCCCCTTCCCTATCTCCCCCCTTCCCTATCTCCCCCCTTCCCTATCTCCCCCCTTCCCTATCTCCCCCCCCTTCCCTATCTCCCCCCCTTCCCTATCTCCCCCCCCCTTCCCTATCTCCCCCCCTTCCCTATCTCCCCCCCTTCCCTATCTCCCCCCCTTCCCTATCTCCCCCCCTTCCCTATCTCCCCCCCCTTCCCTATCTCCCCCCCTTCACTATCTCCCCCCCCCCTTCCCTATCTCCCACACTTCCCTATCTCCCACACTTCCCTATCTCCCACACTTCCCTATCTCCCACACTTCCCTATCTCCCACACTTCCCTATCTCCCACACTTCCCTATCTCCCACACTTCCCTATCTCCCACACTTCCCTATCTCCCCCCTTCCCTATCTCCCCCCTTCCCTATCTCCCCCCTTCCCTATCTCCCCCCCCTTCCCTCTCTCCACCCCTTCCCTCTCTCTCCCCCCCTCCCCGCTCTCTCCCCCCGTTCCCTCTCTCTCCCCCCCCTTCCCTCTCTCTCCCCCCCTTCCCTCTCTCCCCCCCTTCCCTCTCTCTCCCCCGCTTCCCTCTCTCCCCCCCTTCCCTCCCTCTCCCCTCCTTCCCTCTCTCCCCTCTCCCCTCCCCCTTCCCTCTCTCTCTTACCCTCTCTGGTCACCCCAGCCCCCCTTCTACTCAGTAGATAAAGTGTTTAATGTGAAATAGCAATTGTAAAAAAAATACATAGTGTAAAGAATCCTAATATTAAACTCGTAAGTTCCACATTTGAAAATGTCATTAATGTTTTGTGGAACACAAATTAATGTAATATATCATGAAACGAGGCAAGGACTGCACTTTACTCTATAGTTTCTATAATTTGTATCATACCAACTGCAAGCAAAATCATGTTGAAAGTTTGGTGAGCATGTGGTTTACTTGTGTCATTGAATCCAAGAAAGCACTGATTGATTTCGTGCCTGGGCACAAATGGTATCAATCCTGTGCACTATGATTGCTGGAATGCACTGACCACCTGTATGACAATTTTACACTTGAGCAGTAAGTGATTAAGTCTGTAATGGTCTTATTAGTAGTGTTTAGAGGACTCTCAATTAGATAATCAGCACTTGCAATCAGCACTTGCAATCTGCAAATCGTGAAAGCTTCAGTCATCTGAACAATACTTAAAAGGGGTTCACTAGACTTCTATGCCGTTAAAACTTGTCCTATCTGATAGCAAGTGTATAAAAAATGTATGTAGATGTGTACCAGACAGGCAAATATTTTTTAAACACAGAGGACACAGATTTGGAAATTTGGATTTGAGTCTTTCATTGTTTTCTTCTTAAACTAAAATTTGCAATTCATTGACACAATGTTTAACATCCTGAGCAGTTAATACTACTAACCAATAAAGTGATTATTTACATTTTGATGAATCACAAAGTAAATATATTTACACATTTAGAGTAAATGGTTCAATACTGTGTACATGGCTGATGTACAATCTCCAGTGAACAAACCTCATCAAAAGCGGAAAGTTTCAATCAGTGTTCCCTTAAATTTTCTCTTGACCACAAATTGTTTCCATGAAAGAATGAGAGAGTGAAGAAAAGAGGAATACTGTGGGGAAGGATGAACAGTCACAGTGATTTCATCTTGCTATGAATTATGACAAAGGAAATAATAACCTCACTCTCAACTTGGGCAGAAAGCCACACCAACATATGTAATTGAACTCCTCAGTAAAGACAAATAGCAGTAATGGATATGCAGACCTTAACCCAGTGCCAAGTCTGTCACTTACCAAACATACAAGGTGGCAATTATTGACCTATATAAAAATGGTAATTTGTTACAAACTAAAGCTTTCACACGCTTTTGTTGCAAAGAAAATGCGCCATTCAAACGAACAAAACGAGTGCACACACAAGCATCTGCCAACAGCAGTGTTAAAAATTCTACAATATTTTCTAACGACGAACTGTGTTCAATATGTCACAATCTTGGGCACATTTTGATGAGTGATGTCACAGCTGGTTACGTTTATAACAGGAGAAGGTGAAATATTGCGAATGTTGGATTCAGAAGTTTTACTTTCAAAGCAAAATAACTTTTATGCAAAATGATGATGGGTGTCAGAATGTGTGATGAATTTCGTAAATCACGGCGCATTATATTCTCATTCAAGATTTAATGCTGTGAACCAGCCATGTGGAAAAATTTTGGGCCCAGAAGACCAGCCATTTATGCCATAATTTTAAATTTTGGTGGCACACTTGCATTTCATATATCTTGCAAAGGTAATACATACAAAAATGACGAAGTTAAGAGTTTAGTCTTTAATAATTTTTAGTCCTTTCATTGATTACAGATCATGCACTAATGCTGGCAAAAAGTATAGTTGCCTTTCGAAAACAAGAACGAAGTAAGTTGTTGCTGCTTGCAAATGGGAGTTATAATGAATCAAAAGATCTGTGAACAGAATTTATGAAATGGTCTACACACGCTTAGAACCGTAAGTAACTCACATAAAACACACGAATCTTCTAGCAGGTTTCACACATAATTGTCGTCTTACTCACCAGCAGTTAAGCTAAGTAGGTGGGGTGAGGCCCAGGTTACTTCAAAATTGCAAAACATTGCTGCTAAAAGTGGAACTATAGGATTTTTGGTGCTGTTGCTGCTTTTGAGTGCTGAAGGCACCAACTGCCATGCACATCTCTGGAAAGGAAACTCTAGCTGAAAACCTCAATTGTACAGGCAAAAATTCTCAAAAAATGAATGGCTGTAACGACACTCAAACCAATTCCATCCTGAAAAAGAACAGATAACGAACAGTGTAACACACAATACCTCATCCGACAGTAAAATTGGTGGGGAAGACGGAGATCGCCCTTGAGTCTGTCCACTGAATTAAACAGCTACCCCCAGAGTGTCTATTGTGGCGGCTCTCGATGTCCGTTCTCTTACATGGAGGGGAACCTGTTACCAACTCCGAACTACCCCTGGCAAGCAGGTGCATCATCGCTGCCTTTACTCCCAGTTTACGTTGGCACTAACTGGCCTACATAGTGACCACATCTCTGCCTTCACACTACCAGCAGACGAACTCCTAATACAAACCCAATAGTTAATTAACCCAAGGCAACATAGAGGGATTAAGGAAAGGAAATGCATTTATGTAATAATGAATTAAATGAATTTCTTCAGTCGAGTTATAGCATTTCTTAAATTTAAAAATATCGTGAAAGTATCATGAACATCTATAGTATTCACTATAATGCAACAAAAAATAACTAATTATAAAGAGATGGAACATGCCCTTCCCTCTCAACCTTACTTGCATATTTTTTGATTTCTTTCTTCATTATTAATATTCAGTTACTTCACTTCCATATGTGTGACAATACATGTTGAAACTAATGGAGTTAAAAAAAAGTTAAAATACTTACTAATTCGGTTGTCAACTTCTAGAATCTGATACACACCATGATACCAGTTACATTAAAAAACAATTGTGTGTTCCCAGTTGAGAGTTTAAAAACACTCGAAATTTACCAGATACCATTGCAAACAAAACTATATACGCAACACATTGCAAAAAAAGTTGAAAGTTAGTCAGAACAAAAGAAAGCACTGGACCATGCACACCTTCAGTAGTTCATAATGCTTCATGTCCAACATGATGCACATACTGAGGACCTGAAAGGCATCAGTTCTCTCTGTGGGAAAGGATTGAAATGGAAGTGGAATAATGGGACCCAGATAATACAGGGGTAGCTCATGCATCAGCTGTTACCGCTGCCACTCAATATGGAGTGTCAGCCTGCAGTGTTTAATGGATGATGTGGCCATTTGTCTCCTTCAGTCAGTGGTGTTCTGCAATGCCAGGTGACCAGATGTTAGGAACATGTAAAAACTTTCAAAAAGGCTCAGTGTAAATATAATAGACAATTTACAACCATTTCCATCTTTTCAGACAGTATTTCCATTTGTGCAAGGCTTCAGACAAGTTGCAGTGCCAAAAACATAGTCTTGGATTAAAACCATCTGCAAGTGTGTTCATTCATTCATTCATTCATTAGTATGCAATTTTTTTCTCTTGACTGATGTGACATTGATTCTTGTTCATTAACAGTCATTATCCACATGACTAAAATCCATACTAGATACCTAATCAAAATATTGAAGCTTGCACTAGTTTTTGACTTATTGGGAATCAAACAAAAAAAATCTGTTTACTAGGTGAAATTAATCATTTCTGAAGGTGAAAGTGTTTGCGAAACAATGAAAGGGCACTTACAGAGCTAAGATAATGGAACAGGAACATTCAAAAATTATTTGTGTTAATTAAATCTCACATACTTTGAACTGAAGAATTTTGAATTAAGACATGTAACATACATCTTTTGATACATTTAATTAATTGGTGTAGACTATTATTGTGTAGTACTGTATTTTGAAAAGATGGTAAAACGTGAACGTGAATAATTTTAATTCTCATCTAAAAATTTCAAATCAAATTGGCAGGGACTCTAATCAAGCAATATTGAATTTCCTCTGGGTATTTTAGTTTTAAACCACGGATCTCTCCTTCTGTTGGAATACTATATACTCTCTTCACCCTTCAGATTGACTCAGAGTACTGGTGGGAGCTGTGGCACAGCATGTGAAGAAACTTGTCACCATAGACTGGTCCAGGATGAGTTGGTGACAGACATGAAGTCAACACACGAGTTTGGTACCAATACAGATGATGTGACTATTGATAAGGAATGCTCAGTTGCCACCCAATATGACTGTGCTACGAGGGAAAAGGAATTACATGTATATATTTGTAATTTCTGCCAACAAAGCTTTCCTTCAAAATACAGACTCACAATGCATGTGTTTATACACATTGATGGCATTCAACCACCTTTGTATGTTTGTAAGTGGTGTGGTGAGGTATTACACAGTGATGTTAGTTTGAAAAAATATTTGAAAATGAGTGAGTATTATGTCTTAACTGCTGGCAACCATGAAACATATGGCTATAGTGATAAGCATGAAAGCAGCATCTTCTTGAATAGTGATCCAGTAGTTTCTGTTGCAGAATACAATGAGCAGCCTTCATATAAGGAAACTAGGAAAGCTTCAAAGAAGTCCTCTGACATGTGTAACACACAAACTGCAAATTTTGCAGAGAAAACAAGTGATTATGAAATTTCATCTACAGCTGTTAATATCAGTGCCCAGGCTGATCTACCTACTGCAAAAAGAAACAACAAATGTGATATTTGTGGCAAATTGTTCACTAGGTCAGGTGATCTCAAGAGACATGTATTCATACACAGCAGGAAAAGACTGCACAAATGTGACATACGTGACAAATCGTATGCCCAGTCAGTTCGTCTCAAGACACGCATATTAATTCGCACTGGGAGGAAACCTCACAAACATGAGATTTCTGGGAAATCTTATGCTAGGGATCTCAAAACACAATCATTAATTCACACCGGGAAGAAACCCCACAAATGCGATATTTGTGGGAAATCTTTTACTACGGCAGGGAATCTCAAGAAATACACATTTATTCATACTGGAAAGAAACCTCATAAATGTGAGATTTGTATGAAATCATTTGCTAGGTCAAACGATCTCAAGAAACACGCATTCACGCACACCGGGGAAAGACCTCACAAATGTGATATTTGTGGGAAATCGTTTGCTTTCTCAAGCAACCTCAAGAGATAAGTATTAATTCACACAGGAAAGAAACCTCACAAATGTGACATATGTGGGAAATGTTTTGCTGTGTTAAGCAATCTCAAGGCACACACGTTAATTCACACTGGGAAGCAACCCCGCAAATGCGATATCTGTGGGAAATCTTTTGCTACGGCAGGCAGTCTCAAGACACACTCCATAATTCACTCTGGAAAGAAACCTCACAAATGTGAGATTTGTGGGAAGTGTTTTACTGTGTCAAGCAGTCTCAAGACACATTTATTAATTCACACTGGGAAGAAACACCACAAATGCGATATTTGTGGGAAATCTTTTCCTACTGCAGGCAGTCTCAAGACACACTCACTAATTCACTCTGGAAATAAACCTCACAAATGTGAGATTTGTGGGAAATGTTTTACTGTATCAAGCAATCTCAAGACACACGTATTAATTCACACTGGGAAGAAACCTCACAAATGCGATATTTGTGGAAAATCTTTTGCCAGGGCAGGCAGTCTGAAGAGACACTCTTACTAATTCACACTGGAAAGAAACCTAACAAATGTGAGTTGTGGCAAGTCATTTGCTAGATCAGGTGATCTCAGGACACATGCAGTAGAACACATTGGAATGGGACCTCCCAAATGTCATATGTGACAAGTTTCACTGAATTGGGTACTCTCAAGACACATGCATTACTTCACATCAGAAAGAAACTACAAGTAAGTGTTAGTTTATACAAATAGGTTTTCCTGGGTGGTGCCCTCAAGGCCTTTAAAATAATGGATCTAGCAGAGGAACAATAAGTTGCCATGCCTGTGAAATAACATTAAAATGTGGCAGAACTGTAAAACAAAAACGTGCAATAGTGTGTAGTACAGAGTGGTAACAGGTAATGTGACAATATAAAAATCCAAATCTGCAGCTTGAGATGTCGAGAAATTGTATTGCTAAATAAACGAGAAACATAAATCGAATTTTTTTTTGTCATTAACGCTGCTGCTTTTTCCCCATCGATCTTAAGACATGAAGATTGTCAATTGTGATAAATCCTTACCTTTGTCAGTAGTCATAAGTAGCATTCAATATTCAATAGAAGCCCAAAGAAATGTTATGACTTGCTGCTTATTATTCCAAACAGTCATCATGTAGTACTTGTAACTCTGCATTTTAGAAACAGTGGCAGCAACAGTGAATGTGACAATTACTCAGGTATGTTTCCTGAAGAGATTTCCTGTATGTGTCATTAATATTGTGTACATTGTTTTGTTAGTACTAATCCTGCATTAGTAAACGTAACAACAGATATAGCAACCTGCTTAATAGCATGTTTGTCCACCTTTGGAACACAATACATCAACAGTTCTACATGATGTGGACTTTACATGTCGTTTGCATGTTTCTGAATGTATGTTGCACCAGATGTCTATGCAATTGTATTCCATACATTCAGATCAGGTAAATGGTGTGGTCGAGGCATCGGTGTTAGTTACCATGCTACTCAAACCACTGTGGAGTCATTCTGCACATGTGACATGAACAGTTATCATGCTGAAAGAAGCTTTCACCAATGGAGAACATATCAGGCTTGAAAGAATCTATGCAGTTGCAACAAATGTCACGTAGTCTGCAACTGTTATGATGCCTTCAATTACTACTAGATTTCCCAAAGGAGCCCAAGTGACTGCCCCATAGCATAATGGGTCCTCCATCTGGTGCCATTCACCTAGATGATAGCATATCTGAATGTGACAACTGATGTGGTGTAACAGGAAATGTCATCCAGCCTGACATTTGCATTGACCTTCAGTCCAGCCTGACATTTGCATTGACCTTCAGTCCAGCCTGAATGATCACTTGCCCACAGCAGTTGCAATTGAACATTTTGGTGGATCAGTATCGAAACATACAGTGACCATATGTTGTGAATTCCCATGTTCAACAATGTACATTGAACTGTGGGTTCAAAAATGTGTATGGCTGTTTTCCGTCATTACATATGCCACATATTGCCAAATTTCCAGCTTTACAGAACAGGCAAGCCTCTGACCTCCATGATTTGTGAAGTATAGATGTATTACATCTTTTCATAAGGTTATGGTTTTTATCACCTTTCAGCCACTTTCCACAGACGTTCTCAACAGTAGCATAAATTCAGCCAATGAGCTTCACCACTCTTGAGGCACTAGTTCCCAACTGCAATGACATTGTAACTTGCCCTTTGCTAAAGTCACTTACGTCATCTTGTTTACATGCTCGCATCCCCTCTAAAACAATACCTTGTTAATCTCTGGTCTACTTATATACTTATAATCTGCTTACTGTATCATGTGCATACAACATGTGGCATTCATTCTCCTCAGAGGCAGTGTTCATGACATTTATGCTCATCAGTGTATCTTCAGGTAAATGGGTCAGGTGCGAAAATGTGTAATCTAACATATGCACTGTGCTTTGTTGCCATTTACACCAGTGCACAGTAGCTGTATTTTTGTGAAATTTTTGTTTCACAAAGCTCTGTATATGATTCAGAGACGCTGTAGATAAGTGTTATGCACCAAAGCTCTTAATTATTTGTTCAGCAATTAATACTGTGAGAGTTCCACACGAAATAAAATAGGTAAACAAATATTAGGTGTTATGATTTGATTCCAGTTATTTCTATACCAAGAACAACTCTCAGAATGTGAGTACTAAATATTTCTTGTGTTACGTTCAAAGATGTTTCCATTGTGGATATTTTTATTAATTTGTGTAAATAAAAATGACTTTTTGGGAAATGTGTATTTATGCTTCATTTTTAATTTCAGAACGATTGTTTTAATTTTTGATTTACTACCTATTTGTTATTGCTGAAAGTGGTTTAGTATGACCCATCATGCGTGTAAATCATGGAGACAGTTATAATTGATTTGCAGTGTTCTGTTTTGTTACACTTTAGTACTGACACTTTTGGTAATGTGATTACATTTTATTCCATCTTTCTCATGATAAGACATCAACTGCTGTGTAGATTATTCATAATAGGCAACATCCGCATACATTTGTATTAAATATTGTTTTCCAATAAAAGGAAAGAAAAACCGGGTTTCTGGACAACAGCCTTATATTCAGCTGAATCTGAAAATATACTACTAAATGTCGCGACAATACATACTACTAATTTCTAAGAAAGACAGTAAGATTTATAGTAACATGTTAAAGAAGGTACACAATTTGGACCAAATATCTATCTGTGTTAGCTGAAGATGGGTCATATAGCGTTCATCTGGTACATGAGATGTAAGCAGAAAATAAACATATTGTGTGGTTGTGTGGAAAACCACCCAGAGAACTGAGTCTACATAAACACAGTAGATACCCATAAATTAATGAGTTAACTGCACCTAATAAAATCATGACCTATGCCAATCATGACAATGAACTATTGTACAAGATTTGTCAAGTACTAGTCAATTGTAGGATGTGGATCCAGGAGTGCATGGAAATCAGGCATACAGATGATTTTCATGGGTTTGCAGCTGGGTTCCATCGTCCTGATGACAACACGATATTTAGGCGGACCACCTGGCCGCCATCTTCAGGTGAGATTGAGTGCACAACCACGCCGGAACTGAAGAGATCTCAGATTCGGCGGCTCCTTTATACCGCGGGTACTGGCCATTGCGCGTGCGCGAGCAATGGAAGAGCTGCCCTCTGTGAGGTGAAGAATTGCAGCGGCGCCAGCGGTGAAAACTGTCAAAAGCGAGGAATCGCAAAATTAAAATGCAGCTGGTCGGAAACCAGACCGTTGTTGTTTTATCTGTGATAAAATAGGATTCCATGTCTTGCTTAAAGGAAAACCTTTGTCTCTATTAATAATATCATCAAACAGACGTATTTAAATTGATTCTTTCAATACACAATCCCAGTAACGGGAAACCAAGGCAATAATTTGCGTCCCTTTGAAGGACATGTTGTACCCTTTATTAAGACAGTGTTCGGCAACGTCAGATTTTTCCAGCTGTAGCAGACGGGTATGCCGTTGATGTTCCACACACATGGAATGGAATCTCTTCATCGATTTTTAGATCATTTTAACTGCCTTCATCCACGAATCAAATTTACAACGGAAATTGAAAATGATGGTAAATTACCATTTTTGGATGTCTTAGTACATAAGAAAGAAAATGGAACTTTCGGCCACAGTTTATACCGAAAACCTACGCATACGGACTGCTACCTCCATGCCACAAGTTGTCATCCACATCAACGCTTGGGAGTTTTACGCACACTGGTCAAGAGGGGTTATGCTGTTTCAGATGCCGATAACTTGGAACAGGAGTTGGATCACCTCAAGGTTGTCTTCAGGCAGAATGGCTATTCTGATCACCAAATTACTCGTGCTTTTCAATTTGGACTCCCACGAGAACCTATTTTATCAAATCTGTTGCTTTTTTACCCTTCGTGGGAAGCATTTCTTCTAAAATTTCAGGAATCCTCAGGAAATATGATATTAAAAGCGTCCTTACGCCTTTAGCGAAAACTAGATCCCTTCTTTGATCGGTGAAAGATGATTTGGGACTGAGGAAGCCTGGGGTATACAAAATTCCCTGGCACTGCGGCAAGGCCTACATTGGACAGACTATTCGTACAGTTCAAGATCGATGTGTGGGACATACGGCATACCCGTCTGCTACAGCCGGACAAATCAGCCGTTGCCGAACACTGTCTTAATGGAGGGCACAATATGTCCTTCAAAGAGACGCAAATTATTGCCTTGGCTTCTAGTTACTGGGATCGTGTATTGAAAGAATCAATTTAAATACGTCTGTTTGATGATATTATTAATAGAGACAAAGGTTTTCCTTTAAGCAAGACATGGAATCCTATTTTATCACAGATAAAACAACAACGGTCTGGTTTCCGACCAGCTGCATTTTAATTTTGCGATTCCTCGCTTTTGACAGTTTTCACCACTGGCGCTGCTGCAGTTCTTCACCTCACAGAGGGTAGCTCTTCCGTTGCTCGCGCACGCGCAACGGCTAGTACCCGCGGTATAAAGGAGCCGCCGAACCTGAGGTCTCTTCAGTTCCGTCGTGATTGTGCACTCAATCTCTCCTGAAGATGGCGGCCAGATGGTGCGCCGAAATATCGCGTTGTCGTCAGGACGATGGAGCCCGGCTGCAAACCCATGAAAATCATCAGTATTTGATACACCGGGAAAATCTACGCTATCACATCAAGCATACAGTTTAAAAAAAACCAACAATGTAGGGTGCTTTGAAACAAATGACTGGTGTTCACATCAGAACTTTACCTCTAAGGCCACTAACAGACTGAGGGTCATAGTGCTGCAGAATGGGATGAAACGACACCTCTGATCAGACTGAAAGCTGTTTGCCAAGAGTGAGCCAAATTGATCCCAGCTATGCTCTATTGGTCCATGTGACCATTAACAGCTATCTGAATGGTTGCTGGATGGTTTTCAAGAAGCTTTTCCTAACTAGCGATGCTTCTTGGAAGTGTCACTCCATTAGCATCCTCGCTGTCAGAATGGTATGAAAGTGAACAAGGAATATACAGTGGTAACTGGCACAGAACCAGCCACTGCCTAGCCACAGCTCTGCAGTGAAACATATTTCATAAAGCAGCAGTAGCCGGCCGCGACAGAGACAGCAACAGATAAGTAACCGCATTTGTCATTTAAGAATTCCTAACCAGGAGCGAATTGTGTTATATCATCTGTGTGCTTTAATAGTTTAGTTTCCTGAGTTTCTGCGTGTAAGTTCAACATCTAATAGCCACAGTTCTCGCTTTTCCGTTTGCGTCAGAAGGTAAACCGATTTTCTGACATATTACAAGTTCCAAATCAGGGTCAAATTATTTACTTTCACCTGAGTACTTCAGTAGTTAGGTTTTTGAATATCTGCGTACTACTAGACACAGTTCGTGCGTTTTCGTCAGGTTCTACAGTAGAGCTGCGCAGCACGTGCTGATAGTCCGTTTATCTGCATAGTTTAGTTTTCCACGGTCTTTAGTATAGGCAGTGACTGATCGTTGTGTGCGGATGCGAGCAGAGTTGGTGACACTTCCCTCCCAGATACAGGCTGTGATTGCTTCGGTTACACAGCTTGAGGCTGCAGTGGATGGGCACCACTGGTGTGCGCCGGCTGTGGGGATGCAACGGACGTCCGAGTCCTCTGATCAGTCCTCACTGGCTGCCAACCCAGTTACTGCTCGCACTGAGGCTGACCCCTCACCTGTGGTCGAGTGGGACGTCGCTCTGGGGCGAAGCAGGCGGCGATAGACTTCCCAGACAGCCACACGTAAGACTTCCCTGGTTTGTCTGACAAACAGGTTCCAGCTGCTGTCTGTGGCTGACACTGTCGATGAGCCAGATGCTGTCGCCTGTCCTATTTCAGAGGAAACCACTCAGCCTGCAAGATTCGGGCAGTCGCAGAGGGTGGGATTATTGATAGTTGGGAGCTCCAACGTTAGGCGCATTATGGGACCCCATAGGGACTTGGCCGACAAGGAGGGTAAGAAATCCAATGTGCACTCCGTGTGCATACCGGGTGGAGTCATTCCAGATGTGGAAATGGTCCTCCTGGTTGCCATGAAGAGCACAGGGGGCAGCCAACTGCAGGTGGTGGCTCACGTCGGTACCAATGATGTGTGTCACTTTGAATCAGAAGAGATTCTCTCTGGTTTCGAGCGGCTAACAGAAGTGGTAAAGGCTGCCAGTCTTGCTTGCAAGATGAAAGCAGAACTGACCATTCCTGCAGCATAGTCGACAGGACCTCTGGTACAGAGCCGAGTGGAGGGTCTGAATCAGAGGCTCAGACGGTTATGCGACCGTGTAGGCTGCAGATGCCTCGACTTGCGCCAAAGGGTGGTTGGGTTTCAGGTTCTGTTGAATAGGTCAGGTGTCCACTATATGCAGGAGGCGGCTACACGGGTAGCAGGGGCTGTGTGGCGTGGACTGGGCAGTTTTTTACGTTAGAGGGTCTCAGGAAAACACAAGAAGGGCTTCAGTCACAAAGGGTGCAGGCTGAACACAGGAGGAATGTAGATACAGAAACCATTGGTATAAGAGTTGTAAATTGTCGTAGGTGTGTTGGGAAAGTACCAGAGCTTCAAGCGCTAATAGAAAGCACTGATACGCAAATTGTATAGGCACTGAAAGCTGGCTAAAGCTGGATATAAGCTCAGCCGAAATTTTTGCGAAGAACCTAACTGTGTTTCGAAAGGATAGGCTAAACATGGTTGGCGGAGGCGTGTTTGTTGCTATCAGAAGTTGTTTAATTTGTCGCGAAATTGAAGTAGATACTTCCTGTGAGTCAGTATGGGCAGAGGTCATTGTTGGCAACAGGAATAAAATAATAATTGGATCTTTTTACCGACATCCCAATTCAGATGATACAGTTGCTGAAAGGCTCAAAGAAAACTTGAGTTTGATTTCAAACATGTACCTGGATCATACGATAATAGTTAGTGGTGACTTTAATTTACCCTCGATATGTTGGCAAAAATACATGTTTAATTCTGGAGGCACCCATAAAATATCATCCGAAACTGTGCTAAACGCATTCTCTGAAAATTATCTCGATCAATTAGTTCATGAGACCACACGAATAGTAAAAGGTTGTGAAAACACACTTGACCTCTTAGCAACAAATAATCCTGAGTTAATAACGAGCATCAAAACAGATTCGGGGATTAGTGAACACAGGGCTGCCGTAGCAAGATTGAATACTGTAATCCCCAAATCCTCGAGAAATAAGCGAAAAATATACCTATTCAAAAAAGCAGATAAAAATTCACTTGGCGCCTTCCTGAGAGACAATCTCCACTCATTCCAAATTAATAATACAAGTGTAGACCAGATGTGGCTTAAATTCCAAGAAATAGTATCGGCAGAAACTGACAGATTTATACCAAATAAATTAACAAACGATGGAGCTAATCCTCCTTGGTACACAAAACGGGTTAGAACACTGTTGCAGAAACAATGAGCACACATGCCAAATTTAAACAGACGCAAAATCCCCAAGATTGGCGATCTTTTACAGAAGCTCGAAATTTAGTGCGGACTTCAATGCAAGATGCTTATAACAGTTTCCACAACGAAACTTTGTCTCAAAACATGGCAGAAAATCCAAAGCGATTCTGGTCGTATGTTAAGTATCTTAGTGGCAAGAAACAATCACTGCCTTCTCTGCGCGATAGAATGGAGATACTATCGAAGACAGTGCTGCCAAAGCAGAATTACTAAACACAGCCTTCAGAAATGCCTTCACAAAAGAAGACGAAGTAAATATTCCAGAATTCGAATCGAGAACAGCTGCCAACATGAGTAACGGAGGAGTAAATATCCTCGGAGTCGTGAAGCAACTGAAATCACTTAATAAAAGCAAGTCTTCTGGTTCAACGGTATACCAATTAGGTTCCTTTCGGAATATGCTGATGCATTAGCTCCATATTTACATTCACATACAACCGTTCGCTGGACGAATGATCCGTACCCAAAGACTGGAAAGTTGCACAGGTCACACCAATATTCAAGAAAGATAGTAGGAGTAATACACTACATTACAGGCCCATGTCGTTAACGTCGATATGCAGCAGGATTTTATAACATATTGTGTTCTAACATAATGAATTACCTCGAATAATACGGTTTATTGACACGCAGTCAACATGGGTTTAGTAAATATTGTTCCTGTGAAACACAACTAGCTCTTTATTCACATGAAGTGCTGGGTGCTATTGACAAGGGATTTCAGATCGATTCCGTATTTCTAGGTTTCCGGAAGGCTTTTGACACTACCACACAAGTGCCCCATTGCGTGCTTCTGGAATATCGTCTCAGTTATGCAACTTGATTTGTGATTTCCTGTCAGACAGGTTCGTAGTAATTGATGGAAAGTCATCAAGTCAAACAGAAGTGATTTCAGGCGTTCCCCAAGGTAGTGTTATAGGCCCTTTACTGTTCCTTATCTATAGAAACTATTTGGGAGACAATCTGAGCAGCCGTCGTCGTCTGATTGCAGATGACGCTGTCGTTTATCGACTAATAAAGTCATCAGAAGATCAAAATAAACTGCAAAACGATTTAGAAGAAATATCGAAATGGTGCATAAAGTGGCAGTTGACCTTATAAAGGGTGTTACAAAAGGTACGGCCAAACTTTCAGTAAACATTCCTCACACACTAAGAAAGAAAATATGTTATGTGGACATGTGTCCGGAAACGCTTACTTTCCATGTTAGAGCTCATTTTATTACTTCTCTTCAAATCACATTAATCATGGAATGGAAACACCCAGCAACAGTACGTACCAGCGTGACTTCAAACACTTTGTTACAGGAAATGTTCAAAATGTCCTCCGTTAGCGAGGATACATGCATCCACCCTCCATCACATGGAATCCCTGATGCGCTGATGCACCCCTGGAGAATGGCGTATTGTATCACAGCCGTCCACAATACGAGCACGAAGTCTCTACATTTGGTACCGGGGATGCGTAGACAAGAGCTTTCAAATGCCCCCATAAATGAAAGTCAAGAGGGGTGAGGTCAGGAGAGCGTGGAGGCCATGGAATTGGTCCGCCTCTACCAATCCATAGGTCACCGAATCTGTTGTTGAGAAGCGTACAAACACTTCGACTGAAATGTGCAAGATCTCCATCGTGCATGAACCACATGTTGTGTCGTACTTGTAAAGGCACATGTTCTAGCAGCACAGGTAGAGTATCCCGTATGAAATCATGATAACGTACTCCATTGAGCGTAGGTGGAAGAACATGGGGCCCAATCAAGACATCACCAACAATGCCTGCCCAAACGTTCACAGAAAATCTGTGTTGATGACGTGATTGCACAATTGCGTGCGGATCCTCGTCAGCCCACACATGTGACGGTGAATCGAGGAAGTACAGTACGTGATTTTGAAAATTTACAATTTTATCACGTTGGAATGAAGCCTCATACGTAAAAACATCTGCACTGAAATGAGGATTGACACATTGTTGGATGAACCATTCGCAGAAGTGTACCCATGGAGGCCAATCAGCTGCTGATAGTGCCTGCACACGCTGTACATGATACGGAAACAACTGGTTCTCCCGTAGCACTCTCCATACAGTGACGTGGTCAACGTTACCTTGTACAGCAGCAACTTCTCTGACGCTGACATTAGGATTATCGTCAACTGCACGAAGAATTGCCTCGTCCATTGCAGGTGTCCTCGTCGTTCTAGGTCTTCCCCAGTCGCGAGTCATAGGCTGGAACCTTCCGTGCTCCCTAAGACGCCGATCAATTGCTTCGAACGTCTTCCTGTCGGGACACCTTCGTTCTGGAAATCTGTCTCCATACAAACGTACCGCGCCACGGCTATTGCCCCGTGCTAATCCATACATCAAATAGGCATCTGCCACCTCCGCATTTGTAAACATTGCACTGACTGCAAAACCACGTTCGTGATGAACACTAACCTGTTGATCCTATGTACTGATGTGCTTGATGCTAATACTGTAGAGCAATGAGTCGTATGTCAACAAAAGCATCGAAGTCAACATTACCTTCCTTCGACTGGGCCAAGTGGTGGTGAATCGAGGAAGTACAGTACATACTGACGAAACTAAAATGAGCTCTAACATGGAAATTAAGCGTTTCCAGACACATGTCCACATAACATCATTTCTTTATTTATGTGTGATGAATGTTTCCTGAACGTTTGGCCGTACCTTTTTGTAACACCCTGTACAACTAAAAGTGTGAGGGCATCCACGTGAGTGCTGAAAAGAAGGCGTTAAACTTCAGTTGCACGATAAATCAGACTAATCTAAAACCCGGAAATTCAACTAAATATCTAGGAATTACCATTACGAACAATTTAAATTGGAAGGAACATACAGAAAATGTTGTGGGGAAGGCTAATCGAAGGCTGCGTTTCATTGGCAGGACACTTAGAAAATGTAACAGACCTACTAAGGACACTGCCTACACTACACTTGTCCGTCCTCTTTTAGAATACTGTTGCGCGGTGTGGCATTCTTACCAGATAGAACTGACTGAGTACATCGAAAAAGTTCAAAGAAAGGCAACACGTTTTGTATTATCGCGAAATATGGGAGAGAGTGTCACAGAAATGATACAGGATATGAGATCATTAAAAGAACGGCGTTTTTCGTTGCGATGGAATCTTCTCACGAAATTCAAATTACCAACTTTCTCCTGTGAATGCTAAAATATTTTGTTGACACCGACTTACATAGGGAGGAACGATCACAAAGATAAAATAAGGGAGATCAGAGCTTGTACGGAAAGATATAGGTGTTCATTCTTCCTGCGTGCTATAAGAGATTGGGATAATAGAGAATTGTGAAGGTTGATCGATGAACCCTCTGCCAGGCACTTAAATGTGATTTGCAGAGTATCCATGTGGATGTAGATGTAGAAGTGTTTCCCACTCGGTCTGTCAGTCTACCATGCACACTTCACTCCCCCTCCATAGCATCAGGCTAATTATTTCAAAATTACAAAAGTAGTAGTTTAATGTTTCAAAATGCTCCTTTGGATGGGTGGCTCTTGCTAAGGGATGCAACGTTCTAACAGGGTAAACAAAGAATGTAATAAAAAAGGGGACAGGAATAGAAAACTCAAAAGCATTTAAGAGGTTACAGATACTAGTACAATAATTTAGAGTTAGAATTGGCCAATTTTGGTTGTTGTAAAAATATATGCAGCCAATTGAGATGATGCACTGGTACAGTGGTGTGTTAGTGCAGAGGCAACAGGTGTGGTGACCATGTACTGAGCCAGCAGGGACAGCATGAGGGTTGTCAAGATGCATCAGCTAGGCAGTGGCTAGGGTGCTGCAATGGTGATGCCTGTGGGCAGTGATGGGGTATTGTGGTCTGGAATGACAGCATTTGGGCCACCAAATGTTGTTACCAGTTGTGAAGTTCTAGCCTCGCAGATCATGAAAGAAAGTAACACTGCATCAAAGGGGTGCATCAGCAAAGGCTGGCTGGCTATTTCAACGCAAAAGGAGGTTTCGCTCAATAATATTGATAAAATTGATTACCTTTCCTATAATCTCTGCAGTTTGTAGTATAAAAGTTACAATCATAAAGTTGTTGAGGGATACATTACAAACTGATTATGTATCCATAATAAACTAATCTGATAAAGACAACTGTAACCCTATCACAGTTTTATTAAATCTTATTTCATGTACTTAATTGATATTGACTGTTAAATCCTACATGGTTGGTTTGGTCCTTAACTAAGTGTAGTGTAATGGTCTCCCATGTTACAAAATATGTAAAATGAAAAAATTATACAGTGGAAACAAACTAATGCACATTAGCATCTCATCTCCTAATGCTCAGTTGTAAACGAGAGCCGTGACTGAATTGTGCCAGGATCTAAAATCAACTGAGTATAAAAGTACTCAACAGCTGCTGCTCGAGCACCACTAGTTTTGGTGATCTGAATAGTTCACAATATCCTTGATTACATATGATTCATATAACCATTCTGAGGACAGCTACAGTGACTGGAAGAGAGATGACACTGGGGCAACCACTCTATGTCGGTATTCCAGCTTACTCCACTCAGTGATGTGTGCAGTGTGTTGTCAATTGTAAACAGCAATTTTCTGAAGCTAGTATTCGTCAATGGTTTGCAGAAGGCGAGTCTTTGATTTTTTTGGTAGTGTAGGCAGGCTGTCGGTTGGGTGCCAGTACAAAAGGTGTTTCAGGTAAATTAGCAGAAAAAGCTCAAAGCTGTTGTGTGTGTAAGTTAAATGAGCAGATACCCTAATGGTGGGTATGATACATCATAATAAGAACGTTGAATAAAAGTCTGCCATTAGAGAAACTCGATAAGTCTGAAGTGTAAATGCATGGTCATAGCAGAGAACTGCTTCTATAGTTGACTGTGGTACCAAATACGGTAATTTGTTCCCATTGGGCATAAATAAAGATTTGTTCATTGCAACAACAGTGAAAGGGCAAGGGATATCCTTAGTTTCCTCTAAAAGCAATGCAATTTCACAATTCACGACACTAGTGCAGGGTAATAAGGTAGGACGCTTGTAATAATTAGTGTGAATGCTCAGTTGAAACTCGAACTACATGACAGTCTGATGGATAACCCTTGCAAACAAACAGGATGTCCATTTGCCAAACATTGCGTTCATAAGCAGTTACACTGGCGACAGAGAAAGAGATGGTGATAACACTCAAATTTAAACTGGTGCAAGTTACGGGCAGGGATACCTGCACATTTAACACATCTGTAGATCATGACAGTTGTACAACAGCAACAGTGCAATAATACAGCAAGGCTGATTCCTACATGGAGTAAATCATTTGCATGTGTACTGATGCATGAAATGAATTATTAGTTACGGTTTGCTGGAAGGTTTCAGCTGGCACTAAGCTAGGGCTGAGTCTCTGTTGCAGTCTTGGCTGAATGGTAGTGTGGAGGGTGTCAACATGCAACTGTTGCGTGGGTGTTATACAACAAGATCTGTAAGGCTTTGGGTACTTCCAAAGTAGCAGCCAGTTTGCACAGATCCCTGTGTATAGTAATTAAATCGCGCTGGATCGCGTTCTTAAGTTCTTTATATTGCAGTATTAGCATAGTGGCTGTATTATGGATTTGTCAGTTGGTAGCCAAAACATTGTCTTCAATGTGATTGAACTGCGCATGCCAGCATAGTAGGATTTCACGATACTGCATAGCAAAGAACGAAGCTCGCTGGGGAGCTTTATCACAGTGATCAGCATCAGTCTGATCAGGGGTACCAAATTTGTTTTCAGCACAGCTGCACTCCGATTAAACCAAACTCGCATAGCATGGCGGAGTGGTACTTTGATTGGTTGTTCACAGGATGAACGGTGTCAGTGAAGGAGAATTAAATCAGTGTGAAAAGACATTTCTGCTTTCATGCTGCAAGAGTTAGCACTCATGTAGAGGCAATTGCAAAAGGGTGCCAAGGTTTGATGGATTCTCTGTCAAGATGATTGACCAGCAGTATTTATAGCGTGTTCACAGGTGCTAGTTGTCTTGAAACTTTGCACAAGTTTAAAAGTTTATTATTCTTTCGAAAAAATAGGGATGATTTATGTTGAGTAGGCCTGAATTTTGAGAGGACTGAAGTCAGAGCTGGTTGTTTTTGGCATGCTTTTAGAACGAACAGAAGACGTTATAGCCTGGTATATTGCAAAAGTAGATCAACAGTTGGCTAATGTGTATGATTTATTGTAGTTGTGCTAATTCTATACTTTGTTGGGAAACTAAAAGTGAGTTTCTATCCCCACTTTTCTGAATATCTAATGAGAATGAAACCACATTTTGGAAGTGTCCATTATGTAAACTGGCATGAATATGGAGATGTTAGATTTAGGAGAAGGATGTCAAAATATGAGCCAGTAAACCTACCCAGTAGTGATAACTTCCTTGGTGAGCTATGGGAAAGAACAGAGGACTCAGCTTTCAGGAAAATGGCCAAACCAGCTTCAATTGTCTGTAACGAAATTAAAGTGCAGAGTATTGGTTATACTTATAATTATAATGTATTAAAATATAACAGATGGTGCAATAAGGATGGGAAGTGAACTAGGAAGGGAATCATGATCAACTGTCCATGCTCATGATGTCTCAAGCAAACTGGCGTGTTGGGCACCACACAGGGTAGCTTATGTAATGAACTGAAAACAGGTGTTCACAATAGTCAATTTTTGAAAAGGATTGTAGTCTTGTGACTGTTGAGAGACCTCAGTGGTCCACGCCAATCCTAATTAAATTAGGTGATAAAAACAGATGGCAGAACATGACAGTATGAAGTGAAAAACAGAAATACATTAACAGGAAAAGAGGTGACATGCACTAGAATTACTGCAACTGACATTCAATCATAAAGGGAAGAAGAAGAAGGAAGGGCAGGAGGTTGTTGATAGATGAATCAGACGTTTTTCATCGTCTCATCAGCCTATGAAGGTGTGATGTACTTACGAGTGGTAGGAATCGAAGTGAGTGTGCTGCTACCATACCAGATTTGTGTCATGAAACCATAAACTTTTATTCCGCTGCTACAAAAGTATGTCAAAGCTGAAGGTGGTAAAGGAATGTGAAATGAGCAGAAACGCCTATAGATATGTGAGGTGAGTAAATGAGTTAAAAGAGACAAAGCATTTAAAGTTTTTCTTAGTGACACAGTGCTGGCAAGTGGTACATTAACTTTGTAGATGTGTAAGGCACTGGGATGCATCCAACTGTATAGTTATATATAGTGTACTACATGTGAATGCATAATGTGGTACATATCAGTGGAAATAAAAAGGTCACAAAAGTAACCTGTATCAGTAATGTGTACATATCCAGATACACTGCTCTTTTGGTTAGTGACACATGGGGAAGCATAGAGCAGTTGAACAGATTGCATGAAGCATTCTAAATCTTTCCACAAACGGAATGGTGGTCATCAGATGAGTTTGCATCCACGTCATCAAATTAGCAGAGCCTAAGTGGCACGTAAAACACATTACAGGAGCGACAAAGCGACAAAATTGTGGGTTGCTAAGTATTTAATTAGAGTATTAGTGTAATTGATAACATTGGTGGCGGCCACATTGGGAAAAGACTTCATTACTCATATATCTTCTTGAACGAGTGAGCGAGGCTGAAATTGGTGTGGTGTCAGGTGCATCAGCCAGGAACTGCTTGATAAATGTGATTATGTACTGCTGAATGCCACATTTTATTCAATGGAGGATGTAAATAATGTCTGAGGTCCTATTTTGCTCAATGGTGACGAGTAATGCAGGACAAGTGTTCATAAGCATCAAATGGAAACTCCAGTATTATTATAAAAAGGTACTAAACGGATAGATACTCAAGAGCAGATCAGTGTTCAAACTGGAAACAACATGGAACATTACTGCCTGTGTACACATAGTATTCAAAGCTGTGTCAGTGGTAGATGAAACATTATGAGTCAAAATAACATGGTAGTGTAGGAATTAGAAATAGTTACCCACTCAGGGAATACACTTTAAGTGCCTAAGAGTGAAAATTGTGTTTCATAGGTGTTTGTGTTGTGTGTGAGTGGAGCCACTACAACCCTAATTGAGGTACTGTAGTGCTCAGTGTGCAAGTGGGGCACGTATTTTTTGTGTGACAGCAAGCTGAATGATGGTAGAACAGACCATATTACAGAGACGAATCAGAAGTAAGTGGTATGACCAGACCAGTGTCTCTGTGATCGCTAATTGCACCGTGTTAGGAGGACGCCCTGGGAGGAACCAGAAGGCCAAGCAACATCCTTCTGTCTCATTTGCGTGGGGTAGATGTTGAAAGGCACTAACTGCCTATCTAGCGAGGCCCATTGGTTCCTTTCACACGCAAATTGTTGAGCGGTTCATGATATGGAATAAACAGGAGCCCTGTACATTGAACAAGGCATATCACATTTTTCACTCTATATCATTGTTTAATGATCTTACATTCTCATGTTAAATGTAAGTGGTTGTAGAGAAAGACAGAGTAAGAAATAGCAGTACTATTATCTTTCAGATTAGGATGCACACTGGAAGCAGTTCTAAACTTGTTGGAATCACCTTTGTCCAATTGACACATACAATATGAATACCTTAAAAAAATGATCTAGTTTCCAGATAGTTCTCTTATGGAGTTGTAAATCCATAATTAACAGGGGATACATCTAATTTATGAAATACACATGAATGGAATGACGATATTTCCATTGCCAAGATAGATGAGCCAAGATGATGTGAATAAATCATAGGTAGACTTATGGGGGGCCAAGATGAAGTGCTTAGCGGTATTCCTGTCACTGCTCAAACACTTACTGTTTGACAACTGATGTGCTGAATCATTCCTCTAGAAAATAACACTGGCTCCTTGCTTAACTAACCAATTGAGAGACGGCACATACCATGCAGTAAGCCTCTGGAGAAGAGCCAAAGCGGACACTGCAACAGGGCAGCAGTGATAACTCTGCACTATTGGCTGGAATAGTGAAACAGAACTGGTACTATGAGGGTGACATGGTCAAGATGAGCTCAGACTTGTCCCTTCCTAACGGAAGAGGAAGAACAGAACAGATTCAGGGACATGGTAGTAGGGACAGGGATAACATGGAAGGGTTAAGAAACTAACTACAATGATATGTGACTACAGAATTTCTCTAGCAGTACGGGACAGTGACTATCATCACATAATTTCTGTTTCACACGAAATACAGTAAACAAAATACAGGAAAAGTAACACAAAGTATAAAAAGAAGTACTCATGGAAATATTTAAAGTGAAATGCAAATGAACATTTACGAATGTCATGCTTTCAGACTAACTGTCGCAGAGATAAGAGCAGTTAGCCCATCACCGTGTAATTACAATAATCAATGCATCTACCCTTCTTTGCAGAACTGTAAGTAATTCTTATTCATCCATACGACAGTGAAGGTGCTACTGTTGTTTGAAAATTGATTGTCTCTTAACTTAATATAGAACTGGGCATAATTAAACATTACGTTTCACAAACCATTGCTGTCAAACTACATTTGATGCCTTCTGTGTCTTTAATGCTTTTCAAGTATCATTGTTCAGTAATGAAGTTAAGTCATTTCTGATACAGAAGTAGTATATAATTCAACTTATCTATACTTCCGTTCTCCTGATCTACCACTGATACCCCATATTTTTGTCATGTTGGATCTATGGGCTCGACATGTAGTGGTATCTTCTGACAATGGCCTTACCTGTGATGTTCAGGATTTCACATCTGAAATCTATTGTGAATTAGGTGGAGAATCGAAGAAAGTGTAGTTTTTAAAGGCATTATACATTTCCTATTATGGCATATGGCAAAATTCGTAACCATAAATCGATTGTTTCATCAGATCAGATCAATCCTCATGAAGTACGATACATTCCACCACGAATTACGAAGACCAGGACTTATTTTTGTTTTGTTATTATTTACATACAAGGAATATAGATCATTTGACGTGCAAAGGTGCAACCAAACAATAACGTATGCTACACTATATGCATGTGTTGGCCTGACTACTAGTAAAATGTTGCAGTGTGAGTTATTCTTTGTTTATAGAAGGCTAACACAACTCCCAGATAATATTGTTTTATACGTTATAACTTCCCACTAGTGTTTACTACGAGAGTCTTGGGTAATTTCAAATATCTGTGGTTCGCAGATTTTAGGCGAGTGTGTCAAGTACATTATCTGTGTAGGTTACTCATTGCATGAATTACTCTTTAGTGTTAACTCCAAACACTTGATATAGAGGTCCTCTGGTTGTTTCAAATTTGGATCTTAGCTGTTATATAAATGAATGCACTTACCTCTTGTCTCTTTATGTATTTAATTAACAAGTTTGCTTGCCTATTGTGGACAAGAGAACTATGAATTGTAAAAGAAATGTTGATAGTGAAGTGGGAGTAGCATGACATCTGATTGTTGTTGTTCTTGTCTTCAGTCCTGAGACTGGTTTGATGCAGCTCTCCATGCTACCCTATCCTGTGCAAGCTTCTTCATCTCCCAGGACTTACTGCAACCCACATCCTTCTGAATCTGCTTAGTGTATTCATCTCTTGGTCTCCCTCTACGATTTTTACCCTCCACGCTGCCCTCCAATGCTAAATTTGTGATCCCTTGATGCCTCAGAACATGTCCTACTAACCGGTCTCTCCTTTTTGTCAAGTTGTGCCACATACTCCTCTTCTCCCCAATTCTACCCATCTAATCTTCAGCATTCTTCTGTAGCACCACATTTCGAAAGCTTCTATTCTCTTTTTGTCCAAACTATTTATCGTCCATGTTTCACTTTCATACATGGCTACACTCCATACAAATACTTTCAGAAACGACTTCCTGACACTTAAATCTATACTCGATGTTAACAAATTTCTCTTCTTCAGAAACGCTTTCCTTGACATTGCCAGTCTACATTTTATATCTTCTCTACTTCGACCATCATCAGTTATTTTGCTCCCCAAATAGCAAAACTCCTTTACTACTTTAAGTGTCTCATTTCCTAATCTAATTCCCTACGCATCACCCGACTTAATTCGACCACATTCCATTATCTTTGTTTTGCTTTCGTTGATGTTCATCTTATATCCTCCTTTCAAGACACTGTCCATTACGTTCAACAGCTCTTCCAAGTCCTTTGCTGTCTCTGATAGAATTACAATGTCATCGGCGAACCTCAAAGTTTTTATTTCTTCTCCATGGATTTTAATACCTACTCCGAATTTTTCTTTTGTTTCCTTTACTGCTTGCTCAATATACAGATAGAATAACATTGGGGAGAGGCTACAACCCTGTCTTACTCCCTTCCCAACAACTGTTTCCCTTTCATGTCCCTCGACTCTTATAACTACCATCTGGTTTCTGTACAAAGTGCAAATAGCCTTTCGATCCCTGAATTTTACCCCTGACACCTTTAGAATTTGAAAGAGAGTATTCCAGTCAACATTGTCAAAAGCGTTCTCTAAGTCTACAAATGCTGGAAACGTAGGTTTGCCTTTCCTTAATCTTTCATCTAAGATAAGTTGTAAGGTCAGTATTGCCTCACATGTTCCAATATTTCTACGGAATCCAAACTGATCTGCCGCGAGGTCGGCTTCTACCAGTTTTTCCATTCGTCTGTAAAGAATTCGCGTTAGTATTTTGCACCTGTGACTTATTAAACTGATAGTTCGGTAATTTTCTCATCCCTCAACACCTTTTTTCTTTGGGATTGAACTTATTATATTCTTCTTGAAGTCTGAGGGTATTTCGCCTGTCTCATACATCTTGCTCACCAGATGGTAGAGTTTTGTCAGGATTGGCTCTCCCAGGGCCATCAGTAGTTCTACTGGAATGTTGTCTACTCCCGGGGCCTTGTTTCGATTCAGGTCTTTCAGTGCACTGTCAAACTCTTCACGCAGTATCGTATCTCCCATTTCATCTTCATCTACATCCTCTTCCATTTCCCTGATATTGCCCTCAAGTACATCGCCCTTGTATAGACCCTCTATATACTCCTTCCACCTTTTTGCTTTCCCTTCTTTGCTTAGAACTGATTTTCCATTTGAGCTAATGATATTCATACAAGTGGTTCTCTTTTCTCCAAAGGTCTCTTTAATTTTCCTGTAGGCAGTATCAATCTTACCCCTAGAGAGATAAGCCTCTACATCCTTACATTTGTCCTCTAGCCATCCCTGCTTAGCCATTTTGCAGTTCCTGTCGAGCTCATTTTTGAGACATTCCTTTTTGCCTGCTTCATTTACTGCATTTTTATATATTCTCCTTTCATCCATTAAGTTCAATATTTCTTTTGTTACCCAAGGATTTCTACCAGGCCTCGTCTTTTTACCTACTTGATCCTCTGCTGCCTTCACTACTTCATCCCTCAGAGCTACCCATTCTTCTTCTACTGTACTTCTTTCCCCCATTCCTGTCAATTGTTCCCTTATGCTCTCCCTGAAACTCTGTACAACCTCTGGTTTAGTCAGTTTATCCAGGTTCCACCTCCTTAAATTCCCACCCTTTTGCAGTTTCTTCAGTTTTAATCTACAGTTCATAACCAATAGATTGTGATCAGAGTCCACATCTGCCCCTGGAAATGTCTTACAATTTAAAACCTGGTTCCTAAATCTCTATCTTACCATTATATAATCTATCTGATACCTTCTAGTATCTCCCGGATTTTTCCATGTATACAACCTTCTTTCATGATTATTGAACCAAGTGTTAGCTATGATTAACTTATGCTCTGTGCAAAACTCTACCAGGCCGCTTCCTCTTTCATTTCTTCCCCCCAATCCATATTCACCTACTATGTTTCCTTCTCTCCCTTTTTCTACTCTCGAATTCCAGTCTCCCATGACTATTAAATTTTCGTCTCCCTTCACTACCTGAATAATTTCTTTTATCTCATCATACATTTCTTCAATTTCTTCATCATCTGCAGAGCTAGTTGGCATATAAACTTGTACTACTGTAGTAGGTGTGGGCTTCGTGTCTATCTTGGCCACAATAATGCGTTCACTATGCTGTTTGTAGTAGCTTACCCGCACTCCTATTTTTTTATTCATTATTAAACCTACTCCTGCATTACCCCTAATTGATTTTGTATTTATAACCCTGTATTCACCTGACCAAAAGTCTTGTTCCTCCTGCCACCGAGCGTCACTAATTCCCACTATATCTAACTTTAACCTATCCATTTCCCTTTTTCAAATTTTCTAATCTACCTGCGTGGTTAAGGGATCTGACATTCCACGCTCTGATCCGTAGAACGCCAGTTTTCTTTTTCCTGATAACGACGTCCTTTTGAGTAGTCCCCGCCCGGAGATCCGAATGGGGGACTATTTTACCTCCGGAATATTTTACCCAAGAGGACGCCATCATCATTTATCCATACAGTAAAGCTGCATGCCCTCGGGAAAAATTATGGCCCTAGTTTCCCCTTGCTTTCAGCCGTTTGCAGTACCAGCACAGCAAGGCTGTTTTGGTTAATGTTGCAAGGCCAGGTCAGTCAATCATCCAGACTGTAGCCCCTGCAACTACTGAAAAGGCTGCTGCCCCTCTTCAGGAACCACACGTTTGTCTGGCCTCTCAACAGATAGCCCTCCTTTGTGGTTGCACCTACGGTATGACCACCTGTATCGCTGAGGCACACAAGCTTCCCCACCAACTGCAAGGTCCATGGTTCATGGGGATGGACATCTGATAATTAGTGAAAATTTGGTGTATGTGTTTTTCAGACGAAACTCGGCAAAAGAAAAATAAGTATTGCTGTAAAGAAACCATTCGATTAATAGCAGCTACTGGAAAGGCACTTCGTTACTTAACATCTCCAGTTATCTATTTCACTTCAGCGCTGCTTATGAGCTGGTTAAGTAAAACTTTCTTCTACCTCAAAACTGTAATTCTCATCTTATAACAATGTAGTACTGATTAAATCTTGTTTGCAATAGTGTAAATGCATTTGTAAAGAGTTCATTTCACATTATGTAAAATCTTTAGTGCACATAACGAAAAACTAACAGTTATTTCATGTATCATCACAGTGCGTTTCTCCCTTGAAGGAACGTCTAAAGCTTTACTGAGTAACATAGTAACCTCCTGATGATGCTAAATAGTAGCCCCTCACATTCTCTTTTACTGCTACATTATTATTATAAAACAATTGATCTCTCTAAACTCTTGTCCACTATATAAGCAATTACTTCTAGTCACACTTTAATCATTTACATTATCACTGTTCTCGCTACTTTTCTGTTAATATACAGTAACTTATAATACAGCAAGGCACACTCCTATTTTAGAAAGCAATTCTTGCAGCTTCTTGCATAAAAAAACTGCAAAAGAAATATGACAAACAAGCCTCAACTGGAGACTGGTTCTACAGTCCACCACAATTCGTTTGCACTAGACAGGCAAAATGACTGACTGATCGACAGGACTATTACTCACAACCGCATTAATAAAATACATTTCTACCCATAGTGAAATCACTCCTGCACAGAATGAATCTCGTTCAAACAAACAATACCTCAATCCCATGACCTCAAGGCATAAGGGTGCTTATTTCTCAAGTCATACTGAGGATATGTTGACAGCAACTTGTGCTTTTTTCCTGCATTTCTGAATATAGTATATGTACCTTGTCATAAATTATTTTGAGCTGGACTAATTGACGCTGCAGAGGGTGGCAGAGCTTAACCATGGTACAGCTGTAACCAGTCAGAATGTACTTCCACTGTATGGTCAGACAATTAATATCTGCATTAACAGAAGTCACTCGTGTGATAGGATAAGGGGTTTCATATCGAGGCATGAATTTCTTAGTCTTCCATTTCTTAATCATGGGGTTACGAACCAAAAGTAGGTCCTCAGGTTTACACTGAGGTTTCACAGCCCCTTTGTTCCTTCGTTCATCTTGTTTCTGGGTAGCTTATATTAATTTTGCTTTATCTGTTTCCAGATAGCCTTGAGGTGGCAACTTCTGCCAGATCCACGGCAAATGGGAGTTCACCATGTTCAAATGGGGAGCTCATATGCCGTCCATATACTTCCTCATAGGATGTATACCTAGTTGATTCATGTATATGACTATTTTATACGGAAGTTACATAGACGACCTACCTGTCCCAGTCGCTGAGTGGCTTATGTAGTAAGACAAAATCCAAACTGATGAATACATTAGATGTGGCTGTTAGCTTTTGAATGAAAAGGAGTTTCTCTATTTTTTTGGTTCATAGTAATTTGTACACTTGTAAAACCACTGTGTACATGAAATTAGCCCTCTGTTCAGTCAAAATATCATGAGGACTTCCGAATGATAAAACTTAACTATTGACAAAGGCACTTGTTGCTGTTCCTGTTGTCATATCTGCAACTTGTTCTAGAATTAGATATCTAGGAAAAGATCAGTGATAGTTAGGATATATTTATTATTTCGTGTGGTCAGTGGGAACGGTGTGACAATGTCTAAGGCAACATTCTGAAACGGGTTTGTAGCGTCTAGAAGTGTTTGCAAGGCAATTTAAGTTCATGGTGGGACTGACCTCTGACCACAAGGCAAGTCGTTTTGTATGTACTTCTAAACATCAGTCTGTCTGTCTTCCTATCAATGCAGTGTGTCTATTCTGGCATTCATGGCTTTTTGTCCATTATGACATGCCTGTGAAGTGTCATGATTCTGCGCTATTATACATGCTTGCAAATCTTTCTCCAATTATGACTCTGTTGCTCAGGGGGATTTATGTGGCATAGAATACAATCAACAGTGACAAAATGTGGAAGAGAATTGTACCAGTGACATTGTACATCTCTAAATGCTTCTATTAAAACATTGTCAGTCTGAATCATTTTGACCTTATGGCTCAGTGCATCAGCATTCAGGTGGGAACAGCCTGGTTTGTGGCGTATGTCATAATTCTATTTTGATAGTTTTAATGCCCAACGAGTCAAATGACTACTGGGGTCCTTTAAACTGAGCCTCTACAAAAGAGCAGTATAATCAGAGACCACAGTGAATTTTCTTCTGTAGAAATAACATCCGAAATAATTGAGTCCGAATTTAAGTGCTAGCACTTATTCCTGATAAAGAACAACACTGGTAGCATATTCGAGGTGTCTGTTCAAAGGACAAAAGGCTTTTCAGAATCAGTATATTTATAATGTGAACCTGTCGAATCATATTTAAGTTTCCAAATAGCCAATTCAAATCCTTCTGTCCTCTCAAGCACTGCATCTTTCTTTAAGAACTTAGTTAATCGTTTGGCTGTCATAGCATAATTCCTTACCAAAGACGATAATAATTAGTGAGACCAAGAAAAGTTGCATCTCCTTAACGTTAGTGGGCCTGGAAGAGTCTCAACTGCTTTGGTTAGCTGTGGATCTGCCTTAACCTCATCTGAACTGATAATATGTCACAGGTACTTAACCTTTGACTGTGCAGAAAAAACAACTTTAAATTCAAATGTGTACGCTGTAACCTTGGTAAAACGTACCTCAATCTCACCAAATGTTCCTCAGTACTGCTTGAAAATACGATATCATCCAAATACACTAAAGACGTTGTAGGCTTCAATCATCTTAGTAACAAGTCAGCAAATCTTTGGAAAGTGACAGGCGCATCCCTAAGGCTGAAAGTCATGTGTAAAAACTCATGCAACCATCATGAAACCACAAATGCGGTTTTTTAGGTAATCTGGTGCAATCGGAATTTGGTGGTAACTAGAATACATGTAAAAGGTAGTAAAATACCTACAGTTTCCCAGTCTGTCTAATGTTTCGTCGATATGGGATAGAGGGTAGGTATCAGTGATAGTTACTTTGTTTACTGCTTGTACGTTAATGCATAGGTGATAGGCTTTCTCTCTACTGATTGCTTTTTTGGTACCACAACGAAAGGGACCAAGCAAGGGTTTGCTGAGGATTGGTCTATCCCTGCACCCACCTGTTGTTGTGTAACATCCTGAACAACGGATTGTAGATAAAATAGGAATCTGTCCAGTTTCTAAGCAATTTGCCTAATGTCTTGAGTTTGAATTTCGTGTTGTACAACGTCCGTGACTGACATATACTGCTGTTCCTCGAACAACCAAGCATACTCCTTTAATACCGAGTACAAAAGATTTCACTGACACTGGCAAATGTGGTAACTTCTCATAGGCCTGATTTTTAAGTAAGGTCGTTACTGTGAAATTTCTCCTTCTGTTAGCTGCTTCTTGCTCTTACACTTTAACTTATTTTCAGACTGAAATTCTTCCTCTACAACTTCCTGAGCACTAGCAAGTATTGTTCCACGGTTAATCTCTGTATCTCCTTACCGAAAATCATCAATAAATACTGGAGCACAAAACTTCTGTACCAGTGTTTCTATTTTATATACATGTCTTCTCACATGAAACAACGACCTGTAGAGAACGTTATTCATACCGAGTGTACAACGACAAAGTCCAATATAGACAGCATTTGGATTGTGAAGTTTGTCCTGTGCCACCGCTGACCGTTACCAGTTGTGCAAGTTTCAAATGCCCATGTATGTGGTTCTGTTGGAGGTTGTGGAAGAGGCCTCATTCCACAAATTCCTAGAGATTGAGGGTTGTGAGTTCCACCGAAATAGTTCCCTCGCCAAATGGGACAATATGCGTCCCTAAATCTACCACCACCCAGTACCGGTGTTGGAAATCCCTTTTAGAACGGCAATCAAATCCCTTCTGCGTCTTCTCCCAACTTGCCTAACAAAACCATAATTCTTACCATGCTTCTGCAGCTTTACAAAACATATACCTGTGGGCAGTATTACTTCTCTTAATTCACTAATGTTACAGCACAACGATTTAAGTGCACTCTTATCATTAAGAGAAACAAATAATGCTCTAATTTGAGCCCCTGCATCTACTGACACTTTGGCAGCTCTTCCTCTGATATTGGCCTCTAAAATTACGTTAGCCACCTTATTTCACTTCTGTCTTGGGCTGGATACATTGCCCACCTTACGTGGAGGATGGGTGGTGGGGCGTGATCCCTGACCATTTCCCCAACATGTACTCACATTTTGTCTGTTATCACGTGGAGAATTCAGCTATTGAAGATTCTGTCTCTGATCTTTTCGGCAGGCAGTACTTGCACATCAGTGTTTGGAATTCGTGTCATTTATAAAAACGTGGCGCAGCTTATTGCTTTGCGACACAGTAGAGACGAACCTTGCAGCCACCTTGCAAAAAAGTGTCAGTCTTACTGCCTCATGTAGTGAAGTAGGTGAGGCCACCTTTACTTCACTACATATCTGCAGCTTTATTCCACGTATGAACACGTCAGTTGTTCTGGTTCTAGCTACCTCAATTAACACTTCATTACATTTGGCATCCCACCCTACCACATATGTGCCACCTGACACAGCTCGTATTTGATCAGAAAAATATTCAAAATCTTCATTCAGCTTGTGCCTTAAAGTGGATTAATGGTCTCTGTAGTAGCTGACTTCTCATTTGTCGGAATAGTGCTGTGCTAAATCGTATGCCAGGGCTTCAGAGGAAGGTAATTAAAAAGATTACCAAGGGCTGTCCTCAAAGTTCCGCAAGTGATCCACTGGTTTGGAATCTTAGTATTGAACCCTGTTACATGTGGGGCAGATGCTATTGAAGGTGTTGTCGCATACGCAGGTGACATCGTAGTAAGTGTGTGTGCAGACACCAGGGCGAGACTCAAGGCAAAGGCGAGCGATATGCTTGCTCAGATGCAGCGTCGGAGAGGGAACAAACTGACGACAGCTGTTCATAAAACCTCATACAACTTCTGAAGGCTTACTTTTAGTGGGAATCCTTCCCTGAGACTTGACGGAACACCTGCAAAATGTAGCACCGCTAGTAGATATCTAGGCTTTCTCCTAGTCGAGAAAAGAAACCGTCTAAAACACTAAAAATCTGTTACTCAGAAAGCGGCCAAAATTATGCATAATATTGCCTATGCTAGTACCGCTGACTGTAAATTACCATTTCATGTGGTGTGGTCATATCACAAAGCTAGCTTCGACACCATTATGGACTTCACTTCCAGCGTCTTGACACATCATCATAGGCTAGGGAACAACAAAACAATACTGCAACGAATTCAGTGGAGCATACTTCTTTCGCACTACACCTGTAGATCATTTATTGGTGATGATCCGGATATGTCTGATGGATATCGTTCTATGTTACAGGGCAGCGCTGTTTTGGTTAGGGTGTGGGCAATATGATCAACAACTGCACCATGTGGGGTGTAGTAACACAGGAATCTGTGAATGTGGAGAGTGTGCCATGTGCTCCTACGATTTGATTGTTCCGGTGTTGTGTGTTCGATCGCTTTCGATTCGCCTTGCAGTGCGCGGGTTTGTGCGCCCTCTGGGATTCCGTGCGGGAAGCCGAAAGCGAGTTTCGGGCAGAGAGAGGGTGTGCGGACATTTGCCACACCGGACATTTGCCACGGTTTTACCTGCTCCGAAGGGTTGGGTCCCTTGTCTCCCCCTCCTCCTCCTCCTCCTCCCTCTCCTCCTCCTCATCGCTTACTGAGCCTTTCCGCTGGTTTACTTAACACAGAAGCAGAATCTTTTTGGATTTTCCGCCACATTTCTAGAAAGAGTTTCGTTGTGGAAACTATTAAATGCATCTCGCATTGAAATCCGCACCAAATTTCGAGCCTCAGTAAAACTTCACCAATCTTGGAGATTTTGCGTTCGTCTAAATTATACTTGCCTTTTTCAGTGCTCCCACAGCAGCTTTCTGTCGTGTTTTGTGCACCATAGGGCATCAGTTCCGTCTCTTATTAATTTATTTGGTATGAATCTCTCGAGTGCTGTTGATACTATTTCTTTGAACTTAGGCCACATATGGTCTTCACTTACATAGTTTGACGTCTTAGAAAGACCGAATTTTTAGTTGCTTTTATAAATAGATATATTTCGCGTTTAGTTTTGGTGAATTTCTTTGTTACGGAATTGAGCCTCGCTACGACTGTGTGTTCACTAATCCCTGTATCCGTCGTGATGCTCAGGATTATTTGTGGCTAAGAGGTCAAGTGTGTTTTCGTAACCATTTACAATTTGAATGGCCTCGTGAACTAATTGTTCAAAATAATTTTTAAAAAAGCATTTAGAACAATTGCGGAAGTTGTTTTCTATGTACAATAGGGTCTGAACATACGGAAGGTAGATTGAAGTCACTGCCAATTTAATTGTATGAGTAGGGTACATATTTGCGATGAGACTCAAGTTTTCTTTGAAATGTTGAGCAACTGTTTCATCTGAGACCGGGGGTCGGTAAAAGGAGCCAGTTATTACTTTATTCCGGTTGTCGAATATAACCTCTGCCCATACTAAGTCACAGGAACTATCTGCCTCAATGTGGCTTGTGAGCTGGAACACACATTACATTATTTTTCCTTAAGTTGTGCTTCTTGTTTTTCTTGTAGTGCAGATCATTACAATTACGGCTTTTCCCTCCAAAACCTAGGATGCTTTCTCTAAAAAATGGTTCAAATGGCTCTGAGCACTACGGGACTTAACTGCTGAGTTCATCAGTCCCCTAGAACTTAGAACTACGTAAACCTAACTAACCTAAGGACATCACACACATCCATGCCCGAGGCAGGATTCGAACCTGCGACCGTAGCGGTCGCGTGGTTCCAGACTGTAGCGCCTAGACCCAATCGGCCACTCCGGCCGGCTGATGCTTTCTCTGTGACCCTGTAAATACTAGAGCTAAGCAATGTAGAACAACAACGTACGTTACAAGCTTAGCATTCTGTATTACTTCATTTCCTTATTTCTATCATTTTAAAATTGTACGTCGACTTTAGATGACATGTCAATCATAGATGTTCTTATCTCTATTTAGTGAACGTATTTTCAGTCACGTTTTGAACATTGTCACGCTACACTTTATTAACTAATGTTTCGCCGCAAGGGATATCGCATTTTAGAGAGTAAATTAATACGGAGTATGTCGCTATTCTTTTCACACATTCACTTACCCATTTCTTCTTTCCTTATTGTCTTTTGGGCATGCAGTTGTAGCAATTAAAGTAGGCACAAATGCAGTGATAAAAAAGAAATGATTAGCGTACATTCGCATTCGCTTTGCATCGTCCTTTTCTTGTTGCTCCCATGGCGATGGACTGTCACTATCGCAATAAGTAAGCGTGAAAGGAAGCTATCGTACAGACACAGGGATCTATATTTATGCTTAGCGGAACTAATTACATACTGACATAATCGTCCGTATTGCTTTCGTTTCCCAAAAGTTACAGATATTTCGACTTCGGAAAACAAGCTCTGTATTTGGCCAAGATGTCGAGAAAGGTCCCTTACGTACTGGTTGTATCGAGTAAGATGCGGAGACAGCGGTTTGAAAGCGGACAGAAGACGTACGAGGAAGGGCGTCCCTTAGCTGAGGGAGCGCTACATGGCGAAGGGGCAGGCGTGGCAAATGTCCGGCATTCAGAGAGAGAGAGAGACGAGCGGGTCTGGGCGGCGCGACGCCTGAAGACCGCGGAAGTCGCGTCGGCAAGTGGTGCGAGTGTGGCAGCTGCATTGGGGCCGCCCGAGCAGCGGAACTGGAGGTGCTGCAGTGACTCGCTGTCGTTCGTTCTGTTTACGAGTTCGACCTTCCTCACGCTGTGGCTACGGGCTGGTGTTATTCTGGCCATTACCTTATTAGCGGCATTTGGATTAATATTGTTAAAGGTGAGCTTTCAGTTTAGTGCATCTTCATCTGGTGGAATTACAGCGAGACTTCTTTCTGTCGTATTCTTGCTTGCGCTGCTGAACAGTGAGTGTTCCGACGTCGCGTGTCGAAATACTGACTTGTGCCCTGGTTGATTTACTTATGAACTCGAGTGCCTATGAGCCGGCCGGAGTGGCCGTGCGGTTCTAGGCGCTCCAGTCTGGAGCCGCGCGACCGCTATGGTCTCAGGTTCGAATCCTGCCTCGGGCATGGATGTGTATGATGTCCTTAGGTTAGTTAGGTTTAAGTAGTTCTAAGTGCTAGGGGACTGATGACCTCAGAAGTTAAGTCCTATAGTGCTCAGAGTAATTTGAACCATTTTTTTTTTTTTGGAGTGCCTATGTGGGCGTGTTTGCTTAAATTGTTGATGAAGTGTTTCACAATACCCTTACTTGTTTGTTACTGAACTTATGTCAGTTAAGGGACGCCCAAATTGTAACGCTAGTCAAGTAAAGTTTAAATCTACTGTGACACCACTGTTTACCTGTTGGATTAAAATTAATTCAATCTTAACCACAGCTAGGAATAATTCAAAGTTAATTGTAAGTTCCGTTTGTGTTTGTTTTTTGTTGTTGTCCTTTTCTCTTACTAACTACTGTTGTGTGTTAAACTGTTTTGGGAACCCCTTTGACGTCATTTCACGGCGTGGTTTTAGAAAGAGTTCTGTGGGTACTGTTGTTAACGGCTCCTGTTACAACAGGGTTTCTGCTCGACACATCTATCGCAAGCCAGGGGTTTAGTGCCAACCGCCAACAATGCGGTAACTTGCTATCAATCCTTTTCGAATCAACGTCTGGCCTACGACTATTGATGATTTCTGTGGTAAAATATAATGGAGGCATTGTCTTTTTAACTTGTCTGAAATGAATGTGCTTGCCTAGTAAAGCAGTTCATTACTGAATGAGATTTTCACTCTGCAGCGGAATGTGCGCTGATATGAAACTTCCTGGCAGATTAAAACTGTGTGCCCGACCGAGACTCGAACTCGGGACTTTTGCCTTTCGCGGGCAAGTGCTCTACCATTTGAGCTACCGAAGAACGACTCACGCCCGGTCCTCACAGCTCTGCTTTTGCCAGTATCTCGTCTCTTACCTTCCAAACAGTTTTAATCTGCCAGAAAGTTTCATATCAGCGCACACTCCGCTGCAGAGTGAAAATCTCGTTCTGGAAACATCCCCCAGGCTGTGGCTAAGCCATATCTCCGCAATATCCTTTCTTTCAGGAGTGCTAGTTCTGCAAGGTTCGCAGGAGAGCTTTTGTAAAGTTTGGAAGGTAGGAGACGAGGTACTGGCAAAAGTAGAGCTGTGAGGACCGGGCGTGAGTCGTGCTTTGGTAGCTCAGATGATAGAGCACTTGCTCGCGAAAGGCAAAGGTCCCGAGTTCGAGTCTCTGTCGGGCACACAGTTTTAATCTGCCAGGAAGTTTCAGTTCATTACTGATTCTGGTAGTTTAATCAGTGGTAGGGCACTCGTTATTCTGGACCAGACTGTACTTGGCATTGATTGCATTGTCTTGGTAAATCGGTGTGCTACGTAAGATTATAACGCAAGCGCCATTGTAGGTAATATTTACCATTTAACTATATGAGTTGGTTCTGTGAATTATTGAGGCACACAAGATCACGTAAGACAGTGCTGTAGTGGGCAGATATTGCTGTACGCCTGTGAAATTATTTCCTGTAAGCCATTGTGCCCATTAGGTTATGTAAGGCTTAAATACAGTGATCAGTTTACTAATTTTCTGTGTTTCGTAATAACATTTTACAAGCATTAAAATTTTGGGAAAGGTTTAAATCTCATATTTGCAAATTGTTTGATGTTAGATAACTTGTTGATGATTCATGTTAAATCAGCTAATGTACATTTAAATTGAACAAGTTATACGTCAATATTTTGTTACCAGTACCTTGCATGAATTTTCTTGCGTAATAAATTACATTTTATATTCTATCCTCAATTTGTTGCTCAGCCTTCCACTGCAGCAGCCCCTGTATCCTGCTCCCAACCATACCATTGAGAGCAGAGTGTGGTTGCGATTTTAAAGGAGGGGAGGATAGTATTGAGTCATTTATAGTTAGTTACTGGTAGCGGCATAGTGACTAGTGTTAGTTGATTTTGTTGTATTTATTTTTATCTTGTTCTTGGTACTGTTCTGTGTTCGTGCTTGTTCCAGCATGGAGGGTAGTCGAGTAAGGAGGGTCATCGGCATAGTCAGTCTTGTTGTTGTTGTTTGTTGTGGTCTTCAGTCCTGAGACTGGTTTGATGCAGCTCTCCATGCTACTCTATCCTGTGCAAGCTTTTTCATCTCCCAGTACCTACTGCAACCTACATCCTTCTGAATCTGCTTAGTGTATTCATCTCTTGGTCTCCCTCTACGATTTTTACCCTCCACGCTGCCCTCCAATACTAAATTGGTGATCCCTTGATGCCTCAGAACATGTCCTACCAACCGATGCCTTCTTCTGGTCAAGTTGTGCCACAAACTTCTCTTCTCCCCAATCCTATTCAATACTTCCTCATTAGTTATGTGATCTACCCATCTAATCTTCAGCATTCTTCTGTAGCACCACATTTCGAAAGCTTCTATTCTCTTCTTGTCCAAACTATTGATCGTCCATGTTTCACTTCCATACATGGCTACACTCCATACGAATACTTTCAGAAATGAGTTCCTGACACTTATATCAATACTGGATGTTAACAAATTTCTCTTCTTCAGAAACGCTTTCCTTGCCATTGCCAGCCTACATTTTATATCCTCTCTACTTCGACCATCATTAGTTATTTTGCTCCCCAAATAGCAAAACTCCTTTACTACTTTAAGTGCCTCATTTCCTAATCTAATTCCCTCAGCATCACCCGACTTAATTAGACTACATTCCATTATCCTCGTTTTGCTTTTGTTGATGTTCATCTTATATCCTCCTTTCAAGACACTGTCCATTCCATTCAACTGCTCTTCCAAGTCCTTTGCTGTCTCTGACAGAATTACAATGTCATCGGCGAACCTCAAAGTTTTTATTTCTTCTCCATGAATTTTAATACCTACTCCGAATTTTTCTTTTGTTTCCTTTACTGCTTGCTCAATATACAGATTGAACAACATCGGGGAGAGGCTACAACCCTGTCTTACTCCCTTCCCAACCACAGTCTTAGAAAACCGTATCTACAGTATGAGCTCCGCATCAAATGGTTCAAATGGCTCTGAGCAGTATGGGACTTAACTTCTGAGGTCATCAGTCCCCTAGAACTTAGAACTACTTAAACCTAACTAACCTAAGGAGATCACACACATCCATGCCCGAGACAGGATTCGAACCTGCGACCATAGTGGTCGCGCGGTTTCAGATTGTAGCGCCTAGAACCACTCGGCCACTCCGGCCGGCAGCTCCGCATCCGTGGACAAAAGGAGGAAGGAACCGTACCGGAACTTGCTCAACGCTTACGGGCTGCCATGAGTGAGCCAGTAAATATCTCGTCGAAAATGGTGGGAGAGGTGAGTGATAATCTGCTCTTTAGTAGAAATCTGTTAGCGGATCTGCAAGACGATGTGTTAGGGTTTGAGACTGCCTCCCCGACGCGAAGGCAAATTTGTCGGGGTTCGGGCTTTACTCGATTATTTGGTAAATAGAGGCGAGATGTTGTCGCCGTTAGTGGTGATCCTTTTGAATTGGCTGAAGTTAAGAAATTGCAGGCCGTGTTTTCAGTGGTGCAGCAGCAGTTGTTGTGTTTGGATTGGCAGGATGATGAGTCGAATGCGGGTGGTGTTAGTGCAGAAAAGCTAGTGTTAGGAGGCCCGAGTGCGTTCGCGAAGTTACCTAACCCGTTGATGGCTATTCTTAATGTGTCGGGACTGTCTGTGGAAGGTATTGATAAATTACTGGAACTTTTATGGTTGTTAGTGAATTTGCACGAGCAGGCCAACGTATTGCGCGTTAGTCATAGTGTAGTGTTACAGCTTATTCACCCATTATCCAGAGGACGTTTGTCTAGAATAGTGGCGGAAGCATTAGAGAACCAGGAGTCGGTCGCTATGGGATTTTAGGAAAACGCTCTTCGATAAGTGCCTCGGTACGCGAGAGAGAAAAGACATTATTGATAAGTATGTTTATCGAGTGCAAGGTGAAGGTGAAACACTGTCCCATTATGTACATGAAGTTCGTCTTGGCATCTTAGCTTTACGTATTGAAATTTCAGAGGCTGATGACGTCGCAAATGTATCAGATGGTATGCGGCCTGCTGACAGAAGCAGGGTCCTGTTTGGCAGAGAACCAGTGACGTTTGCCGGCTTAGATGAGCTAGTGAGTAGAATTGAAAATGTACGTTATAGCGATAACAAACGTGGAGAGGTAGACGCAGGCGGTAGTGAGTGCCAGGTAAAGAACGTGGAAATTCAGCGACGTCGACCGGGCTCCGTGGTTAAGGGCGCATGTTATCGCTGCAACAAGCCAGGACATTTCGTTAGGGATTGTCCGATACCGAACGTCAAGCATGAAGGGGAGCCGGCCGGTGTGGCCGTGCGGTTCTAGGCGCTTCAGTTTGGAACCGCGTGACCGCTACGGTCGCAGGTTCGAATCCTGCCCCGGGCATGGATGTGTGTGATGTCCTTAGGTTAGTTAGGTTCAAGTAGTTCTAAGTTCTAGGGGACTGATGACCACAGCTGTTAAGTCCCATAGTGCTCAGAGCCATTTGAACCATTTTTGAACTACAGGGGGTGGGGTCTCAGTCGCGATTCGTAACAAACTGCCGGCCGGTTGCCATAGAATATGTGCTGTGAACGGCGAGAGTGTGTGCCATGATAGGTATGGAGCCAGTGTGTGCCCTAGTAGATTCAGGCAGTAGTGTGTCACTGATTCAGTATGACTGGTATACTAGGTACCGGCGCCTAGCCAAATTGACGGAATTGTGTCCTGTTAATCAATCTTGTCGTTCTGTGGACGGACTACCTCTCGAAGTACTAGACTGCGCTAGATTTAGGTTAAAAATTCAAGACTTTGCTTGGCCCATCGAGTGTTTGGTTGTTAAGAGGCTGTCGATCAAGGTCATTTTAGGGTGCGATTTTTTGCGCTTAACTCGGTGTCTGCTCGACTACGGTAGTGGTTGCTTTTGATTCATTGGCCAAGTGAGAGATACAAGCTTTGTTCCCATAATGATAGGGTGAAAGCATGTAAGATAAACGCTCACCAAGAAAAGGGGAATGTTCAACATCTTAGCGAAACGCAAGCGGCCAGGATTAGTCTGTTGTTGTAACATTTCCCGGAGGTTTTAGCCGATCGTTTGGCTGTTACTAATGAAATCCAATATAAAATTCAGCTTACTGATCAAATCCCTGTGCGGCAGACACCGTATCGGTTGTCTCCTCCCAAAATGGAAAAAATGCGAAAAATCATTGATGATCTTCTCGCTGACGGAGTGATTAGACCTTCTGTCTCCCCATACGCTGCTCCGATATTTCTGGTGATCAAACCCCACGGCGAATGTTTCCGGCCGGTGGTTGATTAACTGGCCTTGAATAAGAAGATAGTACTGGAGTCGGTTCCGTTGCCTGAGTTGCATAACTGTTTTACGTGGTTTGCGGGGGCTGGGATATTTACAGCGCTTGACTTGAACCAAGGATATTACCAGATTCTCCTTGCGCAAGAATCAAAACCTGTCACGGCCTTTTCTGCCGACTACAATCTGTTCGAGTTCAACATAGTCCCCTCTGAGTTGGCTGTTCTCTTGCCCCGCTTGTTGGATTCGGTGTTGGGCGACCTGTAGATTAAATGTGTCTATAATTATTTAGATGACGTAGTGGTGTATAGCGCCAGTTTGGAGGACCACTTAGAGAACATCTCGGGGAAGTTCTTTTTACGCCTCAAGGGAGCGAGCCTCACCATTAAACCCTCTAAGGTGACTCTAGCCCGTGATCAGATTTCCTTTTTGGGGCATATCGTGTCTCAGAAGGGAGTTGAGGTGGATCAGAGCCACACCGGGGCCATAAAGCAGTTGCAAGTGCCGCGAGACAAAAAGGGTATCGCTCGTTTTATCGGCATGGTAAATTTTTTTAGAAAATATATTCCTGATTTCGCCCAATTGGCGGCACCCCTCAACCTATTGCGTAAAAAGCGGGCAAGATTCGAGTGGGGGGAGTCTCAGTAGGCCGCGTTTGATGTGTTGAAGGAAGCCTTGAGTGTTGGGTATTCCTGACTTTAATCTTCCCTTCATCGTCCAGACTGACGCCTCTAATGTGGGGGTGGCAGCAGTGGTGTTACAAGAACAGAATGGGGAAAGGCGCCCTCTGACTTATGCTTCGCATTGTCTGACACCAGCGGAGTCTAGATATTCTGTATATGAATTGGAGGCGTTAGCCGCCTTGTTTGCTTTGGTAAGGTTCAGATTTTATCTTGAACATCGCAAGTTTCGACTGGATACATATAATCAGGCGTTAAGTTGGGTGTTGGCCTGGCCTTGCAAAACAGGCCGAATACGTATTGGGTGGTTAGAATTTCTGCCATCCAGTTCGAGGTGTGCCATATTAGAGGTGGGCAGAATCAGATTGCTGATACTCTGAGACAGATGTTCCATGAACATGAGGAAGAATTAGAGGCGGTGCCACAGTTGGACGGCGATCAGGTCATGGGGGTCTTGACAGAGATTCCTTTGCTATTTAATAATTTGAAAGAACAACAGAAGGACATGGAGTTGACACTGATTCGGTGTATACCTGGTGCCGGTGATGTAGTTCCCGGATTTTCTTTACAGAATGGTTTCCTGTGTCATCAGGCAAAGGGAGACAAAGGAGCTAAGTTGTGTGTCCCCAAGAATCTGATATCGGGGGTGTTTCAGTATATTCATCAGTCCTTGTGTGAAGGGCATCTGAGGGGTTAATAAAACCCGTTGTATGATTAGGGAACAACTGACGTGGAAAAACATGACAGGGATATCTGTAAGATGGTGGCGGACTGCGAGACTTGTAAGGCGGCTAAACCTGACGTCGGGCCTAGACGAGGATTTTTGCACTCGACCAGACAGTTTAAAAAAAAAAATGGTTCAAATAGCTCTGAGCACTATGGGACTTAACATCTATGGTCATCAGTCCCCTAGAACTTAGAACTACTTAAACCTAACTAACCTAAGGACATCACACAACGCCCAGTCATCATGAGGCAGAGAAAATCCCTGACCCTCCGGGAATCGAACCCGGGAACCCGGGCGTGGGAAGCGAGAACGCTACCGCATGACCACGAGCTGCGGACAGTTTCAACCTATGGAAAAATTGTACATTGATTACCTGGGTCCTTTGCCTCGCACTCAAAGGGGGAATCGGTTTATAGTAGTTCTCGTTCACGCTTTTACCAGGTTTGTGTGGCTTGTGCCTAGCAGTAGTGCCACTGCGGCTATGACCATCCAACACTTGGAGAGGATTTTCGCTAGTTTAGGTCCCCCCAAAATACTGGTGAGTGATAACGCTCCAGCTTTTACATCCAAGGAATTTAGAAGGTTTTGCTTCGACCGAGGCATGAAGCATGTAACAACGACGCCCTACTATCCCCGACGGTCCTTCGCTGAGATAATCAATCACAATCTTAAGGCGGCCCTAAGTGCTTACGATTCGGGGCCGCAGAGGAGATGGGATTTGTCTCTCAACTGGTTGACCTTCGCCTTCAATACTGCTAATCATGAGGCACAGCGCACAAGCCCAGCTAGATTAATGTTTCCATTTAATCTCAATTCGCCCCTGGCCAATATTTGGTCCTTGAACGATTTACTACCCAAGAAAGTTACTCCTGAGGAGATCAAGCGGTCGTGGGAGGCAGCCAAGAAAAACATAATAAGAACTCATAACCGGGAGAAGGAGAGGTACAACAGAGGTAGGGGGCTCCTGAGGTGGGCGATAGCTTATTTTTGAGAAACTTCCTCAGGCAAGGCAGCCAGGGTATCGCTGAGAAGCTTATATATATACGACCGTATATGGTTGTCAAGAGGCTATAGCCGGTGAACTTGTTGCTCGAGGATCTGAGATCAAAGAGACAAATGAGGGCACATCTCAGTCAGATTCAGCCATGGCGAGTGGGGCATGCACGTGGGGTGCCAGGTCAGGTGAATCAAACCTGCCCCCCCCCCCCCCCTCCAGTTCCGCATTCAGAGGGGGAGGTTGTGCTGTGTGCTCCTTCGATTCGCCTTGCGGTACGTGGGTTGGTGCGCCCTCTGGGATTCCGTGAGGGAAGCCGAAAGGGAGTCTCGGGCAGAGAGAGAGAGAGAGAGAGAGAGAGAGAGAGAGAGACACGAGCGGGCCTTGCAGAACTAGCACTCCTGGAAGAAAGGATATTGTGGAGACATGGCTTAGCCACAGCCTGGGGGATGTTTCCAGAATGAGATTTTCACTCTGCAGGGAGTGTGCGTTGATATGAAACTTTTTTGGCAGATTAAAACTGTGTGCCGGACCGAGACTCGAATTCGGGACCTTTGCCTTTCGTGGGCAAGTGCTCAACCATCTGAGCTACCCAAGCACGACTCACGCCCCGTCCTCACAGCTGCAATTCTGCAAGTACCTCGTCTCCTACTTCCCAGACTTCACAGAAGCTCTTCTGCGAACCTTGCAGAACTAGCACTCCTGGAAGAAAGGATATTGCGGAGACATGGCTTAGCCACAGCCTGAAGGATGTTTCCAGAATGAGATTTTCACTCTTCAGCGGATTGTGCGCTGATATGATGGTAGAGCACTTGCCCACGAAAGGCAAAGGGCCTGAGTTTGAGTCTCGGTCCGGCACACAGTTTTAATCTGCCAGAAACTTTCACTGTTGTACTGTCTCAGGTTGAGTATAAGCAGAAAGCAGAGGCGTATATTGTGGGTAACGATGTATAACTGGTTACATGTTATTGGCAGATACATGGATCAAATAAAAAAAGCATGTAAATGTATCACATTGATGTGCAATCAGTGCCACCACATTAACGGGTATATTCAAGAGACATAACCCCTTCAAGACCTGTTATTAACACCACTGATAGTCTGGGATGCCATCTGGCTAGGTACCTCAATGATAACTTAAACGAGGATTTTTTTGTATCGAATATAGTTAAAAATCAGAAGGAAGTTATTGAGCATCTGCAGGCACTGGACATACCTAAAGGAGCGGTGCTAGCATCCTTTGATACAGAAAGTATGTATTGCAACAGCTGAACTCATGAAGTTCTTGAGATCATAGGCAATAATCTGCAATAATCTACGGATTTAGAATAATCTCGTGTATCACTAAAAGGGTGTGCTAAAGAATATTGTCTCAGAATTATTTTTGTGAAAACTCTTAAAGATTTTTAAAGAAAATATACTTTGTTAAAATTCTGCATCTTTGTGCTTCATGTTTCTCAACATAGTCACCTTGGTGATGAACACATTTCTCCCACAAGAGACCATTTTGTTGATGGTATCACTATAGAATTTTATACTTTGTTGACAGGGCTACAAACCCGCTTCTCCATGAAACAATTCATGACTAACAAATTGGTGCCCTCGAAGGCGTGTTTTATTTTGAAACAGATGAAAATCAGATCGGGCCAAGTCGGGACTGTTTGGAGGATGACTGATGATAGTGATCCCAAGGCATCGGATTATTCCAGACGCCACAGCCCTCGAGTGTGGTCTGGCTGTGTCATGCTGAAGGAGAGAATGCTCTATGTGAGAATGCTCCATGTGTGGGCAAACTCTTGGAATTAGTGCTTCCTGTTTTTTAGGGATCTTCACGCATTAACATAGTTGTGTTAGATGCTGTCATGCTATATGCTACAATTAGGAACCCTCTAGTAGCAGAGTGTCGCAGCTTGTGTCAAGAAAGCGGGAAGATTGACTGAGTACCATGCATGACATATAAAATATCAACCGATATTGAGAAGAGAAGAAAAAATTTGGAGGCACTGCTTTTCAAGACGTCTGCGAACTTTACTGATCTTATGAAACTGTAATTGGTAGTCCTATTTCCCCCACAGCCACTGCCTCACATGGCACATTTTGAACAAAGATTCTTTAATGCACAGCCACGTTTAAGGACAAGACAATGGGCTACAAGGGGTATACTAACGATATAATTGCGATTTTTATGGTAATAAGGATCAGGTAGATGAAGTGTGTAAAGTGCTTAATAGCCAAAATCCTTATATTAAATTTAATGTCGAATTATCACAGGAATATAAGCCACCCTATCTGGATTTAAGCATCTCACTGAATGGAAGAAAAATTCGGTTCAGTATTTATCATATGACCACCACAACAGATGATTTGACACAAAGTTCTTCTGGACATCCCACGTCCCTTAAACAAGTTGCCTTTAGAGCAATCCTCTATAGAGTGTAGGAATTTCCGTTGAGCAATAAAGAGATAAAGAGAGAAGTGGGTACCATTAGATATGTGGCCCAGGTGAAAGATTATCCTTGGGAGGTGTTTAACAAATAGAACAGAATATTGACACAGGGGGTACGGAAAAGGGATCAGAGGGTAGGATCCTCCTTAGGCAGGATGTGGACGATGCGAAGAAGGGATATTGCAGAGTGTCTTGACGTCGACCAGTCTCAGATAAGGTGGGTCGGTGGCTGAGAGCCTTAAATGTCACAGCTGCTTATTTAATACCCAAGAAAAATGGTCGATGGCTTATACATAATGAAGAACGACAGGTTCACCTTATGGCAATATCGGTGTTCATGTGATTAAGAGAGCTCAGTGTGACTGCAGATTCGCAGGCCAAATGAGTGAAGTTTATACATCACATATAAGGAGCATGATGCAGTGAATAATCCTGTCAGGCGTTTCCTTCCGCCTAGTGCTCAACAACCATAACTTACAGGATGTTAGCGAAGATTCAGATACCTAGCAAGTGGCCTATAGGCCCAACACTGACATCTTGGAAGAAATTGAGATCATTAAATGTAAAAGCGTCCAGAGAGTGATATTAACAAACTGCGTTAATGCTTTACGGAATGCTTCGTGTCTATATATAATATTTTTGAGGTAGTGTATCTCAGTAGACAAAACCTACTTTCTGTTAAAGGTAAAGAATATCAGTGTTTTGCGTTTAGATTTATATTATGATATATTTTTGATTTACTTCCGCCACGACTTTTTTCTCTGGAGCTCGCGCTAAGGCACTCATGTATGTTGATGTGTAGTTATATAGACAAGAGGAAGCCACTGGCTTTTTATGCTGTGTAAATGATGTATAGTTCGAGTGCTTTCCTCTGCGTGAATTAAACAAGTGTAGTAGGTATTACAGGGGGTGTGGACTTGTTGACCTCAGCACAGTTGATTAGTTCTTATATTATGCATTTGTTGCTTACAGGCATCATTGCTGAAGGTTGCCCTTTCTTAATATGTCCTTACTCATACATTGATTCCTATTATGTAGTTGTTAACTGCATTGCCATTGTGGCAGTGAACTTTAGAGGTTGGTGGTTTTAAAAACTTCATTTAAGGTTTGGGTCCAAGAGGTATTAGCGTCCTGAAAGCTCAGACTGGGTACAACTCATTGACAATCTTTTGTATGTGTTGATACATTGTGGTATCTGCCCTTACTAGTGGTGTAAACTGATGGTATCAGATCCTATTATTGGCACTGTAGGACCTGTGTCCACTTACTTTTTATCACATCTGTTAGTGGTGCAATTGGTTTACTGCAATTGTTGCTATATATAATAATAGGACACCTCTTGTTAATGGGCGGTTTTGGTGTGTTAGTAATGGTGCTTTTTCATGACGTTTAAGATATGACGATAGCAGGGATACTAGGTTACAGCTTTCCCATGAGATGCCAACCATTGTATACTTGGCTCAGTACACTGACTATCACATGACATTTTAATTTTGGTGTTCGGCTGGTACAGTGTTCTGTATGCGCATAAATGCAGAACTGGTAAGTCAGAATCTTTACATAAAGGGGACATATCATGTATGAACTGAAATCTACACGTGGAGGCACTTTGGAATGTCTCTTTTCATAAAGTTAGTGTGTGGAAGTCTGGTTACCTCGCTATGTGAGAGCACATATTACTGACAAGCCTAACCCATGAGCATGTACAGTACTTTCTTATTGGTTTTATGCGTTATTTTGCCGTGATTAGTTTATGTTATGATATCAGTGGGCGTGATTACAATCTTTTATTTATGTGACTGTGTTGTGCATTATATAGACCTAGTTCTCTGAATGGTTTTCAGTGCAACCACGAAATATATGAGGTGTATTTTCTGCTTACATGGCGTGTACAAGAGAATCACTATATTTCCCCCTTTTAGATGACTTCTGTGTATATTCTGTACGTATTGCGGTATCTTTTTCAATATATTACTACAATGCTTTTGGTTTTTCTTAGAGTTTCATAGTACACTGACTGAATAATAATCGCAACACCAAGAAGGAGTTGTACGACTTAAATGAAAGTTGGTAGGCGTGCTTCTACGTCTGAAAGATGATGTCTATTCACCTTTCGCGCCAGTCACAAAAGAGTGGCGTTAGTTGCGCCACCACGAGAATCCAAATCAGGTTAGTTTTTAATAGACGCTGTAATGGTCTTGCGTGTTATGAGAAGCTGGATGTTCCTTCTGTGAAATTGCTGAAAGATTTGACAGGAATGTTGTCACAGTACATGATTGGTGATATCGGTGGTCATGGGAATGTATGGTTGTAAGTAGACCGGGCTCCATATTGCAATGTGGCACTAATGAGAGAAAAGACGATCATGTTTGGCGTATGGCTCTGGGCCATCGTACTGCATCTGCAGCAGAAATACGAGCACCATTTAGCGCCACATTGACACAATGAACAGTTACAAATCGGCTACTTCAGTGACAGCTTCGAGCCAGCTGCCCTGTAGCGTGCGTTTCACTGACCCCAGACCACCACCATTCGCGACTTCAGCGGTGTCAGCGATAGCTCATCGGAGAGCAGGGTGCAGGTCTCTTGTGTTTTCTGATGAGAGCTGGTTCTGCCTTGGTGCCAGTGATAGCTTTGTGTTGGTTAGAAGGAGGCGAGATGAGGGCCTGCAACCAACCTGTCTGCTTGTTAGACACACAGGACCTGCAGCTGGAGTTATGGCCAAGGGTTTGTTTTCGTATGGCAGCAAGAACACTCTCATGGTTATCCCACACCACATGACTGCAAATCTGTACATCAGTCTGTTGATTCGATTTGTTGTGCTACCATTCATGTATAGCGTTTCAAGGGGTGTCTTCCAACAGGATAACGCTTGCTCATATAGCGCTGTTGCCACCCAACGTGCTCTACGGTGTGCTGACATGTTGCCTTGGTTTGGACAATTGCTAGATCTGTCTCCAGTCGATCATATGTGGGACATTATTGCACGAAAACTCCAGTGTCACACACAACAGCGTTAACCAACCCAGTATTGACCGACCAAGTGCAACAGGCACCGAACTCCACCCCACAGACTGACATCCCACACCCGCACAACGTAATGCATGCACGTTTACTTGATTGCATTCAACATTCTGCCTGTTATAGTTTTTTATAAATTTACTAGCATTTCACTTTTGCAGTGGATTTTGTTGCACTTACACAACCTGTGATCTTGCAATATTAATAAATATGCTACCTAGGTAAATGTATTCCTGAAATTCAATAGACTACATTAATTATTTTTCGGTGTTACAATTTTTTCTATCAGCTTATGTTTGAGCATCACATTTAGTAGTAATTTTTCAGGTAACTTGAAGATGGGACCGTGGTCCTGAAACCTGATTGTGCGTTTCTTTTTTGGAAAGTAAATTTAATACAATTGCATTTGGATTCAATTAAACGTGAATAATATTTACATTTTATTGTTTTTGTTCTTGAAATGTAATACTGGCTGCTATCTCAAGTATTACAGTACGTTTTGGCTATTTAAATAATGTTGATCTGCTTTCTGTTATTGGTGTCTTTCTTTGTTCACACATGGTAATAAATTTTGACAGTGACAGGGAGTTGAACTGCATAGATTTTGGTAATTTTTCTTGATGTAATGTTGTTACACTATTGTGCACAGTTATTTATTCACACATTTTTGCCTGAGTCCTTATTAATACTACACTACTAGTGGGTAGTGTACTTCAGTAATAAGACAAATGTAAGTCGTTTTCTCAGTAATGTAATGTTGAAATAATAAATATAACCATAATTTTCAAGTAAAAAAAACCACAACCCCTAATCCACACACTTGTAATGCCACATCTCACTATGAATGGATAAATTTTGCCTTATAACTCTTCAATTTTAACAATCTCTAAACTGGAAATATCAGTATGAAGTTTCTCAGCGAAAATAAAATAAAGTAATCCTCAGTGCAGTACATAAATAGATACTTAAAATGACGAAATGGATTGGAGTTGTTGACAGTATTAATTTTCACAATAAAATTACCATTAACAATGTACAATTTGAAGTGGTATTTAGAGAATAAGACTAATATGAATCTCATTATGAGTAAATGTTCATTACTAGTATCATCATCTTGTGATGTTCTTGTCCTTTTTTGGATGTTTTTCTTTCGAAATATTTGTAGCAGGCGCCATAAGTGGAGGAATAGCGTTCACATTTTCAAAAATTCTTACCTTGCACTTCGTGGCATAATCCTTCTTTGGAATGTTAAATGAGTCTTAAGAGTGTGGAGAGTGTATTGAGACATCAGGATGACAGTAGGTTTGTTACATTATATTCTTTATTCTGGCCCTGGGCCATAGTACTTCAGGAAAAGATTGGTGGAGGAATCGAGTTGATCTCATGCAAAAGAACTGACATCTGTCATCATTAACATCACGAAGTGTGGGGCGGAGCGTGGTGTCACTCCAAAGTCAGTCAGCGACATCTTTGGCTGTGATCATGCAGACTGATAGCGATGAACTTCCTCCAGTGGCTGGGCGGCTTCCTCGTGACTGAGCTTGGGCTGCCCTGTCTTGTGGTGTGGAGTCCATACAGCATTCCGGGATGTCGCTCCGGGTGTCACAGGCTCATGGTTTAGACTGTGATTCTAAGAAAAGAATCCTTTACTACACGAATGGCTGAGTACTTATATGCTGCAGACTATGTTCGTTTAACACTTAAGGCATTTTCCTGGTAGCAAGTGAGGAAAGGCTTCCATCCTTCCGCTAGAGTACTGCAGTGTCGCTTGTTGCTATACTGTGCACAATGCCACTTGGCCATATTTTGCTTCGCAACGCGTCTCCCGGCGGCTGTCTCTGTCGCAAATTTCCTCTCCAGAGTATTTTTTGACTAAATACAGTCGATACGCTAGGCTGCCCTGCTTTTTATCAAATCCCGTCCCTCAGGTCAACCAAACTAAATTATCCTTTACACAAGAGTTCCTGGCGACTTGCTCTTTCTGGCTTGTTTCGTCTCTTAAGAATTTTTCTAACACTTGTTTCCTTTAAGCCGAGCACTTAATCTTACACATTGCCATAGGGCCCCTTGTCCTGCCCCTTAACTCAAACACCTTGGAACTTGTTTCATTATAGGCTTTTCGCACAAATACTACTCTCTATGCCCAACTTAAAAGCTAAAATGAACCAATTACTCTTAATAGTATCCTCCTGTGCGTTCAGCTCCATTCTGTCGCTTTTACGCTCAGGACATCTACGAGGGCAGTTCAATAAGTAATGCAACACATTTTTTTCTGAAACAGGGGTTGTTTTATTCAGCATTGAAATACACCAGGTTATTCCCCAATCTTCTAGCTACACAACACTATTTTTCAACGTAATCTCCATTCAATGCTACGGCCTTACGCCACCTTGAAATGAGGGCCTGTATGCCTGCACGGTACCATTCCACTGGTCGATGTCGGAGCCAACGTCGTACTGCATCAATAACTTCTTCATCATCCGCGTAGTGCCTCCCACGGATTGCGTCTTTCATTGGGCCAAACATATGGAAATCCGACGGTGCGAGATCGGGGCTGTAGGGTGCATGAGGAAGAACAGTCCACTGAAGTTTTGTGAGCTCCTCTCGGGTGCGAAGACTTGTGTGAGGTCTTGCGTTGTCATGAAGAAGGAGAAGTTCGTTCAGATTTTTGTGCCTACGAACACGCTGAAGTCGTTTCTTCAATTTCTGAAGAGTAGCACAATACACTTCATAGTTGATCGTTTGACCATGGGGAACGACATCGAACAGAATAACCCCTTCAGCGTCCCAGAAGACTGTAACCATGACTTTACCGGCTGAGGGTATGGCTTTAAACTTTTTCTTGGTAGGGGAGTGGGTGTGGCGCCACTCCATTCATTGCCGTTTTGTTTCAGGTTCGAAGTGATGAACCCATGTTTCATCGCCTGTAACAATCTTTGACAAGAAATTGTCACCCTCAGCCACATGACGAGCAAGCAATTCCGCACAGATGGTTCTCCTTTGCTCTTTATGGTGTTCGGTTAGACAACGAGGGACCCAGCGGGAACAAACCTTTGAATATCCCAACTGGTGAACAATTGTGACAGCACTACCAACAGAGATGTCAAGTTGAGCACTGAGTTGTTTGATGGTGATCCGTCGATCATCTCGAACGAGTGTGTTCGCACGCTCCGCCATTGCAGGAGTCACAGCTGTGCACGGCCGGCCCGCACACAGAAGATCAGACAGTCTTGCTTGACCTTGCGGCCATGATGACACACGCTATGCCCAATGACTCACCGTGCTTTTGTCCACTGCCAGATCACCGTAGACATTCTGCAAGCGCCTATGAATATCTGAGATGCCCTGGTTTTCTGCCAAAAGAAACTTGATCACTGCCCGTTGTTTGCAACGCACATCCGTTACAGACGCCATTTTAACAGCTCCGTACAGCGCTGCCACCTGTCGGACGTCAATGAAACTATACGAGACGAAGCGGGAATGTTTGAAAATATTCCGCAAGAAATTTCCGGTTTTTTCAACCAAAATTGGCAGAGAAAAAAAATGTGTTGCATTACTTATTGAACTGCTCTCGTAATCCACTTGAAACTGAACAACGGCTCGGTCCAAGCTCGGTCTTGTGCTTCGTCTTCCGTGTACCACAACAAGGACTACACTGAGCAAAACAAGTGCTGCTGTAGTGGTTGGTAGGACAATAGTCAATATTGTCTCTTTCCCGTACTAATTGTCCCGATATGAATTTGCATGCTGCAATAAGGTTTCCAGGGAGACTCGTCCCTCCTGCTGGTTTAGAAACGTGTTTATAGACTGCGTTAATTCCGACCCTAGGGTTTGATTTAAGCTGCTTAGATTTCCTGCAGGTAGCAGTTCCGTGAACTCCTCTGGCCAATACAAGTGAGACTCCGAAATACGCAAGTGAGTTATCCCTGAAATGGTGTCAGGCAGACAGAGAGTAGGGCCCATTATCTCGCACGCTGTTCCATTTAATAAAAGATCACTCGCGTTTAATTCTAGCCTCTTCGCTGGTTTAAGCTTCCCCTGGTCGAAACAACTAACCGTTACTACCATCTTGTTAAAGGTGGAGTACAACGAATGCGCCTCAACCTGATGAAAGTGCAATCCTGGCTCGAGCCCTTCTTTATTGCATTCTCTTACTTCCTTTTGTCCCATTAACAATGTTACTGTGCAAGAATCCTGCCCCTCTGTTATTACCATATTTGGACAGACTGTGATTTCCCCTCAGTAACAGTTTTGTAATTATCCTTCCTCCATTTGTACATACTTTCCCTCGTCTTTTGTAATTAAGAGCAGTTGCTACGTTTTTACTCTTACAAATTTCTTCAGTCCCCCACGTTACAGGATTTGCATGAACTATGTAGCGCTTATAATGTGCTTGTTTCCCGGTTACTGGTATAGAAACAGAAATGTAAACTTTCGCTTCATCAGTTCTCACTGACGCTGTGGCCATCTTGAAATAAAAGGGCGAGATTTTGCGCTTGCATTCTAAAACTAACCTCAACTCCGGTGGTAGTTCCTTCTGTACTTTAAATAGACCCTTTAAATACTGCTCTGCCGACAGCAAATTTACCCCTTACAGCCTCCTACATAGCGTCCTATAGTTCTCTCACTTCCCTTGTGCTTACCAAACACTAACATCGACGAATTGCAACCACTTTGTCATTACTACTTCCCTATCTAAGACTTCCACTTCAGTTTGTAGTTCCCTGGTACTCTGGTTAAGTACATCTTCTGCAACTCACCGCTTTACTTCTCAGGTGAGTTGTAGTAGTCGTATGTTATTCGATACGTCCTTCTATAAACCTCACCTATGAGCACGATTACCTATTACTACCCTCCCCCATTAATTCTTAGCTACTCTACAGCCGCTTATACTAAATGCACTAAATGTAAACATAGCTCAAAAAGAAAATTGTCTGTTTCCTTGGACTTAATCCATATGGGTTCCTCATTACTGTTTCTTTCACTACTCCTTTTTTCCTCTTCTGATACCTTTCGCCTCACTCTCCCTTTCTGGTTCAATTCCTATCCCTGGAATAACTTCCGTACTTCCTCGAAAAGCTTTTAACCGCCCTACACGCATAATTATCGGTCTCCTCGACAATTGAATCTCGACATTTACTCGTGACGTAGTGTCTACCACTTGCTATGGCCGCTGATACTTTGCAAAAAAACTTCATCTTTCCCTTAGGTGTATATGAAGTTGACAGCATCATCCGCTGACCAACCTTATACTGTGGCATTCTTTCTGTGCGGCCCACTGCTTCTTCCTTTTTCTCTAGAGTTCGTGTATTTGCCCTCTCTACTGTATTCCAAATTTCCCTAATCGCTCTGGCAAATTCCTTAACACACTCTCTAGTCTTCCCTTTCTTCGCTTTCAATATGTCAAATGGTGATGTCATTTTACGACCATATGCTATTTCATATAGCCATAATCCTGGATTTGCATGCTGCTTTAAGTCGGAGACGATATACTTCAGACAGACATCCCGGTTGGTTTGATGTAAGTCATTGTTGTATCCAGGCACCTTCCTTATGGTCCAGTGCACTCTTTCACTTCTTTCATTGGCTTGTCGACGGAGAGAGCTCATTCTTAACTTCTTCACATTCAGTAACTTGCACAAGTCCTTGAATAGATGTGACATGGAGTTCGCTCCCTGGTCTGTCGTTATTGTTTCAGGCAATACAAAATCAATTTCCAATTATTGATAAGGGCTTGTGCCACTGTTTCTACCTGTTAGTTTGGCATTGCGACAATTTCTAAGTATCGTGAAAGATGCTTTATGATTGTATGTACCTATTCCCTGCAGGTGTTTTACTGAATGGACCTAAAACATCAATCCCCAGAAAAACCTTATGCTTCAGGTAACCCCTGCAATGGTACTCTCATTCAAGACAAGTCTGCTCTCAGTGTGCACTGTATGCAATTCCGCACATACTGGTTTATTTACGTCTGTCTGCCTGTTCCTCCATCAATACCTTTCCAGTGCTCTTCTGTTGGTAGATCTGCAACCTCCATGACCGCTAATATGTGATTTTGAGCTTCTTGTAGCACTCTATTCCTTAGCTTCTCCTGCGGCCACAACTTGGTTTTTCTGCATAGCAACCCATCTTCCATGCAAAATTATGACTGCTTAAAACACTGCTTAATTCTTCATCCGCTTTTTGTGCGGCTCGCCATCCTTATGTTTATTACCTCCTACATCTAATACTGCTACTTTTCAACTTAACGTGCCCATATTTCTGTGGTTCTTCCCACATTTATGCATAACTTCAAAATCAAATTCATTTAGTGTTACTGACCAACGTGACAACCTACTGGAAGTAACCTTTAATCCCAACAACCATTTTAAGGCCGCGTAATCTGTTACTACTCTAAACTTTTTACTGTACAGATAACATTTGAAATATGTTGTTCCTTAAATAAGGCATAACATCTTTCTCTACGTTGTGGAATAATTTCCTTCCACAGAATTTAGTTGCCTTAATGCATAGGCAACCAGATGTTCTACGCCTACTACCTCTTGCGACAACACACAGTCTAGTGTATGGTTTCATGCATCACATGATAAAAGAAATTCTCTATTAAAATCCGGAAATGGCAATATCGGACTCGATGTTAAAGCTTCTTTTAAGTCTTCCAAAGTAGGCTGACGCTCTTCTGACAACATAAATTTAGTACCCGTTTTTAACAAATGAACTGTCTCAATGGTATGGTACTGTCCACAAATCCTTTCGTGAACCACCGGTAATAGTTCGCTAGTCCAAAGAACGATTACAGCTCCTTTACAGATTCTGGTAGAGGAAATTCACTTACAGCTCTAATTAATGTTGGGTATGTCGTAAACTCATTTTTATTTATGATGTAACCTAAGTATGCTATCTGTTCCATCACAAAATTGCACTTTGCTGTACTCAATGTTAAGTGCACTGCATTTAACCTTAGGAGGACTTCCCTTAATTGCTGCATATGTAGTTCCGTATCACTCCCGTAGACGATTGTATCATCGAGATACACTAAGAACTGCCATGTTTCAAACCTCTGACTACTCTGTCCAACAATCTCTGAAATGTTGCAGGTGCATTTTTTAATCTGTATGGCATTCTTCTGAATTGGTATTGCCCACACAGCTCCGAATACGCTCATTTGTGTCGACCCTGGCGTGAAGCCTCTATCTGTTGATAATCACTCTTCAAATACATTGTTGAAAAAATTATCATTGCGCTAAGTGATCCAAGATATCTGTAATATTTGGTAAAGTGTAGACGTCCATTATAGTTTTCGCATTTAGATGTCTGTAATCTTAGGATAACCTATATTTCTGTGACCCATCCAATGATTTTTTTTGACATGACGACTGCTCCTGAACCCCATGGACTATTACTTTCTTTGATTCTTTCATATTTCAGCTGTTGATCGATAAATTCCCCCAAAATTGGCAGCAAGTACCTAGGTATCCTAAATGATTTGCGCTAGAATGGTGATTTATTTTCCATTGGTATGCAGAGCTGTGTAATCTGCGTAAGTGCTAATCATTCTTTTGTAAAAAAAATAAATCTTTAAATTCCAAAAGAAATTTTTCCATTCATCCCGCATAGCTGCCCTCTAGGTGCTTCACTTTTTCTCATAATGCAGTTTCAGCGGTGTACCGCGTGGAAGACACCCCTCATATCCCATTCTTCTTGCTCCATACTAGCGATTAGCAATCACTTTCTTAATCCTGTCCTCACCGCAAAAATTATCTATAGAAACAGGTACTTCTCTTCACACTTTATTTCTTGAATGCATACAATATCTCTTTTAACTAAGCAACACACCTGATCTAATACTTCATTTTTCACTTCTCACCCAAAGTGGTTTCGCCGGCATCTGTGACAGAGCGGTTCTAGGCGCTTCAGTCCGGGACCGCGCTGCTTGAACGGTCGCAGGTTCGAATCCTGCCTCGGGCATGGATGTGTGTGATGTCTTTAGGTTAGTTAGGTTTAAGTAGTTCTGAGTCTAGGGGACTGATGGCCTCAAATGTTAAGTCCCATAGAGTTTAGAGCCATTTTTGAGCCAAAGCGGTTTCGCAGTACTCTTAGCTAAACAATCGTCTGAATCAAGCTTTAGTGTGGTCGTTTGTGGTTCAGTCGGTATGTCTTTCATGACAGAACTCCGTCGCGACATCGCTACGCTGACAATGGCTTCATCTAACTGAAAAATTTTCGATCAAATTCAACCCTATGTAGCTGGAGATCGATTATGGCTCAATACTAAGTTAATAAATCTAATCCCAGAATCCTGTCTTAGCCCTCACTCATGTGTGGCACAGTCTCTACACATTGTTTAACTATATTGTATTCAGGCCAAAGCCTGTGTCCACCGATCCTAATTGTGTCACTTCTTTTTCCTCCATTCCACTCAGTCTGTACTGTGGTGGCCCATTGCTTACATTTCACCAGATCACTACTGGCGACCAACACATGAGCCCCTGTGTCCAACAATATATCTTGCGACCTGTCTTTCCTACTATTATCCTTCTGCATACGATTTCGTAGTATCCAATCTTATTGGGATGGACCGTACGTCGGCCTGGGGCTGTTTCTGCCTCGTCCTCTACTTCTAAAACTATTACTTTCTCTTACTTTATCCACATCATCTGGAGGCTGGCGACACTGCCTCCTTACATGCCCCATTTCTCCACACTTGAAACATTTTATATTAGCTGCAAACGCTGTCCGTTTACCAAGCATTCCAACAGAACTGTTGTGAACGAATCCGTCATACTCCTGTCCACACATGTCTTGGTATTTCTGCATGCAACGTTCTTAAAAAAAAAAAAAGAGCGTCGAGCACCCTCAGCTCAGTTTATTGGAAAATAATTTCATTGAGTGCAGCATCCTGTCCCAATTAATAGGTACATCCATTAATTTTCATTATCCCAAATGGAAATTGTTCCAAATGGAAATTGTATATCTTTGAATTGATCCTTCTTTAAATCCTTCGAATGTTGTGGCTCTCTCAAGTGATTCTGTATACCCTACATAAGTTTTTGCTTTCCGTTAGTCTCAGTTTTGTAACACTTGATAATTCCTTATCAGACCAACCTTCCATCTGAGTCAGATTTCGAAAGCCTCCCACAAAGGCCTGCACATCCTTGATGTCTTACATAAAAAAACAGCAGTTAAACACTGCTTGCAATAATATCTACTTTACAAAATGCATGACCATTAAACTTCTTCTCCATGACCAAAATAAAATAATTTCTTCGAATCACTGTACCAAAGATTGCAGATTCATACCTTGCTCTGAGAAGGTGACATCAGTGTTCTGACACCAGTGCTTAATGACCCTTAAGATTGTCTCCCATGGAGAGTGAAATGAGACATCAGTACGACGGTAGATTTTCTTTTTTCTGACCCTCGACCGTAGTACATCAGGAACAGCTTGGTGGAGGCCTCCAGTTGCTTCTCATGTAAAAAAATTGACGTCCATCATTGCTGAATGCACAGAGAGTGCGGCTGAGCATGACATCACACAATTGCTGCTGTCAGTCACATCTCTGGCGCCTCCCTTGTGACTCATGGCAGGCTGCCCTGTCTCGTGGTCGAACAGCGGACCCCACACTGCACTCTGGGATGTCGCTCTGGGTGTCACGGGCGCGTGGTTTAGGCTGTGATACTGAGACTGGAACCATTTAGTAAGACACTGGAAATGGCTGAGAACTTAAACGCTTGAGGCAGGTACTCTACTCTTCCATAGTTGCAAGTGAGGGAAGGTTTCCATTCTCTGCTAGCACACTGCAAAATCATCTACATCTACGAGGGTCACTCCAAAAGAAATGCACACTATTATTTTAAATCCATCTTTTATTCTACATGTTTGAAAGTTTTACAATGTGTAGATACATCCTTTAGGAACAATATTTTCATTTCTCCACATAATTTCCATCCCTCTCAACTGCCTTACACCATCTTGGAACCAGCGCCTATATACCAGCATGGTAAAATTCTGGACCAACCTGTTGGAGCCACTGTTTGGCAGCGTGCACAAGGGAGTCATCATATTCAAACCTTGTTCCACGAAGAGAGTCTTTCAGTTTCCCAAAGAGATGATAGTCACATGGAGCCAGGTCAGGACTGTAAGGCGGGTGTTTCAGTGTTGTCCATACGAGTTTTGTGATCGCTTCCATGGTTCTTTGACTGACATGTGGCGGTACATTGTCGTGCAACAGCAAAACATCCTGCTTTTGCCGATGTGGTCGAACACGACTCAGTCGAGCTTGAAGTTTCTTCAGTGTCGTCACACATGCATCAGAATTTATGGTGGTTCCACTTGGCATGATGTCCACAAGCAAGAGTCATTCGGAATCGAAAAACACCGTAGCCATAACTATTCCAGCAGAAGGCGTGGTTTTGAATTTTCTTTTTCTTGGATGAATTTGCATGATGCTACTCCATTGACTGCCTCTTCGTCTCTGTCGAAAAATGATGGAGCCATGTTTCATCACCTGTCACAATTCTTTGAAGAAATTCATCTCCACCATTCTCGTACTGTTCCAAATCACCTGTCACAATTCCGTTTTCCTTGTTTCTTTGTGAGCCACTGTCAACATCCTGGGAACCCACCTGGCACAAACCTTTTTTAACGCCAACACTTTCAGTATTCTGCAAACACTTCCTTCCCCTATCCCAATGTAGCGTGACGATTCGTTCACTGTGATGCTTCTGTCAGCAGTCACCAATTCGTTAACTCTCTGCACATTGTCTGGAGTGTGTGCAGTACGAGGCCTGCCACTGCGAGGACAATCCTCAATATTGCTGTGCCCGCTTTGGTCACGTAACCTGTTGCCCACCGACTAACTGTACTGCGATCGACAGCAGCATCTCCATACATCTTTTTCAACCTCTTGTGGATGTTTCCCAATGTCTCGTTTTCACAAAAAATATCTCTGAGCTCTATGGGACTTAACTTCTGAGGTCATCAGTTCCCTAGAACTTAGAACTACTTAAACCTAACTAACCTAAGGACATCACACACACGCATGCCCTAGGCAGGATTCGTACCTGCGACCGTAGCGGTCGCGCGGTTCCAGATTGTAGCGCCTAGAACCACTCGTCCACCGCGGCGGGCTCTCGTTTTCACAGCACAGGAATTCTATGACAGCAAGTTGCTTCTGACGAACGTCAAGTGTAGCAGCCATCTTGAAGACATGCTGTGACGGCTCCACTCACGGGAACAGGCTGAACTAAGTTTGAAAACAAGCTGCAAGGATGTATCTACACACTGTAAAACTTTCACACATGCAGAATGCAAACTGTATTTTTACAAAAATAGTGTGCATTTCTTTTGGAGTGACCCTCGTACATGGATATTCTGCAAATCACATTTAAGTGCCTGGCAGAGGGTTCATCGAACCACCTTCACAATTTTCTATTATCCCAATCTCGTATATAATGCGGAATTAGCGAACACGTATATCTTTCCGTACGAACTCTGATTTCTCTTCTTTTATCGTGGTGATCGTTCCTCCCTATGTAGCTCGCCGTCAAAATATTTTCGCATTCGGAGGAGAAAGTTGGTTTTTAAATTTTCGTGAGAAGATTCCGCTGCAACGAAGAACACCTATGTTACAATGATATCCACCCCAAATCCTGTGTCATTTCAGTGACACACTCTCCCCTATTTCGCGATAGTACAAAACGTGCTGCGATTCCTTAAACTTTATCGATGTACTCCGTCAATCCTATCTGGTAAGGACCCGAAACCGCGCAGCAGTATTCTAAAAGAGGACGGACAAGTGTAGTGAAGACAGTCTAATAGATCTGTTACTTTTCTAAGTGTCCTGCCAGTAAAACACAGTCTCTGGTTAGTAATTTTCTGTGTTTTCCTTCCCATTTCAGTTGTTCGTAATAATAATTCCTAGTCCGCAGCTCGTGGTCGTGCGGTAGTGTTCTCGCTTCCCACGTCCGGGTTCGATTCCCAGCGGGGTCAGGGATTTTCTCTGCCTCGTGATGACTGGGTGTTGCGTGATGTCCTTAGGTTAGTTAGGTTTAAGTAGTTCTAAGTTCTAGGGGACTGATGACCATAGATGTTAAGTCCCACAGTGCTCCGAGCCAATAATAATTCCTAGGTATTTCGTTGAATTTATGATCTTTAGATTTGACTGATTTATCGTGTAAGCGAAGTTTAACGAATTCCTTTTAGCACTCATGTGGATCACTTCACACTTTCCGTTATTTAGGGTCAACTACCAATTTTCGCACCATTAGGGTATCTTTTCTAAATCATTTTACAATTTGTTTTGATTTTCTGACGATTGTATTGGTCGATAAACGACAGCGTCATCTGCAAACAACCTAACACGGTTGCTCAGATTGTCTCTCAAGTCGTTTATATAGATAAGGAACAGCAAAGGGCCTATAACACTACCTTGGGGAACGCCAGAAATCACTTCTGTTTTACTCGATGACTTTCCATCAATTACTACGAACTGTGACCTCTCTGACAGGAAGTGACAATTCCAGTCACTTAACTGAGACGATATTCTATAAGCAAGCAATTTCACTACAACCTGCTTGTGTGGTACAGTGTCAAAAGCCTTCCGAAAATCCAAAAATACGGAATCGATCTGAAATGCCTTGCCAATAGCACTCAACACTTCATGTGAGTAAAGAGATAGTTGTGTTTCACAAGAATGTTTTCTAAACCCATGTTGACTGTATGTTAATAGACAGTTTTCTTCGAGGTAATTCATAATGTTCAGACACAATATATGTTCCAGAATCCTGCTGCATATCGATGTTAATTATATGAGCCTCTAATTAAGTGGATTCCTCCTACTACCTTTCTTGAATATTGGTGTGACCTGTACAGCTATCCAGTCTTGGGATGCGGATCTTTCGTGAAGTGAACGGTTGTATATGATTGTCGAGTATGGAGCTAATGCATTAGAATACTCTGAAAGGAAGCTAATTGGTATACAGTCTGAACCAGAAGACTTCATTTTATTAAGTGATTTAAGTTGCTTCACTACTCCGAGGATGTCTACTTTTACGTTACTCATGTTGGCGGCTGCTCTCGATTCGAATTCTGGAATATTTACTTCGTCTTCATCTGTGAAGGGATTTTGGAAGGCTCTTTTTAGTGACTATTTTTGCTGCACTGTCTTCGATAGTATCTCCATTGCTATCGTGCAGAAAAGGCATTGATTGTTTCTTGCCGCTAACATACTTCACATACGACTAGAATCTCTTTGGGTTATCTGTCAGGTTTCGTTGTGGAAACTGTTACAAGCATCTCGCGTTAAAGTCCGCGCTAAATTTCGAGCTTATATAAAAGATCGCCAATTTGGGGATTTTGCTTCTGTTTAAATTTGACATGTTTGTTTCGTTGTTTCTGTAACAGTGTTTCGACCCGTTTTGTGTTCCAAGGAGGATAAGCTCCGTCGTTTGTTAATTTATTCGGTATAAATCTCTCAGTTGCTCCAGATACTATTTCTTTGAATTCAAGCCACATCTGGTCTACATTTATACCATTAATTTGGAATGAGTGGAGATTGTCTCTCAGGATGGCGTCAAGTGAATTTTTATCTGCTTTTTTGTATAAGTATATTTTTCGTTTATTTTTGAAAGATTTCGGGGTTACAGTTTTAAATCTCGCTACGACAACCCTGTGTTCTTTGATCCCTCTATCCGTTTTGATGCTCGTTATTAACTCAGGATTATTAGTTGCTAGGAGGTCAAGTGTATTTTCACAACTGACGGTTGCTATACTGCGCCCAGATGGCTCTTCTTCACAACGCTACTTGGCCGAGTTTTGCTTTGCAATGCATAATGCTCTCGCCCACCTGCGGGTGTCTCTGTTGCAGCTCTGACGTATTTTTTAACGAATACAGTCGATACGCTACAGGAAGTACATAGTTCACTGTGTGGGAATTACACAGTAACAGAATGTCAAGCTATTAATTTAAAAAAAGATCATCATTAATTTCATAGTTGTTTATTTCATAAAAACAGCACAGCCGGCCGCTGTGGCCGAGCGGTTCCAGGCGCTTCAGTCCGGATCCGCGCTGCTGCTGCGGTCGCAGGTTCTAATCCTGCCTCGGGCATGGATGTGTGTGACGTCCTTAGGTTAGTTAGGTTTAAGTAGTTTCTAAGTCTAGGGGACTGATGACCTCAGATGTTAAGTCCCATAGTGCTTAGAGCCATTTTGAACCAAAAACAGCACACACACACACACACACACACACACACACACATACACACACACACACACACACACACCGTTGCTGCAAAGCTAACATTTATGTCATGTAACCAACCTACAAGTACTAATAAAAATTTTCCAGCAGACGATATTAGCTGACATATCTGTTCCATAAATGAGTTCTGTCTGAATGGTCCTGTTTAATTTTCAAGCATGAGTCAATACATGGTTAGACCAACATCGTTGCTCTCTGGAGTCCAGATTGAGACATAAATGAAGAGGCTACAGTTTTATGAGGGTAAGCCAAAAATTATTCGGGCTTTTGATGAGACACTCCATTTACTTGAAAAATAAAATTTTATTTACACATTATTTTTCAATATAGTCTACTTTCTTTGAAATACACTTGATCCAGCCGCAAGCTTGTGCATGTCTGCCGAAATGGTTTGCGGTGATTGTGAAGCCACTGGTTTGGGGTTGGTTGTGAAGCCACTGATGCACCACTTCTAACACCTCTGTGTCTGACGAAAATCGGTGATCTGGCAAAGATCCTTTCAGCGGCCCAAACGAATAAAAGTCTGATGGAGAATGGTCACGATTGTAAGGTGGATATTCCAGCTGCTCGAAACACAATTTCTGGATTGTGTCAAGGGTGAGGCGAGTCATGTGAGGACAGACCTTACTGTGTAACAGCAAAACTTGCCACCACAAAAGACCTTATCCTTTAATGCGAATTGCTGGTTTAAATTTGTTAGGCAACATCGTACAGTAATAGACTTTGTTGATGATTTTCGCCTTCTCCATGTAATATTCCTTTTGCATCCCAAAACACGGTTTGCATAAACTTTCCTGCTGAAGTTGCAGACTAGAATTTTTTCTTCACTGGTGATTCTGGTTGCTTCCACTGCGTACTCTGGCACTTTGATTCTGGCTCATAGTGATGAGTCCATGTTTCGTCACGCGTCACTATTATTTCCAAAAATGGCTCGCCTTCTCTTTTAAAATGGTCGGGTAAGTATTGAGTGACCTCAAAACGCTTAAATGTGTGCCCTTCAATGAGTTCTCATGGCGTCCATGACAAACAAATTGTACGGAAGCCAAGTTCATCACGGATGGTGGTATCAGGAGAACCATGACTGATCTTCAATAGAGACGCTACGCCGTCGGTTACTAAACGGGAGCGCGTAAAATTCTCACATTAGCTCTATTAAAACGCACATTTCCTCCACTGTCCATATACTAATCAAGTTGTTCTATATGTAACATACACAAATAAAAACTTCAATATCCGTGTACATGTTTTAAGAGGAAAAGGAAAGTACCATGTCCAATCAATAAGGACACGGGCTTATAAAAGTTCCATTACAAACAGTGTGACAGAAATTGGCAATAGTTCTCCACATAAGATAAACATTATTTCACCATTCTCACATTTTAGTAAAACCCCAAGGTCATTCTTACTTGATCACATTTCCTACCCAGTAGCATGTGAATTACGAAAGTAGCGCAAGCTGCCCTGTAGATTAAGAAAATCGAACAAATTCGCTCCTCAAAAAATGTGAACTTATATTTACATAACATCAAATATTATAGTACAAACTTATATTAAATTATTAATAAAGCATCAGAGGCTATTAGAAACGCGAATGTTAGGAAAAAATGCAGACGTGGGCGGACGCGAACCACCAGCCGTGCCACACATTTCGTAGAAAAACAGCAACGCTTCTAACTATGCTTTTTTTTTATCTCATTTTGTTCGCTTTTGATCGTTACATCTGCTCGGGGTGGACGTCGTAAGACATCCGTGTAAGTTCGTTGTTGATCGATTAACTCAGTTTTTTTTAGTACGGAGGGCAGCTAACCCTCTGACAGAACACGCTGAACTACCGTGCCGGCATACTAAACCGACGACGCAAATTTGCGAGCCAATCCTAGCATGTTGCCACCTGATAAATGCTTTAATCGCAGCTATGTTACTAATTGAAATTTAATTATAACGAACTGTACCAAGAGCAATGCGTTTTTGGTGGATTCTCAGTGTTTCGCTGCCATCAGATGGCATACTCTCATAATACCCAAGTTACATCTATATCTACATGCATACTCCGTAAGCCACCTGACGGTGTGTGGCGGAGAGTACCTTGAGTACCTCTATCAGTTCTCCCTTCTATTCCAGTCTCGTATTGTTCGTGCAAAGAAGGATTGTCGGTATGCCTCTGTGTGGGCTCTAATCTCTCTGATTTTATCCTCATGGTCTCTTAGCGAGATATACGTAGGAGGGAGCAATATACTGCTTGACTCCTCGGTGAAGGTATGTTCTCGAAACTTCAACAAAAGCCCGTACCGAGCTACTGACCGTCTCTCTTGCAGAGTCTTCCACTGGATTTTATCTATCATCTCCGTAACGCTTTAGCGATTACTAAATGATCCTGTAACGAAGCGCGCTGCTCTCCGTTGGATCTTCTCTATCTCTTCTATCAACCCTATCTGGTACGAATCCCACACTGCTGAGCAGTATTCAAGCAGTGGGCGAACAAGCGTACTGTAACCTACTTCCTTTGTTTTCGGATTGCATTTCATTAGGATTCTTCCAATGAATCTCAGTCTGGCATCTGCTTTACCGACGATCAACTTTATATGATCATTCCATTTTAAATCAGTCCTAATGCGTACTCCCAGATAATTTATGGAATTAACTGCTTCCAGTTGCTGACCTGCTATTTTGTAGCTAAATGATAAGGGATCTTTCTTTCTATGTATTCGCAGCACATTACACTTGTCTACATTGAGATTCAATTGCCATTCCCTGCACCATGCGTCAATTCGCTGCAGATCCTCCTGCATTTCAGTACAATTTTCCATTGTTACAACCTCTCGATATACCACAATATAATTATATTGCCACAAATGTGATGTTTCTCATTACTTTGCTGCAACCAATCACACAGTTAACAACAACGGGGTTTCGAGTGATTCTTAATTTGCCAGTGCTCGGAAACAACATATACAGGGTGTTGCAAAAAGGTACGGCCAAACTTTCAGGAAACATTCCTCACACACAAAGAAAGAATATATGTTATGTGGACATATGTCTGGAAACGCTTACTTTCCATGTTAGAGCTCATTTTATTACTTCAGATCACTTTAATCATGGAATGGAAAAACAGCAACAGAGCGTACCAGCGTGACTTCAAACACTTTGTTACAGGAAATGTTCAAAACGTCCTCCGTTAGCGAGGATACATGCATCCACCCTCTGTCGCATGGAATCCCTGATGCGCTGATGCAGCCCTGGAGAATGGCGTATTGTATCACAGCCGTCCACAATACGAGCACGAAGAGTCTCTACATTTGGTACCGGGGTTGCGTAGACAAGAGATATCAAATGCCCCCATAAATGAAAGTCAAGAGGGTTGAGGTCAGGAGAGCGTGGAGGCCACGGAATTGGTCCGCCTCTACCAATCCATCGGTCACCGAATCTGTTGTTGAGAAGCGTACGAACACTTCGACTGAAATGTGCAGGAGTTCCATCGTGCACGAACCACATGTTGTGTCGTACTTGTAAAGGCACATGTTCTAGCAGCACAGGTAGGGTATCCCGTATGAAATCATGATTACGTGCTCCCATGAGCGTAGGTGGAAGAACATGGGCCCCAATCGAGACATCACAAACAATGCCTGCCCAAACGTTCACAGAAAATCTGTGTTGATGACGTGATTGCACAATTGCGTGCGGATTCTCGTCAGCCCACGCATGTGACGGTGAATCGAGGAAGTACAGTACATACTGACGAAACTAAAATGAACTCTGACATGGAAATTAAGCGTTTCCGGACACATGCCCACATAACATCTTTTCTTTATTTGTGTGTGAGGAATGTTTCCTGAAAGTTTGGCCGTACCTTTTTGTAACACCCTGTATACGTATAGGCTTGAAATGATTGCCAGTATGGCGCCTCACAACTCTGTACTGAAGGGAGACGGCGTGCGTGTGACGTAGGTGGCGTTGTGACGTCTCATTGGTCAACGCTCAGACGCACGCTCAGAATATCCGACATGCTAGATACTGCTCTGCACTTTCGGGAAGACTCCCGAACGTGCTGTTCCACGCTATGACGTCAGAAACTCGGCACGCTCAACGGTCGGATGCACAGTCCGTGTGCCGACGGATTAGGGAGTGTTTGCGAGAGGGCCTGCTTAAAGCCGTCGGCACACGGACCGTGCTGTCGAACGTTAACGTTGAGCGTGCCAAGTTCAACGTGCTGCTGAACGCTCAGTAATGACTCGACTTGTGCATACGGTACGTGGGACTCCAACGTGGTATACGCGATCCCAACGCACTCAGCGGCAGTTGCGGGATGTTTCTAATTTGTAAATCACATTGTTTAATAAACGGGCGCGCGTAAAATTCCCACATTAGCTCTATTAAAACGCACATTTCCTCCATTGTCCACAAAATGGAAAGTACCATGTCCAATCTATAAGGACGCAGGCTTGTAAAAGTTCCGTTACAAACAGTGCGGTACAAATTTGGAATACTTCTCCGCATAAGATAAACATTATTTCATCATTCCCACATTTTAGTAAAACCCCAAGGTCAGCCTTACTTGATCACTGTTCCTACCCAGTAGCAGAATCTTTGCAACATGTAAATTACGAAGCGTAAAAGAAAAGGAAAAAAATATATTTATACAAGCAGCGCAAGCTGTCCCGTAGATTAATCCACTCGAACAAAGTCACCCCTCAATAAAAGGTGAACTTATATTTACATAACATCAAATATTATAGTATATACTTAAACCAAAAATAAATTATCAGAACCTAATAAAAACGGGAATGTTACGAAAAAAATTGGATATGTCAAGACGCGAACCACCGTCCCAACAAACAACTCAATAGAAGACAGTGACACTACTCATTACGCTAAACCGATAACACTCGTATCTCACTCCTTGCTAAAAACCTTAATCGTAGATATGTTACTAATTGAAATTTGATTTAACAAATTTTACCAAGAACAATGCGTTCTGGGTGGATTTTCAGTGTGTCGCTGCCTTCAAATAGCCTACTCTCATAATACGCAAGTTACAATAATTCTTTGGCCACGAATATGATGTTTCTCATTATTTTATTGGAACGAATCACGCAGTTAACAACGGGTTTTCCAGTGATTCTCAATTTGCTGGTGCTCAGAAACGGCATATATACATATAGGCTTGAAATGAATGCCAATATCGCGCCTCACGGCTCTGTACTGAAGGGAGACGGCGTGCGTGTGACGTAGGCGGCGTTGTGCCATCTCACTGGTCAACGCTCAGACCCACGCTCAGAATATCTGGCATACCAGATACTGCTCTGCACTTTCGGAAAGACTCCCGAACGTGCTGTTCCACGTTATGACGTCAGCAACTCGGCACGCTCAACGTTCGGGTGCACAGTCCGTGTGCCCACGGATTAGGGAGTGTTTGCGAGAGGGCCTGCTTAAGGCCCGTCCACACGCTACGATCTGTCTGCGCAAATGTCTGCGCACATCACATCTAAGCAGACAGATCGTTGGGTGTGGACAGAAGATTTGTACCAACCTGAGGTGTGTGCAAACATGGAAGTTGGAGCTGGTGGTTTAAGGGAAACCTCTCAAATCCGTGGGTTCAAACCACAACTGCGCAGACAAGTTGGAGCGTGTGGACAGGAGATCGCCGCAAATCTGGCGCGAAACAGCTGTCTGCTCAGTCTAGTATTTGTGTTTGTGCGCACAGGGCATTAAAATGGCTGATATTCGTCAGTGTTCTCGAGGGTTTGTAAGTGAATTCATTGAAATATATAGAAACCAGCCATGTTTGTGGAAGATTAAAAGTAAAGAATATAGTGACCGAGACAAAAAGACAGCAGCATACAATCCTCTAATTGAAAAATTACGGGCAGTTGACACCTCGGCAAACAGAGAAACAGTAATTAAAAAAAATCGTTGCAAATTGTTTACCGATAAGAGTTATCCAAAGTTCAGAAATCTAGAAGATCTGGTGTAGGAGTAGATCAAGTATACCAGCCAACGTTATGGTATTTTGATCTGCTTGGCTTTCTTAGTGATCAAGAAACGCCAAGACCAAGCAGGAGTACAACTGAAGATGAAACTGGAGTGTCAATGTGCGAGGAAATGGAACACGAGGTAATGTAAAACAGCACAGGGTGAGTCACCTAACGTTACCGCTGGATGTATTTCGTAAACCACATCAAATGCTGACGAATCGATTCCACAGACCGAACGTGAGGAGAGGGGCTAGTGTAAATGGTTAATACAAACCATAAAAAAATGCACGGAAGTATGTTTTTTAAAACAAACCTACGTATTTTTAAATGGAACCCCGTTAGATTTTTAGCACATCTGAACATATAAACAAATACGTAATCAGTGCCGTTTGTTGCATTGTAAAATGTTAATTACATCCGGATATATTGCAACCTAAAGTTGACGCTTGAGTACCACTCCTTCGCTGTTTGATCGTGTGTATCGGAGAGCACCGAATTCCGTAGGGATCCAAAGGGAACGGTGATGGACCTTAGGTACAGAAGAGACTGGAACACCACATTACGTCCACATGCTAACACCTTTTTATTGGGCTTTTTCACTGACGCACATGTACATTACCATGAGGGGTGAGGTACACGTACCCACGTGGTTTCCGTTTTCAATTACGGAGTGGAATAGAGTGTGTCCCGACATGTCAGGCCAATAGATGTTCAATGTGGTGGCCATCATTTGCTGCACACAATTGCAGTCTCTGGCGTAATGAATGTCGTACACGCCACAGTACATCTGGTGTAATGTCGCCGCAGGCTGCCACAATACGTTGTTTCATATCCTCTGGGGTTGTAGGCACATCACAGTAGACATTCTCCTTTAACGCACCCCACAGAAAGAAGTCCAGAGGTGTAAGATCAGGAGAATGGGCTGGCCAATTTATGCATCCTCCACGTCCTATGAAACGCCCATCGAACATCCTGTCAAGGGTCAGCCTAGTGTCAATTGCGGAATGTCTAGGTGCACCATCATGCTGATACCCCATACGTGGACGCGTTTCCAGTGGGACATGTCCCTGCAGATGCTACTCGCCGACCGTGGCCCGTGTTTGTTATAACACGCAACTGAATGTCGGAGGTTTCAAGCGTCAACTTTAGGTTGCAATATCTCCGGATGTAATTAACATTTTACAATGCAACAAACGGCACTGATTACGTATTTGTTTATATGTTCAGATGTGCTAACAAAACTAACGGGGTTCCATTTACAAAAACGTAGGTTTGTGTTAAAAAACATACTTCCGTGCATTTTTTATGGTTTGTATTAACCAATTACACTAGCCCCTCTCCTCACGTTCGGTCTGTGGAATCGATTCGTCAGTATTTGATGTGGTTTACGAAATATATCCAGCGGTAATGTTAGGTGACTCACCCTGTATATTTCACATACGTTTATCAAAAATTTATTCAAAAGAATATATTTGTGTTCAAACATAATAGAAAATTAACTGCTGTTATAAAAAGAAACATGAATATACTTGTCCATGTTTTAGGTTCACCCTGCAACTCTCGCAGTAAATTTACGTGAGAAAACTGCTTTCGCTTTAGCAGCCATTGTCTACACCATTTTCACCGCTTTCTCTGTTTCCTGCGGTTGGTCTGAATGTTTCTTGCAACACAAGTGGCGAACACAGACCACAATAGAACTTCCTCCATTTCTATATTTCAAAATAACTGAATTAAATTTTTGACGTTTACGGGGAACGTAGTCGCTTGCCACTGATATTTCTTTTCTACACCCACAGATGGCGGGCGAGTCCTAGATTGGGGTTTGTGTCATGTGAACACACCACATTTACAGGGATCTTTCGCATGTACAGACATCTGCGCCGATGTCTGCGCAGACAGGTCGTTGCGTGTGGACCGGGCTTTACGGAAATACCAGAGCTGATGTGGCGGCTGCCAGGGCAGACTGCAGTTGGTATCTGACGCGCTCTCAGCCGTTGGCAGCACTGGCAGCGTGGCAGTCCCGTGCGACTTCAGTTGTCTGTCGCATTTACAGTGAGCTGTTTGCAGTGCGTGGACCTGCATCGGGATTTCGTACTGCAGCTTGTGCCACGCGAGTATCATTAATAAGGTAAGGATGACCATTTTCATTCGTTCCCGCTGTGTAGAATTATTTTCTTCTTTGTTTTTGCAAAGCCAGGGTAGCTGTAAGATCTGATCTTGTTCACCATCGATTCTATTGCGTATAAAGCAAACCCTGAATATTGTTATGCTCTCAAAATGCTAGCGAATTTAGAATTAAAAATATTGGTGTATTAAAGCCCCATCAAAATTCCAATTTCTTCTGCTGCTTTACAGACATTGGGGATGAATGAAAAGCACAGTCTCGGGCGAGATTTTTTTTCTCGTATTCGCGGCATTTTGTTGAAATTGTTACTCGAAACAGAGGGTTCTATTCGTAGACACGTGATGCATAAGAGGACTTTCTTGTTGGTGAGGAATAACAAAACGGAATGATGGAACACAGACTTTGTAGTGGAATAAAAAGTTTAACTTCAATTCTCAGCAGGTATTGTGCTAGGACCGAACTTAACCCAGTTTGATTGAACAAGTATGTTCCATCTGGACATAGCGTAGACTTTGGGACTGCCTGATTAGAGATGGGTCGAACTCGTTCATTCCCGTGAAGTACTTCATTCATTTCACTCTTTACCGTGAAGCGTTCAAATGTAGTTCATTCATGAAGTACGGAAGCCTGGCGAAGTTGTCCAGTTCGCCGCTCAGCCGCGGCTACGCTCGCTTCGCCTCGCTCGTACAATAAAGCTTCGTAATACTTCATAATTTTACCAACAGATGGCCGAACTATGAAGTAACGTCCACGTAACGTTTTGCGTCTTACAGCATGGTCGAAGGGGACAAAGGAAAGATAGAGAAGCCTGTCACATATAAAGAAGGTATTACGTTTAACCTTGCTCGACATTTTCTCATGAAGCGCCAAAAAGTCTTCATCTGCCAAGTGAAACCTTATTTGTTGTATTTATGGACTGAAAAGTAGGGCTACTAACGAAATTAAGTCCAATTTTATGTTCCTTTTAAAATTTAATCCAAAATAGAATGAGTATGTTTACCACTGTCACAAAGTCTATATACCTACGTTAAGTAATTATTCAGAAGTTTTCCTGTAGATTTTATTTTTGTTGAGAATAATAACCCTCTAAATTCAAAACGTAAACTGTCACCTGTAGTCATTGGTACGATTTCAGGTAAAATCCCTCTTTATTTTATTCGGAAAGCAATTTTTGTGTCTGTTCACGCTTATACAATGGCTAGCAACTCGCGATCGCGTAGTAGTAGTGAAATTTGGGGTTTCTTCGCCGATTTAGGTGATGGGAAAGCAAAGTGCAACTGTTGTTGTCAGTGTATTTCACCGCGCGATTCGTCGACACACAGTAGAGGGAGGACTGAAGTGAAGGGAGAATGAGTGACGTAGCGCCAATATAGTGGAAGTGGGAGAGGGAGAGGGGAAGAGAGTGAGTGAACGAACTAGGAAAAAAGAGTGGAGTGTGCTATCTGTGGAGAGTTTGAAGTACCAGTTCATTGAAATTGAGTGGTTAGTTCACACTTCACTGGAGTGAAGCGTTCATTTGAACGACTCGTTCACGAGCTCCCCATCACAGCCTGATCGTATGTGAGCGGCTGAACATCAAACCTTGTGAGACGCGTTTTTACAGCTCCATAGTGCGGCATCAAATCGGTATTTCGGAGGCACCCAGCTCTACGAAAATTGCCGAATACGGCACTTGAGCTGCGCAAAACATTTAGTCCAGCTACACACAGCGCTCTTACATTTAATGTCGTTTCTTTTTGCTTTCCTAGAGTAATGTTTGTGGTGAGACTACCGTCTGTTGGGTAGTCATTAAGTTAGATAAGGTTGTGCTGCATTTTGTGTTTATTGTATTTTTATAGTGCAGAAATCAATTGATCGTTAAATTGACCTTAAATTGGATCCTCCTCCTGCAAACTTTTACGAATATCGTCAAAATGGTCGCCGTTATAGGTTTAGTATTCACATTGATTAATAATCGTGTCTCTTCAGACTGACTGTGGCTAGTACCTACCAAACACCACTCTTTTTTTTCTAACAAAGGAAGTATTTGAATGAAGGAAACATCACCGCACATTAAGAAGCAATATTGAAACATTTTTTTACTCTATAGTGCGATTAAAACTACTTCGTACTTGGCAGTTCGCTGAGCGGCCGTGCAATGTTGGCAGCTGCCGCTGTAAAAAATGGAAGTCGTGTTTTTTTATAATTTGGCAACTGTACATGGTAGTGATAGGAGAACTACCTTCTGACACTTTTTTTAACTCAGTGAAAATTTTGTGCTTCTGAAATAGGGAAATATTTAACTTTTTACGAAAAGTTGAATTTTCACACTACTCCATATTAATCATTCCCTGCCTCCTAAACCATGTCGTACAACAACAAAATTTTAATGTTGTCTTCAGTGGCGTATTTCGATGATGTTTGCAAACTTTGAGCAATACAACCAGTAATAGTGAAGTAATAAATTAAAATATCTCGTCTGACGCGGAACGTTTTCCAAATCAACATCAGAAATGTAGTAAGCGACAAACTTTTTCCCTTTATATTTTTCGTGGGGGGTCAAAGCGAGAAAAAGTTTCGGAAAGGTTTAAATTTATTTTTAGAGCACTCACGCTACAGTTTCGCCAAGACGAGAGTAGTATTGTGCGTACCGTTGAAGTGCTGATATGTTACACAGGGTGGGAGGAAGTAGCACACATACTGCCGTTAGTTACATTTTCGTCTTGTGCCATGAATTTCGCAACAAATCGCAAAACTCAGAATTCCAAGACAACGAGACGAACACCACCAAAGGGTACATTTTTTTTTTTTTCAACTCGACATGTTCTGTGTCTGACATCTGGAAAACAGAACTTTCCGATGTCTCCCCGACGGCAATAAATAATTCGAAAACACTATCTTCCAATAAGATCCGTTCTTCCATGCCTCCAGAATGACAGCTTTTGTATATACTGCAACATTACTCCAGTTTTCCACAGTTATTTTAGAGACAGCTTCAGGTAAAAGTCTTTCCACTTCTGAAAGCCTGAATGTCTTGTTTTCAAGTGCTATGAACCCCTTGATTTGGGCCCATATTAATTCTATAGCATTAAAGAGACAATGATAGGGAGGTAATCTAATTACAGAATGTCCATGTTTGTTGGCAGTTTCATCTACAACGTATGTCTGGTGTCGTGGCTTATGTTGTGAACACAAGTTCCAATAGTTCCACTTTCTTCATTCCGTCATCGAATTGTATATTATTTCGCCGTAACCACTGTATAACTTAAGTCTTTTCTAGAAGATAGCGTTGAGGGTTTGTCCTTTACACAAGTGTGGTATGGCGCATTGTCAATAATGTTGTACGACGGTTTCTCCAAATTCGGTAACAGTGAATTTTCAAACCATCATAAAAAGGTGAGGTTTTCTTTGACCTGAAACCATGTAAACAGCCAGGAACAAACCCACGGGCGGTACATGCATGAACAACAATAATTCTTCTTCCTTTGCCAACAGGTATTGCCAGTCCTTCTTGTGATCCGTCAGACCAAGCTGTCTTCAGTGTATGACCAGAATTCATCCACGTTTCATCTAGCTACACTAAATAATCGAATTCAATGTCCTTTACCTGCCGCAAAAATCGGCATCGCCAAGCAGCAATATCTTGCCGTTGCAAGAGAACTTTACGACCACTTAATTTTTCGTAATTAAATCCAGGTTTAATAAAACCAGCCGAAGAGATGACTTACTGCCAACAAAAAGACAAGCTTCTTTAAGCGTTTCATGCAGTTTTTGTAACGTTGGATGCTCTCTGCGGTGATAATATGCATACAAATGTCTGCGAATCGCATCCTGTTCGAAAGAATCAACATTCGTCACACGTTTCTCGACGCGTCGTTTTCTTCCCCGGAGTTTCCAGACTTGACGGTTCGGAGTTAAGATTTGATGGCCCGGAATGTGTGTTCAGTTTTTCATTTTGCTCTTTGCCTATGTTTATAACGGTTCTGCTTATTCTTAATGCCTTCCGCAGTCCTCTCGACTACCTTATTAACGGAAAGAAGAGGCCCTCCCTTCTCCCTTTCCATCTCAAAATATTGTCTTACGTTGCAGGCGTATTCGCGTGATTGCCCTCTCAATGCTATTCCTTGCCCAACTTTCTTCGAAGATGATTTCGGACTACGAACTCTAGGACGACCACGCTTTTTATTTTCGGACATTTTGTACAGAGAAGTCACTACAGCAATTTATCACACACTCGTAGTGGAAACAAAGGAGAAGCAGACACTGAGATAATGCAGTTCACACAACACGACGCGCACGTACAAAGTAGTTTTAATCGCACTATAACAAGTCGTCCTAAATGTATTTTCTTAAGTCATCTTTGGTCATAACTATATCAAAATACATCGGGTGGCAGTTACAGATCTTAGTGCAGTAAACTATAATCTATATTCTTGATCGAACAGGGCAGTCGTACTGCCGGTTCATAGTGTGCCTGTTGGACTCTTGTGAACTGGCAGTTCGCCTGTGCACTGATCGATCAACAAAAGGTGAAGTGGCTCTTCGG